>NC_140231.1:26727559-27272559 GCF_951802725.1 Rutilus rutilus | reverse complement strand
GCATGCTCCGTTCTTCTCTCTGGCATAAAGTTGAATCCAGCCATCCACTAGCTATGGACACACACTTAATTCAATAACGTTAAAAGCTCCTTTGTCTTTTTGTCCCATTCACTTAATATATAAATATCCTAGATAAAGATGCCCTGGGATATTAGAGGTAGCCATTGTGCTTTATTTTCATCCATTGGACATTAATCTAAAAGGGTTTGTAATTTATTGCAGGTCAGAATAGCTTAAGGATTTGAACCTGACAGAATGATCGCATTATTCCCTTATCAATCTGCATTACCCGAGCGCCAAAATGGAGAGAAATTACATAACACACAATCACAAGCTGCTGTTCTTTTTAAAGAAATGTGCTTCATTAAATCCATTAGTATCACATCGGCGGTCTAATGATCAGCCACACACACAAAGACACGTTGTCAGAATAATGTTGAAACCCCAGCTCAAAAATATCCTATAGCTCTAATCCAGATCGAGCCTGTAGATTATTTTTTGCAGGGATTTTGCACAGAACGAGATGTAGGCCTAATCTAATGGGAGTGTTGGGATGGAGAAATACTTTTTCGTCAGCCATTGTTGCTGGTAGGCATGGTTTTGGATCCATATTTGGAAACTGCTTTACAATATTGATGTTATCCAGCTGGTGGTGTATTTACAGAAAGGGCAGCAGTCAGATGATGTTTCTACTTGAAAGGGAGAAAAATAAAGCGTTCCCAACAACATCCTTTAGAACAATGTTTTAAAAAATGTTTTGCACAGACCATCATGGTTAAAACATATCCTTGGTTTACATGAGCCATTTTATTGTTAAAGGTACAATATGCAACATTTTCTGCCGCTAGAGGGCGCTACATTCCAAACAACAACAACGGCGTAGCTTGATGACGATGTGAAGGAGCGTGGAATGATGGGAACTGTTGTTTTCAACTCCACCGTGGATGTAAATCAGTCAGACGGGAATCGAAAAATCATGTTCATGGATGAGGTTAAGTTATATTTTTATAAACGTTGCGTTTAATGACATGCTTTTTGTGGCGAGGGGGGAGTGGTTCAGCGCGGTCTGTAACGGGAGAGAGAGAAACGAGACGAGCGTTTGTACGAGATACGTGCAAGTAGGTCAAGTGCAAATGACGAACACCTGTATCTTATTGCAGTATTATTGGCGTGGAGAGACCGTGCTGGAACGAGAGAGAGAGAGAGGGACTGAGGACTTGTACGAGAGACTGGAGAGAAAATTGGACGAAGAGAAAGAAAACCGGTGGATCCGAGCTCTCGTTTTTGAACTGTTTTGTGCCGTCGCCACGGTGAATGCACGTTGTGCGCGACTTTTGTTTGTTTTGTTTTATTTTAATAAAGTACGAGTCCCAGTCACGCCGACCCCTGTCTTCTTCCTTCCTGACTCTTGAACCTTATCACACTTTTATTTCATTAAAATGAATTTAATAAAGTACGAGTCCCAGTCACGCCGACCCCTGTCTTCTTCCTTCCTGACTCTTGAACCTTATCTCACTTTTATTTCATTAAAATAAACAAACCTTGAGCTTCTCGTCCTCCCTGCCAATCCGTCTCTACAGCACGACTTCACCATCCAGCTAGATTCATCATCAATCCCCCCATTAAGGTCGGTCAGAAATCTTGGAGTAACGTTTGATGACCAGCTGACCTTCACAGATCACATTTCAAAGACAGCTCGATCATGCAGGTTTGCACTGCACAACATCAGGAAGATCAGGCCTTTCCTAACTGAGCACGCAACACAACTTCTCGTCCAGGCCCTGGTCATTTCTAGGCTTGACTACTGCAATGCTCTTCTGGCCGGACTTCCAGCATGTGCAACCAAACCTCTACAGATGATCCAGAATGCTGCAGCTCGTCTTGTCTTCAACGAGCCCAAGAGGGCCCACGTCACTCCTCTGTTCATCTCACTGCACTGGCTACCTCTCGCTGCTCGCATCAAGTTCAAGGCATTGACGCTTGCTTACAGATCTATCACAGGCACAGGCCTACTTTCACTCACTCCTACGAGCCTACATCCCTACCAGACGCCTACGATCGATCAACGAGCGACGTCTCGTGGTTCCATCACAGAAAGCCACAAAATCACTTTCCAGAACATTCTCATTCACAGTTCCATGCTGGTGGAACACTCTCCCCACCCTCATCCGGAATGCAGAATCCCTGACAACATTCAAAAAACAGCTGAAAACCCATCTCTTCCGTGAGCAACCTCACTTATCGGGCTTATGCTACTCTGAATAATGCCTGAACTTCGTATTTTGAGCACTTCTTGCATTGTTGTTGTTTTTGCCTCTTCATGATGACTCGCTTAATTTAGTCCTAATTTGTAAGTCGCTTTGGATAAAAGCGTCTGCTAAATGACTAAATGTAAATGTAAATGTAATTAACCGCAAGAAAAGTAAGGTTTAATACTAAATTGGTTATCATAGATGTTACTGTATTTGTCGAATTCATTGTTGTGATAACGCTGCGCAGTTTTACGTGTTCTAAGTAAAACTACATTCGAACATACCCACATCATTTGCCAAAATACTGATTAATCTTTATGTAACTTATAACATTTATTTACATGGCCATAAACACCCAGACGTGATAAACAATGTCAATAAACTAAACACAAACCTAAAGCAATAATACTTTCCTTACATAAACGTAACTATTACCGAATGCTACATTTGGAAAATATAAAATTAAGCATGATTTGTCGACATAACCAGCCGCAATCGGTAAAGATTAATTGTGTTCCATAATGACTGCACAAAACAAGCTAACGTTTGTAGCTTGATAGACGCTACAACTACAACTTCCGCCTTTCTCCACGCAGTACGAGCGGAAACCGAGGGTAACGCGGATATGACGCCATTGACTGGCGACTCCCAGCTCACCCCTGCTCTAACGCCCCGTTTCCTTGGTTAAAATCGCAATTTTCTCACGATTTAAAAATAGTTGGAAACATTTGGGATATTGTAAGTAATCAACTTAACAAAATATATAACACTGGCCTTGAGATTATGGGATATTTTAATGCAAAAATCTTACATATTGTACCTTTAACACTATAGCTCTGTTCCAAAACCTCCGCCTTGCTGACAATAGCCTCCATAGGCATCTGCATCCTAAATGAAATAACTTATAAGTGACTGATTTGGAACACTATACTGTACATAGGGAGCAACTAAATAACTATACAAATAGTGCTCCTTGTGTGCTTGCTAATCTAGAAATGCGATATTATGACTATATGAATACATATAGCACACACAAATATTGGCTAAACTGCCATTTTAATTTAATTTATAATTTTCTAAATAGTTTTCAGTGCTGAACTAAATATAAAGTATAGTACTGAGAGTGAATGATCTGAACAAATTGGTTGAGTAAATGATTCAATGACTCATTCATAAAGATGATCACTTGTCGTATTCCTGAATTAATCTTTTTGCCTACTCTTTTATGAGTACTGTGAATTCGGACATGTTACTCTTGCACACATTCTGTTTTTCGCCTACTATATAGTAGAGAAGTATGCGATTTCGGATGCAGCTTGTTATTTTATTTCTCGCAGTCGCAATTCATTTTTTAGCTCAATCCTGACTGAATCATTACAGTGCATTCTGGGATTGTCTGAACTGAAAAATCATCATATGATGCTGTCTTAGAAACTGCTCAAAAATAAAAAATCGTATGAAATTATATTAGCATAATGTTGCTGTCTGTAACGTTCAGCCTGAGTTTGAGTTTCGTTTTTTAATGGACTTTTAGTTTGTGTTTTCTTGTGTTTAGTGCCTGTGTCCTTTGTTCACATTTTCCCGCCTGCCGTTTGTTTCTGTGGTTATAGATTATGTTCACCTGCACCTCATGGTTATAGCCTATCTCTTGAGTATTTAACCCCCGAGTTGGTTTTGTTCATTGTCCGGTATTGTCCTTGTGTTGTCCAAACTGCTCTTTGTTGCTCCTGTGCTTTTTTTGTGGATTGTTGTTTATTTTGATTTGTTCAGCAAGGACACAGTAAATTTGTTTAACAGTGACAGCAGAGACATTTATAATATTACAAACGATTTCTATTTCTAATAAATGCTGTTCTTTTGAACGTTCTGAAAAAATGGATCACTGTTTCTACTTTCCACCAAAATAGTATGCAGTACAACTGTTAATAATAATAAGAAATGTTTCTTGAGCACCAAATCAACATATAAAAATTATTTCTGAAGGATCATGTGACACTGAAGACTTGAGTAATGGCTGATGTATGCCGTACAATGCAGTATGAGAGGAAGAAGAATGCAATAGTATATTCAGTTGAGGAACGAACAGACTGTGAGTGAGGGGAGATGTGAATTATTCATATCATTAAGCCATCCAGGACCCTGCAGAGTAAAAAGTGAACTAGAGTGGGATTAGTCTGATGTCTCTCACACACACACACACATACACATGCAAGTACTAACAAAAAGATAAAGGCCCAAACCGAGAGAGCAAGGCTATTTAAGACCAAGAAGACAAAATGGAAAGAGAGAGAGTCACATTCTGGCGTCTCACAACCGTTTGCGCTGATTTACTGCTCTAGTCAATTATGTGCCTGGACTCCAGCAATGCATTTGTGCAGCCAACTGCAAAATATCCAAGTGCTCTGTAATTAGTGAGTGATGTCTGCCATTGAACTAACAGTAAACAAAGCACATTACAGCTCTTCCCAGCGAGAGCTCAGACTCCAGTGAAGGTTTGAGGGATTTGAAGTGCCTTGCAATTTATGGTGTCTTATATGATCAGCTGAAATGATTCTGTCCTTTAGGGCTTCGCTTTTTATCTCACAATTCTGACTTTTTATCTCAGAATTGCATGATATAAAGTCGCAATTGCGTGTTATATAGTCAGAAACGTGAGATATAAACTCGCAATTGCGTGTTATAAAATCAGAAGTGCGTGATATAAAGTCGCAATTGCGAGAGAATTGTGACTTTATATCACGCAATTCTACTTTAAACTCAAAATTGTGAGGTAAAAAGTCGTAATTATCTTTTAAAATGGTTTATTCTGTGGCGGAAACAAGCTGTCTTTGAGGTTATTTTGAGAACATGTCTTTTGATTGTGGACATTGTTGAGATGTCTTGTAAAACTGTGAGAATGTTGGGGGTATTTCCTGAGAATTAAAGTGTCCATTTGCTCTCCATCGTTTAATGCTGTCAAGGAGCAGTAATTAAAATAATATATATATATATATTTACTTTCCTGTTGGCAGCCAGAAATGTCTGTTTTTAACTTTGTCAGCATGTTTGTGGAAAAAATAAATGTAGGAAAAATGTATGTGTGTGTGTGTGTGTTTGTGTGGAGTGTGTAAAGTTTGACTGCGGAACTGCTGAATAATCCAGATGTAGGTTGAAAATACGTCCCACTAAGTCAGAAAAGCTGAGGTGTTAAATGAAACTGTCAGCACTCAACAGTCGGCAGGTTTGATTCGTTCCCAGCTCGACTTCACCTCTGAACAAGCGCAAGAGTCAAATAAAAACTTTTTTCAAATTACATTTTAAGGCATCATTTATGAAAGTTATCCTTTATAGACAAATGAAAATGTACCTTATTAACTTATTAATAAATGTCCCGGGTCTCACTGTGCATGATTTATCAGTGCACCTTATTCTAAGAAATATGTTTTCATAATGTTTCATATAAAAATGTAATACGTTTCTCTGCCTTTGAAATGAATTTTCTTTTCTACTGATGTAAATGAGGCAGAAGGCAGGGAAAATAATAATAGCCAACAACATCATATTTTATTATGTACCGTCCTACTTTATTTCCCACTAATGTTCTGTTTCACATAAATTTGTCATATTACGGAAATGTATTTCTCCCTTTGTGGCCCACAGCACTGCTCTGGTGAACTAGAATAAGTTTTTACTTCATCTGTCTATGATTTCAGACAGTTTTGTCTGAATTGCTCTTCTGATACCAAAGCTTTGGTCTCTTTTAGAGGATGATATACTAGATGAACTGCTGCTTATGGAGAATGCTGACTGAGATTTTGCCTGCAGGGATTTTCTAAATTCCCCAGTTTCACGCATCTTCAGATTTGCTCTTTTCTGGCCTTTCTTCCTGCATTGGTCATCATTAATGCTACCTAGACAATTAATTCAGTTTAAGTAAATCTTTTATTTAACAAATTCTAGCCTGTGTAAAACGTACAAACTTAAAAAATATTGTAATTTTTTGTATATATTTTTTTTAATTAGCTTTTATTTCAGTTATAGCTGGCAGTTAGCTGCCAAGTCAAGATTTCTAATATTTGTTGAAGTTTATTTATGTTTAAGGTTTTCATATAATAGCGCCATATTTGTTTTTTGACACGGATGAAGCCGAGGCTGTGAGGAGTACATATGCAAGTACATATAGTGTTCAATATATCATACTAACACGACTGTTCAGATGATGAAAAAAAAAAACATTAGACAAAAACCCCATATAATAGTTATGAAAGTTGTGAGTTATGAAAAGTACGTGATCTAGGACCTTTATACAGTGCATGTAGTTGTGAAGACTGTAAGTCTATCCCTCACAGCCTCGTTTTTATTTGTGTTGAATTTAATATGGCGTCTAACCTGTCTAAGGTCTATATTTATATTTTATATTATTTCAGTTTTTTATTCATTTAAATAAAAGGATAGTTTTAATAGACTTAGTTAAAGGCAGGGTATGCAGGATTTTTCTAAAAAACTTTTTCCCAAATTTGTTTAAACTGTCTTTATATACCAATACATAATTCAAATGGAAGTACTCTGAAAAAGAGAGTATAAAAATCGAGTGTCTGTTGTCCTTATACTCTCTTTTTCAGAGTACTTCCATTTTAATTATGTATTGGTATATAAAGACAGTTTAAACAAATTTGGGAAAAAGTTTTTTAGAAAAATCCTGCCTACCCTGCCTTTAACAACAACGTTGAACTTTTGTTGCTAGGGTGTTCTGGGTGATTGCTAGGTGGATGCTTAGCATGCTTAGCCCACCTTCAAGTCTTCATGGATATTGGACATGATCCATCCATCAATGTATGTCAATGGGATTGACCGTCTTCCGTTTAAGGGGGCGTTTACCCGACACCGTTTTCAACTAAAAACTTAAAACCAACTTCTGGCCTGGAATACATAAACAGCGTTTTTAATCGTTTTCGTGGATCAGTGTGAACGGGGATCATTTTGGCATCGTTGTTTTTGCGTTTTTTAGTACAGCGTTGTCGTGTAAACTTACCCTTACAGTCCGGCAGGTGAAAATCTTTAACTCAGAAGAGAAATAGTACACCGCATGATAAGAGCGATTATTAAAGGCCTTGTACGGTTTCGCTTGAAAACGCATATTTTTCTCTCCGTTTTGGCCTTCTGTCCACACTGAGACGGCGTTTTAATTAATGAAAATAAAACTTTTTGAAAACGCTCTCCAAAGTGGATACATTTAAAAATGGCGTTTTCGCGTTATAGTGTGGACTGTGAAAACGGAGGTATTTGAAAACGATGACGCATGTTTAATCATGTGACGCATATTGTACAGATAGATATTCACCGGTTTTGTGCCTGTTATGTGCGATTCACTTTCACACAGTTGCTAAAATATGTTACTTTGCTCACTCTTCATATCGCAGTCCTGCAAAAATGACAGAATTTAGACAGAATGACAGAATATCATATATAACTTATATATAATATAACTTAATCATGTCTTGTTCTGTCTGTATCATCTCAGTGAGTTTTCATGGGGTTTTACACATGTGCAGCAAGGTGAATTTAGCATTTTCCGACGTTTCAGAGTGGACGAGAAACTTTTGGAAAACGCTTGAAAACGCTAGTGTGCGGAGAGCGTTTTGAAACGAAAACGCCATTTTCAAATGTATCCAGATTAATGTTGTGGTAGCCAAAGTTGCGTACACATAAACAGATAGCAATACATTAGAATCCATTAGACAGGATTTCGTTGTGTATGTGTAACAACATGGCCGCCCTATATCATTACATGCATGCTCTGAAACATAAACAGCACAGACAGCAGCAAGGACATCTGTCTCCTTTTTCAAGCTGATTTTGTACGGTATCTGCCGCCCACACACAAGATACCTGCCAGCGGTGTCAAGATGGCCCCCAGCCCCTCCGACAGGGCCCAGATTGGCTCCCGGTGAGCAGAAATGTTTTATGACCTGCTACTTCCTCCGAGTAAATCAGCCACACTGCCATTGACAACCTCTCAAAATCACATACAAAACACATAAACACGTGATGTAGAACAGAAACCACCCTGCTGTTCGGTTGTTTTTATGTTACAGGACCCTGAACTGTTTTCAGATTTGTGCTCATTCTCATGGTCTTGTCAAGGGTTAAAATTGGATTTTGAGGCATTGCGAGTCTGTAATTTGATTGCGTGTATTTTTCATACACCCGTGGGGATTTTATTCATCACTCTGGTGTTGGTTGTCATGGCAAATTCTTGAGATAATATGTCTGGAGATTGTCCTTTGGTGAGCAAAACACAAATGTCATATAGGGACCTTTTGATCCCTGTGCGTCTGAGATCATTTCCTGTTGTGTATTATCAGAGGCAGGTCAGATACAGGTCAGGCCAGTCATTCGGGTTTTTACTTAACCTGCCCACATTTTATATAAAAAGATACAGTGTAACATCTAAACATTTGACATTGATGTTTTTTCTTTATTCTAAAATTGCTAGGTTTCTAATTTGCAATAATAACAGGAAATTATACGTTTGTATGCAGTGTTGTTATTGTTAGCTAAAAGCTAATAAATGTTCATTCAAAAGAGTAATACTACATACTATAATAGTATATAAATACATATTTTAAAAAGTAATTTATTCATTTTATACATGATCTATCTTGTGTGAGTTTAAGGCAGGAAAAGGTAGGGTTTGCACAGGAAAGCATCACTCACTTTTTGTTTAGTGAATGTAAAATCTAGTTTCATATACAGATGGATCTGGAGTTATTAATTTAAACAGAATTATGGTTACATTTTAACTTCAATTCTTGTTTTGGAGATTTTACATTTCGTAGGTCGCAATTTACCTTTAAAATGAATCGAAAAGTAAATCAATAAATATCATTAAAACAGAAATCTCTATAGTTAAAGGTCGTCCATAATTTCCTTGCCAATCTCCTTGCCAAAAAAATCTCTCTCCATCTGCTCTCTTGTTTCATCCCACACCCCTCCCTATGATAGCAATATTTCCTCTTTTCTCTTAATTATCTCTTTAATTTCAGGAGAATTTAGCTTTTCCCTGACAACATATTCCTGCCAAACCTCTGATGATTGACAGATAGAGTGATTGAATAATGTTAAAATCCCAGACATAAGCCAGACATGAAGTATCTGGCATTAAAGAGGAGAGGTTGAGTGTCTGTTTCCCTCCTCGTTATTATCAGCTTCAATTTCATGTATTATCTTACATCCTGTCTTTCTCACCTCTCTTTGCATGTTTAAGAAGGTTATGCGCATATCTTAACAGAATCTAACGCTACTCGTTAATAATATACCTCAGAACACTAGTGATTTGAAGGTGGCTGTAACAAATCAAGCACAGTTGAGGTGAATGATGGTAATTAGCACATCTGGTTGTCAGGGACTCACAATGCTGTCATGCTGTTCAAGGTTGCCACGGTGTTATTTTAGTATTATTTATATACTAGTAGCCTATTTATTAATATTTTGAATTAGCTTTTTAGATTTTTAGTTTGCATTTTAATTTTAGTTTTTAGCAATTTTAGGTAATTTTAGTGCTTCAGCTTCAAGTTATTTTATTTCAATGACTTGCCAATGCAACATTTCTAATAGACCTGAGTCAGGGTGGCGCCATATTTATTTTTTGACAGGGAAAATGAGGCTGTGAGGGATAGAACTACAGTGCGTTTGTACTGTTGTTTGACAACATACCGATTGTTCTGATGTGTGGATGCAGATGTTTCTAGCTAGCTACGCAAGCTCTATTTTGTTAGCATAGCATAAACCAATAGTTTTATGGCCCGTTTTCTATTTTAGGTCAACTACTGCCATAGCAGTGCAACAGTTTGAAGAGAATATTGTTGAGTTAGTTAAAATGAGTTAAACTGTCAGCATGTTTACCTGAAAAACAACGCAAGCAGTTTGACATTTGAAGTTAACAAATGTTCAGTAGGGCTGTCCTCTTTGTTGCTAACTGTACACCTAGCACTGCATAGCATTGTTTAGCCTCTGCAAAGCTAATCGATGGATGTAGCACAGCATAACTGTGGACATCCTAGCATTAGCGCTCTGCTCCACATTAACAACATCACTTTAGCATAGATCCCTCTGATAGATCGTCAGTGTTAATTGACCTGAAATCTCCAGACACAATAGACTAATTAATCAATGTTCTGCATTCAAGAAGCTGTTGAAGAGAGGAGTTAAGAGGGAAGAAGTTTCGGTGATGTACACTTTCCATCTGTCGGGTCTCAGGGGTGATGATTCATTGTAGCTCTGAAATCACCTGTCTGTTCATCTCAATATGGCCGCTGTGTACTAAAGGTTTCACACGCTGTCCAAACACTTTACAAAATTAGCCTCTGGTGTGCACCACCTGTGTGAACAACAGATTTCGGCATAATAGCAGCACGTATGATGTATATGCAATTCAGCGGAAGAAATGTGTCGGCTGGTAGAGATTCGGCTGTATCATTTGAGTCGTATGTATAATATAGTACTGTTTTGAGACATGTTTTTTACTCAAATGCTACATAATGTGAAGCTGACTTTTTTTGTTATGGATAAATTTACCTTTTAGTTTGTGTCCATCAACTAAAAAAAAATGTTGAGGTTTAATTTTTATTAAAATACATGGTTAAATATATTTTACCATTCAAAAATGTGGGTTTGGTAATGTTTTAGAAGTCTTTTATTATGCTCACCAATTATGCATTAATTTGATTAAAAATAAAGTAAAACATTAATATTAATATTATTACAATTTAATTTTTATATATTTTACAAAAATAATTTATTCCTGTGATGGAAATCATCATTACTCCAGTCTTCAGTGTCACATGATCCTTCAGAAATCATTCTAATATTCAGATTTTCTGCTCAAGAAACAGTTTTTATTATTAATTTCTTATCATTATATGTATGTGGAAACCATGATAAATTCTTTGATGAATAGAAAGTTCAAAAGAACAGCGTTTATTTGAAATAGATATCTTTTGTAACATAAAATCTTTACTGTCACTTTGGATCAATGTGCATCCTTGCTGAATAAAATAATTAATATCTTACTGAGCACAAACTCAGTGAATGTGCCTTCACATCACTCAGTTGACAGGCTTGAAGACCGACTTTATTAAATATCTTGTGCACCCTAACCAAATCAATAGGTCTGTCAATACCACGAGAGGGCTTACTCACAATCCAGTATTATTAAACTCACCCGTTCTATTCTGTATTTTGAGGTTGGATGCTTGATCCACAATAGGAAGAGTTTTTGTGCATCCGTCTAGCTCTGTTTCTAATCTCCAGGCATCAGTTTTATTACCGTAGCTGTGGCCTTTTAGGACCCTTGGGGAGGCAGAGTTCCTGCTCTGTGCTTGCGTCCTGTTTCTGTTAATGTCATATTTGCACTCAGTAATTCATCACTTACTTATCACGGTTCTTCATCGGTTCTCGGTCTCATTCATCAGGCCTGACCTTGCCATATCCTATAGATAGCGCAATATTTCTGTGCAGCTCAACCGTGCTGTCAAATATTTCTTGAAGAGCAGCTCTAGAGTGTGTATACATGCATCTCAGCTTATCTAAGCAATCGATAATGTCTAAATTAAGAGGATCGTGTGAAATACTGTATGTTGCTATGGAGACTTTAAAAACAGGAGTCTTGATTTGATGCCACACCAAACTCCTAATGTTTGCTGTTCTATTATTTCTATAAGAAAAGTCTGTTTTCTCCTATAAAACACAGTCCATTCATTAGTGGCGTTTGCTAAGTCTAGCATCACTGTTATTATTGAAAAAAGAGGGACATATATAGGGAACAGTATATGCAAGAGCTCTTTTGACATGGGCTAGTAATCAACACCTTTGTAATGCCCTATAACAACAACCCAGAATACCCTAGCAACCGCACAGGAATGTGCTAAAAAAAACCTCTAGCATCACTGCAGCATGATAAGCATGTGCTAGCTTCATATTTTGTTCATTAAAAATCACAAACACATCCTCGTTGTTCTCTGTTTTTGTTCCTTTTGTGAAAGTGTTGATTTGGTGTGATTTTATTTTAGCATTCACAGCCGGTGCTGCAGTAAACACAAACTTTCAGTCGAAGGTGTTGAGAAGCATTGATTGACCTTTTTCTCTCACTTGTCTTGTATCTATTTCTTTTTTTCCTATAATTTTCCTAATCCATATTGGATTGTAGCATTCACTTTTTACAATTCAGGCGATTTCCGATGGATAAAATAAGCCCCATCCTATATCTTTTCTCACTGAATATCCTGTTTCACTCAGAAATATGTCAGTTTACAGAAGTAAAGTGTGTAAAATGTGATTTTAATCCTGCTTAGATAGTAATTGGAGTACCATGATTAAAGAGGACATATTATGCCCTTTTACGAAGTCTTGATTTTGTTTTTGGGGTCTACTAGAACAGGTTTTCATGCTTGAATGTTTTTTAAAAAAAAAGAACATTATTTTACATTATTGCAGCACCTCTCTGTCCAAGCTGTCAATAACGCTATGGCTGTCCGAAACGCTATCGCCCCCTATACCCTTAAATAGGGCACTATTTGAGGGGACAACCATTTGTAGTGGTGTCCGAAACCATAGTGGACGTTATCGAGTGCACTCATTCAATCCCACAATGCACTGCAACAATGAGCGCCGAACGAATTCCCGCGTCTCGCCAGAAGATGGCGCCCGCAGCTGAATCATCCATCCATTTTCCAAACCGCTGGTCCAATGTGGCTGCATCGTAATATCATACAGGTATATATTCCTGTTGAATTGATTATTCAATTGTTTAATTAAGGTTTATACATAGTTTCCATGACAGAGTTTGAGATTTAAATATTTTCATCTTACTACTGGAGCTGCCAGTTTGCTAAGTATCAAATGATTATTAAACAAGCACGCACAAACTATGCAAAAGGGGCAGCCCTTCCGGCGCACTAAGTGTCCATATTCACTCACTCGTTTTCATTCACTCCTTCAAGTTGACAATATTACTGGACCAATGTAGGAATAGTGAATGAGGGCATAGGGGGCGATTTCGGACACACATCCTCTGATTATATTATTGGCTGGACCAGTGTGTTGTGATTGGTCAAAAGCTTTGAGTGCGTTTAGGAAATGTCACGCCCCTTACCATAACCGCTAGCTATAACACAACAACTAACACAACTCAACCAGGCCACGCCCTTTTTTTTTGCTTATGCCTTGGGTGGGAATTATTTAAATGAGGAACATTGTGATGTGTATATTCCTGGAAAAAAAACACACGAAAGACTACATTCGAGGTGTTTCAGAAACAGTGCTTACTGATATAAAGAATAACTCCCTTTGCAGTGACTTGGTGCTGTGTGACTTTGCCAACCTTTTCAAGCTCAAACAGCAACATTACACACTAACAAATGTTTAAAAAAAAGCATAATACCGTAGGTCCTCTTTAAAATGCTAGCAGGGTTATTTGTTTTCTGAACAGTGGCAGATAGGGGGAGAATTTGAGAGTGTTATTTATTTTTTCTGTTCTGTTTGGTGCTGTTGAAAATTGCTTACAGTAACTTCTCAATATCTCAGGAGTTTGTATCGCATTACCATATGTGAGTGATACAAATCTGTGTGCCTTCAGACTGTTGAAATCTGTTCAAGGACGCTCTCCTGAGCCAAATGCTGTTTTTATAAATCAGTTTTGAAAAAGTTCACTTGTTTTCTAAAAAAGTATTTGTTTGCCGCCATGGTAACAGACTGTCGGAATGTTTGAATGAATCGCTTTCAGTATAAAGGAACCAGAGGTGGGCAAAAGTACACAACTTCCTTACTTGAGTGAAAGTACAGATACTACTGGTCAGATATTACTCCATTACAAGTAAAAGTTGAAAAGATCGAGTTTTACTTAAGTAAAAGTACAAAAGTACTTGTTTTTAAAAGTAAAAAGTAAATGTCAATGCATTGTTTTATTATTGTTGCATTGTTACAGTACCGTATGCCTCTGAAGCAACCTAGTGAATACACTGACCAGTTTGTAGTATCTGTGGAATTAAGAGCTTTTAGAATGTTACAAAACCTAGAGAAATTAAACAACTTCACTTTTTATTTAACACTCCTAACACCCCCACAAAAGTACACTTCTACGTGTATCCATTCATGCACATTTGAATCAAGTAGTCTGTAAAGACTGATCAGAAAACCCCCAGCTACACAACCATAACTGTATAACTGCCCAACAGCAATAGTACAGAAATACTTGCCTTGAAAACAAAACTTTCAAACCGTTAGTTGTGACAACGATACTGTCTCTCACAGATCACTAGTAGAAAGAAATCGTACTAATCGCCGAACTTCACCACACGTGACCCTACAAGAGACAATCATGTTTTAGATACGAAAATAAATCATGCATAACATAACTACTTTCTACTCAAAGACCTTGACAGAAATGTAGTGGAGTACAAAGTATGATATTTGTCTTTCAAATGTAGTGAAGTTAAAGTAACAAGTTTCCAAAAAAAAAATAAAAATCCTCAATAAAGTGGAGATATTTAAAAAGTGTACTTAAGTACAGTACTCAAGTAAATGTACTTCGTTACTGTCCAACTCTGAAAGGAACAGATACTAAACTAATGAGGACATGATTCGATAATTGTGAGATTCATGATTCGTGAGTGCTACATCAATAAATGAAATGTTTTTGCTTCAAGGAGGTATTGAAATATAAAAAAAAGCATGTTGCTTTGATTAAAAGTGGGAAAAAATGTTCTGTCATAATTAAATCTGTGTAAGATGAATCATTATTTGCAGTACAGCAGCAAAATAATCACTCATTTAATGCTGGATGCTTGTGTTTATGAAGCTTTCTGTATTGATCAGGAGTTTACACTGGAGATCATATGCACTGTTATTGGACCAACTCCAGACAGCAAATAATGAAGGAAAATAAATAGTAATTAAGGAGCAGCACCTGCACATTACTGAGCAAGGAGTTATTTAAGATCTCTCTCTCTAAGATGTCTCCCTCTTTCCGTCATATTGACTCATTTTATACTCATTTGATATTAAGGTTATCATCACGGAGCTGCAGCATATCCCATCATGCTCTTTGTCTCAGAGCGTCAGTGCAGGTTTAGCAGCCGCTGTGAAAAGGAAATGAAAGCAGTGCTGTTAATGTCAGTCATCTGACAAACACTCGTGGGCTGTGGGCAGTCCTCATGCCATTTACACACACAGCTGTAAGCTGCCACTCAAAACCAGCATGAACATCACTGACACATCCTAACCATCATCTAGAAATATGTGTTGAAGGCACAACCATTTATGGTATTTTAGATATTATGCCTTAAATTGTATTATTTTAATGGCAGGTGCAATATTTACAAAAAAAAAAAGAATGAAAGACTTGATTTTACATTGGGGTTGATGAGATTTTTTGTGTCAAGTGTCATGCTCACTATAAGGCTGCTTTTAAACAGCAGTATTGTGATTTTTATGGATTGAATAATACATAAACATACATAAATACAATTCCAAAAAAATGTTTCTGGAACAAATCGCCTACCCTGCCTTTAAAATAGCTTAAAAGGATTTGTTGATGGCCAATATTATATATATATTATATATATATACAATATTAAATATATTTTTTAACATGTTTAACACACCAAGTTTAAATCAGTAATAATAACCAGAAATAAAAAAACGAAACAAATCAAAACTGTATTTCATAACGTTAAAATGACGTCTATCTATATGGATTGATCCCTTTGTTACTGAGATGAAGTCTGGAAAACACTAATGAATATTTAACGTTTATCCACAGGGCTTTGGTATCTTTGAAAGGCAGGGTGCACAACGCTTACCAAAAGCTCCTTCTCGGCCCTTGGGGGAGAAAAAAATTAAAAATGTAACAGGAAACAGAGCAGAGCAGGCGGAAGAAATAATCAAACCAAATTATCATACTGTCTTTGACTCTTGGATGACACTGACTATTCTTGGAAAGCCTATATCCTCAGACACGTACGCACAGCTAATGCATAGATCCTCAGTGTGCCGAGAGACGTTATATCCACAGGGCAGGGCCTTTAAGACAGAATCAAGATGGTAGACGTGAGAAAAAGAAAAAAGTGTTGTTTATCGTCACAGCTCTCTCTCTTTTAGCACATATCAATATTTGCAAAAAAAAAACATCTTGAGAAATGAGCACATTTGGAGATGAAATGAGCGTTACGGAACAAAGCAAATATCTTAACACCTCAATATCAGTTTAGAGAGGGAAAATTCCTACCATTTATCCTGTTTTGATCTTTTCCTTCTTGTTGTATTGCTGTGTTTCAGGTATTTATGAACAGACGTTTCTTATATAACTGCAGTGCTCCTGTCCTGGATGTGAAGATTGCCTTTTGTCAGGTGTGTGTTCCATACAGGTAAATTAAAAGGTAGAGTATTCATTCACTTCCATTCTGCCCGTCATTCCTATGGATGTGTCATTGCTTAAAATAAATACTGGTGACAGCATGTCTGGGCCCTTAAGGAAGATGTACAGCTTACACGGGATCAGTTCCTCGCAGCATTCCAAGCCATTCTGAGTCGGGTTTCCCAAAATGCATTAAGAGCATCTTAATACACTTTAAATATGCATGGAAGTGTTTTCAAAAATCAATGCAGTCATACAGATATATCATTCAAATTAAAAGCACTTAAAGGGAAAAAGAAAGTCTGAATCATTTACTCACCCTTGTGGTTGTTGCAAACCCATAGGACTTTCTTTTTTCCGGGAAAGTGACTTTTTTTCATCACACTATTGTTTCACTCTGAAATATAATGGTTTGCAAAATGCTTTTCCATGTTGATAGTTTACCAAAAATGAAAACTCATATGTCTTTCTGTCTTCTATGGAGCACAACAATAAGTTGTTGTTTATTTGCACCCCATCAACACAAATTGAGGGCGAGTAAATGGTGACAGAGACAGAATTTTTACTTTTTGAGTGAACGATCATTTTAAAATCAATTTACAGATGTATATCTTCCTTAATTTTAGGGCTCTAGATTGATTGACTTGAGTCAAGAAACAGAATATTTTGTTGACCTGATTTGTATTGTAACTGCTATATTGTAACAAACTTTCTCAAATAACACAGTGGAAACACAATGATTCAATATCAGATTACATATCAGAATACTGTATGATTTCCTGTTAATGATGGAGTTACAAAAAGTACAGTAATCACAGTAGCACAGCAAAACATTCAATAAGCCACCTCATATGTTCCTTGGGGTTCTTGTCCTTTTCGTTTGGGCCTTAAATGATCCTCATCACCTGTCAGAATGACCTTCAGCGTGACATACGGATCCCAGGTCAAGAGGGCAGTTGACTAGTGGATAAAGATTCTGTTAACCAAGAGGTTGTAGGTTCAAATCCCAGAGGGATTGATCCATGAATCAACACTGTGCCCTTGAGCAAGACACCTAACCTCTGTGTCCTCCACAGGGACTGTCACTGTAGGAAGTGTTCTGTGGGTCACTTTAAATAAATGTGTCCGCTAAATGACTAAATGGCAACTGACTCCTGAACCAAGTGTGTTTCATACCCCTAAAAGTGTGTCAGCTCTGTTCCAGAACCTGGCTACTGCCTATATGGGGCACGGGAGACTTGACTCTCAACTGATTCGAATATATTTTGATGCTAGCATGACACAACAAAATACTCAAAAAAAGCCAGCATTTGGTAAAATAGTATTTTTGTTTTCAATATATCTTATATATCTTATATATTCAATATATCAATATATGTTTTCAATATATCTTCAATATATATATCTCAATATAGATATATCAATATATCTATATAATATATGATTTTTCCATATTTTCACATTTTGAAATATGACTTGATTAGCGTAAATTCGAAAATCCGAAAAATGTTTGTTTGGGGTGCTGGTGTTTGGCTGGTTATTGTATGATGATTGAAATCACCAAATAGCCTTAAACAACTAATAAACTGCACAGATTTTCTAATACATTTATTTCATGGACGGATTGCTTCTGACAGCGCTGTGCGAGTTCGCGGCGCCATATGCGGGACACCCATTATTGCATGTTAGCCAGGGTTCAAAGCGCCAAATTCAAGTACAAATTTTGACAATGCACAATTGTGAGATATGGCTTAGTGCAATCATCAGATTATATATGTAATTATATAAATATCTAGTTTGACGCACTGCATGTTTCAGAGTAAAGCACAGCACTGTGTTCATTTTCAGTTTCGATGCACTGAAAATGCTACTCTGCAAGTGCTGTGTATTTGAGTCAATTATAATTTGCTTTTGGAAACGCAAAGTGCGCCAACCATCTTCCTAAATTCATAATGAGAATCGTTAATAATAATTTTATTGTCAACAAAGAGGAGCGTTAAGGTTCTTGCAGTATTCCGCCAAAATAAAAGCTCAAATGTTTGAAAGCAAATAAATGAATGCAGCCATAAATGTCATTTTATTTAAAAATATTGTAATTTTACTGTTGCTCTGTAAAATAAAATAAATGTAAAATAATAATGATAACAATTATTATTGTTTATAATAATAATAATTCTATGAATACTTTTATTAGAACATTTTTTATTCTAATATATTATTATTATTAAATATTGCATTTAAAATACATTTTTTATAATAATAATTGAATATATAAATATATAAATCACATGCCTGATTTATATATTCATTAAATGTGAAAAATGGATTATTTTACCCAATATTTCCGTATGCTACTCATCCTTCGGTTCTGACTCTCTGTGGTCATTAAAAATCCCAAAATGTACCCATTGGCCCCCATCCATCATGGCCTCCTAATCATCCCCGTACAGTGATTGGCTTCATCACTCTCCACCAGTAAGCTGGTGTGTGGTGGGCCTTCCAGGTGGATGCTGCACATTGGTGCTGGTTAAGGAGATTCCTTCCATGTGTAAAGCGCTTTGAGTGCCGAGAAAAGCGTTATATAAATGTAACAGATTATTATTGTTATGAATTTTTATGCTTTTTGCATTAAAATGTCATCTAGGCTGCTCATTAGGTTTTGGAACAGAACTAATTTCACCACAATAATAAAACCAAACCATTCTATGTGCTCTATCCCTTGTTTCAATAAAAGGCAGCAATTATCACAAATCTTAGCTCATTAGCTTCAAATTAGCCCAGTCAGTTTAATAGGGGGGCACTGCAGTGAGGGGTTACTCCCATGATAAAGATAGACTTATTACCATTTTAGCTTGTGAAATTATGTGGACAGCTTCCTCCCTTGGTATACCCGAAATATATTCACTATGTGACAGTTAGTACAATCGATTACACAGTTGGCCCTTGTGCCGTCGTTGGCATGAACTCCAGAACAGAGAGACCCTTGCTAACCCTGATAGTTTGATTTAATATAGTGTGATATCTGAGATCTTCAGCCAAGCACAGATAAGATGCTCTCTCTAGTGGCGAAACTGAAATGTTTAGATGTTATGCTCTTACCCAGCATACAAAAATATGTTTTCTGAATGTTTTGATAATGTTGCCATTAAGTTATGAAAACTTGATTTCTGAATGTTTTCTGAACATAAAAATAATTAAACCTTTTTTTCTTGCCTATATAATTGTTAAGGAAAATTTTTGAATGTTCTTTAAAAAAAAAAAAAAACTATACAAACTTATAAATACATTTTATTAAAAAAACAGATAACTTTGAACAAACGTATTAACGTAACTGGCAGAACTTTGTTCATAACTTTGAGAGAACCTTTTCCAGACAAACTTCTGAGAACATTCCTTGTTAGCTGGGAATATACATAATTTAAATGCAACTTAAATTTTTGATCTCAAAATTGCAACATAATTAGGTGAAATTAAGATGCAATTGGGCGATATAAAATTGCAGGGCTAAGAGACAAGCCACATTTTGAAATATAAAATCACAATAGTGAGAAATAGTGACTTAATTCATCACATAAGTTTAAAATGTTACTTTGTATCCCAAAATTAGACAAATACTAGCAGTATTTGTTGGCTTTCCATGTTTGATATTCGTATTTATTTATTTTTTGGCTTGCGGATATAGAGTCTTGCTGTGGCCTCTTCTCAAATTGTTATTGTAATTGTTGTAATATTTTCTTCACTCATTTGTGACACCTCATTTCATTTAATTATTTTAATTTAGTTGCTTAGTGTGTGGTGGTTTGACCTAAATATCAAGGTCTACACATAGCAATTATGTATTTGTCTGCAAATCATTTAAGCAAACTCATCTGTGGTTTTACAGTGTTGAATGAGCTTTCATATCCAGAGCTGATGAAGAGAATGCAAACAGTTGTATCCATACCTCTTTATATCACTATTAAGGTGAATCATAGAATCATTTGCACAGGTTTTTATGACTTATAATAATAGCCTACAAGTGCTTTGGAGCTGCTTATCAACTGTCTAAACACGTTATATGATGTCCTCTGCTCATACATCCATCTTTTTCTCCACGCAGGGGTTTGGCAAACAAGTTGATGTTTCTTACATTGCCCAGCATTACAACATGAGCAAAAGCAAAGTGGACAACCAGTTCTACAGCGTGGAAGTAGGAGATTCCACCTTCACGGTTCTCAAACGGTACCAAAATCTAAAGCCCATTGGTTCTGGGGCTCAGGGAATAGTGTGGTGAGTACCCATGGTGCATCTCTTTGTGTTTTTATCGTGAAAATACGTCCTTATGGATGTCATAATGATTCTCAAACAACAGGCTTTGAATTTTAAGAGCAATATTTGGGGTTTTCTTTGGCGGGGTGTGTGATGAATTGCAGTTCCCTTTCAGTCGGTCACGTTCCGACGTGACGTCTCCGTTCCCTACTTCAGTGAACGAGGGTTACATACGTAACCGGGACGTTCCCAGTAGACGGAAGCTAATTTGGATCCGAGTTTCAGAAAAGAACCCATCCGTTTATTGCGCTTCCCAAAATCCGAACCTTATGATTTTTGAGTCGTGGCTAATGTGTGGACTGTAGGGTAATCTTGATGAGTGTGGCTTTCCCCCTCCCCCATTCCTCTTTCCTTGCATCTGAGTTTCAGTGGCAGCGGTGCGTTTGTTGTGGAGAAGGCAGAGAGGCAGGACTGGACTGTTAATGGCATTGTTGATGTGTTCTGGCTGGTTTGCTGGCTGCAGTAATCCTGCCTGCTGGATGGACAACCCTGATCTAATTTAACTTCCTCTCCTCAGCAGCAGTCACATGATGTAGCATGGCAGCGGCATTAGCCTAACAAATGCCACATCATTCTCCAGAGAGAGAGAGAGAGAGAGAGAGAGGCAAAAGAAGGACAGTTTAAAAGGATTGTGCAAAGTCACATGTCTTCCACAGACCCTGATGAAACTGGTTGTGGTTAGGTTACATTGCTGTACAATGTTTTCATAATGTTAAAAGCTTAGAAGTTAGTTTGCCGTTTTGTTTTTATTTACAAACTAACTTATTTGAATAGCAAATCTGCGAAAAATTTTGGCAAATTACAACGACAGCCAGTTTTACATACAATCACTGTCAAGGGCGTAGATTTGGTTTGAACATTGGGGGGGTTGAAGTTTGGGTCTGCATATTTTTCATGTGATCATGGTATAAATATTGGGGGGGGGGGGGGGGGCAGGGGGGGTTGTAATGCATAGATTGAATTTTTTTGGGGGGGTGGGGGGGTGGGGGGGGTATATTTCCCCCCCCAACCCCCCCCACAAATTATGCCCCTGATCACTGTAAGTAGATTGGGATGATTCATTTATCATTTCAATTGTGAATGCAAGATCTTTCGCTAAGAAATTGCTGGTAAATTTCACAAATAATTACAAAGAATCGGCAAGTAACACATTGAATTAAACATGACATTTTGAAGGTTTTGGGACACTGATCAGTGTTGTATATTGAGCCATTGTTTTGTGTTGAGTAATGTTTGTTGAGTGTTTATTGAGTAATTTTTAGACATGTACAGCACTTTGGCCAACTTGTGTTGTTTTTAAATGTGCTTAACAAATAAATGTTGATTGACTGATTGATTGATTGAAGTAAAAAGATTTTTGTGTGTGTGTGTGTGTGTGTGTGACAATTTGAATTCAGAATATAGCCTAATTACGTTTCTATTATTGACAAATGTAGTACCAGGTTTTGATAGCGTTTGCAAAATTTCGAAAGTTTGTAATAATGACGATTTTTTTCATGTTTTAGATGATTTTTTCTGTTCGCCAAGGCTTCATTTATTTGATAAAAAATACACACACACACACAAAACAGTAATATTGTGAAATATTATTACTATTTAAAATAACTTTATTTTTGATATATTTCTAAATGTAATTTACAGTATTCATGTGATGACAAGGCTGAATTTTAATTTAAATATACTGATCTGGTGCTTAAGAAACATTTCTTATTATTATCAATGATAAAAACAGTTTTTGTTCACAATAACTGAGCAGCAAATCAGCATATAATGATTTCTGAAGGATCATGTGACACTCAAGACGAGTAATGATGCTGAAAATTCAGCTTTTTCATAACAGTAATAAATTATATTATAAAATGTATAAAAATTGAAAACAGTTATTTTAAATTGTAACAATATTTCACAGTATATGTTTTTCTTTTCTATAAACAAACCAAACATTTATAAGAATATTAATTATGTTAGTTAAGTTACAACGTTTTCATGGCGTAGTTTAGCTAGCTGGGTCTGTGGAGTTATTAAACTAATCCATCAAATCATTCACAGTCCATGTTGGAAAGCTACATGCTGAATATTTAGATGACGCAGTGCTGCTTTCCTCAGAGTAATAGAGCTATGAGCATCTGGCATCGTGCTGATGCTGCTAAAGGTTTGGTCGCTAATAATTTATCATATCACACACACGCACGCCAATTTCCTGACTGTGTACGCTAACAGAAAATGAGATTCAATGCCTGGCAGGACTCTATCCAATATTGCGTTTTGGGTAAAAAGGTGTGCGCCAAGAAAGTAAATGTACATGCATCTAGAAAAACAAACAACATTCTCAACAACATTATGAAGAAATGCAGCATATCACACATTGTTTTGAATTATATAATCCATTAGGCAATACAAAGGCAATTTCTCAAGAATCAAAAAGATGCTGTCAGACTCTATGGGGACTTTTGGACCCAAATATTGGAAGAAAGCAATATGTTATTTGCACATTTTTGTGTTTCGCTGACGGTAGCTTTAGTCATCGCTATTGTACATGCCATCTGTCACAGAGCCGTTGGGATATTGATTATTCAGGAAATCAAGTGGAAGCACTGTGTGTCATCAAAGTGAGTGTTTGGAATGGCATACTACCATTTTTGAACATTTACTATATTGTTGCATACTATTCTTTTATGCATGTACTTCCCAAAAGTCTGCGGTCAGTAAGACATTCAAAAGATTTCTATATTAAAGAAATGCTGTTCTTTTGAACTTTCAAAGAATGCTGGAAAAAAAAAGATGCATCACGGTTTAGGCTACACAAAAATATTAAGCAGCACCACTGCTTTTGAACAGTAGATTACACGTTATGTATTAATACCAAGCGGGAACCGTCCGGTCTCTCTCTTGAATCCAACACGAAAGTGACTTAAACTGCAATTTATCGACTGGCCACTAGAGACAGGCTCCAAAAGAGAGTCAATCCCATGAGAGAACCCCCATGTTAAAAAGCCCAACTTTACAGCAGAAAAAATATATATTTACAGCCTGATAAAGTGGTTTTGATCTAGCTAATTTTGTCCGGCTCCACCCACTTTGGGCTTCAAATGCTCTTCAGAAACCTAAGGGTGATGTCACGGACTCTACGTCCATATTGTATTACAGTCTACGATTAATCCTAGTATGCAATGAGCAATCTCAGGCACAAAGACTCTTGTCATTTATGAAAGAAAAATAATGAGAGCACAAACAAGTTGGTAGGACAGTTCTGAGCTGAAGTCTTGAGCAGCTGGCAGAGGGGCTGAACACTGTGATGAACTTAGTGTCAAGTTAATTACTCTAGGCTGTGTTTAATTTCACCAGGCTGTCACGAAACTCCACTATGGCTGTCAGTGACTTCTTTTCCACTTCTTCTCCACGTAGAGTTTTTCAGTGTTGAGTTTGGGGCGTGAGATGTTTTGTGCTTTGATTATAGTGATTAAATACGGTCTTTAATGTATTTAATTGATAAAAGATGATTCTTCCTATTTACATGTTGTGATTTGTATAGTCACAGCGTGTACAAGGTCACATGAGACACAGCCATCATCTAACCGTATACATACTGGGAACTATCTTCTCAGAAGGCGAAGCACTGCTACTTGGGCGGAGTGATTTGCTCGCAGCACCTGAGAAGCCCGTGGTGAGGAGCAGAGAGTTCGCTCAGAGTTGGAGTAAATCACTCCGCAGAAGTAGCAGTGCTTCGCCTTCTGAGAATATAGTTCCCAGTACGGTTAGAAGATGGCTGTGTCTCATGTGACCTTGTTATTTGTACACGCTGTGACTATACAAATCACAACATGTAAATAGGAAAATGTTGGCATTATTTTGTCACTTATTGGGAGCAGTATGCTAGCTGGAGCCGTTTACCTCCAGTCTTTGTGCTAAGCTAGGCTAGCGGTGGGTGCGTCAGACAGAGTTACGGCACGCAAGGAGATGAAAAGGGTATGTATGGAATTATCTAAGTCTGGGGGATACGGTGAATAAAATAAAGTCCCAAAAAGTCGGTGTGTTCCTTTAAAACACATTCCCATTCTGATACTTCGATTTGTAGACAAGCCTGTATAATTCTCTCTTCCTCTTCTTCTTCTGAATCAGTTTCTGGTTCAAACATATATGGCTGAATTAAACCAATTTTCTACTTGTCTTTGTGTAGCATTTAATACAGTTGAGCGAGTGGATCAGGAAGTCCGAGCTGGTGTGAGTGAGTGGAGGCGGGGCTAATTTGCATATTCAAGGTTCTGTGTATACTAAATGAAGCAAGGGTGTAGAGTTACATTCAAGCTATTTTAAGGCATGAGGAAATTATTTTCAATGTGAATTTTTTTTTTTTTATCTTTTTGATTATCAAAGATGAGTTTTAAGGGATACATGTCATCATTTACTCATCCTCAGCAAATTATTTAAATTTCAATCAATTTTTCATACAAATCTATCATATGATTTTGAGGACATGAGTTGTATCTAATATGAATTACCAATTATCATTTTCGTTACATAGCAGTTTTGACACTCAGTTTTGACAAAACATAAAAAAATTGTGTATTGCTTAGAAGAAATAATATATATGTGAGTAAATTATGACAGAATACTATTCCTTTAGATTTTACTAGTGTGATATGATGTCGTGGTTATATGTCAGGTCTTTCTATTTGTATGAACTGTTTCTTATGCTGTAGAATAATATGTGGTGTTAAAGTAGTTAAAATGGTGTCTGGTTTGTGACAGCTGCCTGTAGGCAGGGCCCGCGAAGAGCAAAACTGCAATGCATTAACCACCTAGAGAGACAGCCATGACATCATCTTTGACACAAATGGGTATCTATGGTTGCCATTAGCCAAAAAAAAAAAAAAATCTCTGAAACTGCCGTTGCCATGGACACATCAGTCCTCGGTTCCAAAAAAAGTGCTTTAGAAACTTTAATGCTGTCGCTCAGAGAATATCTTTCCTGCCTAAATTTATACTAAATTCTTTGCATATTTTTTGTCAAAATGTACCATATTCAAAGCATTTGGAATTCCTTTTGTGATTTTACTTTGATTTAGTTCATTCTGTAGATTTTCTTTCATTGTGTTATTTTAGCATCATTGAGATATTATTGCAGTTTTTATTAATATTTTAAATATATTTTTATTTTTATTATGGCTGTACCGATCAAGTTTTTGAATATAAAGTGAATATTGTTGAATATTACATTTATCATTTCAAGTAATGACATGATTTTTTTTAATGGTTTTAGTTTTAGTTAACTATAACCCTGATGTGTATGTATGTATGTACTGTAGGATTTCTCCTGTTTTGATGTACCTCACCCCCTTCTGCTTTGACCATCTGCTGTATAACAAACCCCACAGCTCTGACTGTCCTCTCAAATAATCCATAGGTGAATCAAAGATCCAATGGGCCTGTGCGTTCTCCAATTCACACTATTATTCAGACGCAGACATGCATTATCAAACATGCGGTTTTGAGTTATGAATTATAGTGGAGGTTTAAAAAAAGGTTGCATTGAAAGCCGAAAAAGAGTCCACATCACACATTTTATTCACCCACAAGGAATTTTAATAGGTTTTATTGGGCTTTAAAACAGTGAAGGTCAGTTTTGACCACAGAACATGGCATACTCTCAACTTTTCAGCTTGTCTGTGGCTTCATGAAGTGCCACAGGAGGAAATATTTTTTCAATCACTGCTGCATTTCCTGGTCCTATTCGATGTTTTTTTTTTTTTTTTTTAACAATGGTGTTTTAAGCTTTAGCAGCGCATGTCAACATGGTTAAAGAGCAGACTTTTCCCACTGCAGCCTTGTGGGATGAAGCATTAAGTCATAAACCTCAGTAGCTTTTAGAACATGATGGCTTCTGCTAGCACACCTGGTCTAGTCATAAATAATATAGTGCTTTTTAACAACAGCTCTCCTGCTGCATTAACCATATATATATAAGATTTCGGCCCTCAATTTCATCATGACGGTTTTTATCATGACAGTTTTAATGCAATTTTTGACCAATATGAATATTCTCAGAGTGAAAGACAGAGACGGGCACCCACTGTTTTATTAATGCTGTTGTTGTTGCTAATTTATTATATAATTTAGTGCCTCCTTTTGGCCCACTTGTTAAATGAAGATACTGTTTCATTCAGGATGAATTCATTTTAGGTTTAAATACAATTAATATCAGCCTTCACTTATTAAAGAACATTAATGTGTTTTTTCACAATAAGCCATTGGCCACCTGGTTTTCTGCAGTGAAAACATTCATGCATTTAAGGGTTCACTCACATAAATAGAATGTTCAGTGTGCTGTACATTTAAAACATAACTGACACTGATGATGTCATTGTAATATTTGCTCACTGATTTGTGATTGGTCTTCATTTTTGCATTTATTTGCATACTGAAATTGGCATTACATCTAACTAAGCTGAAAACAAGACGTGTGCTGACGATTTCATTTACACAGAACCAAAACTTAAAACCTAACATTACCTAACACGTTAAATATTTCTTTGTGAAAATGTGAAAATGCAAATTCATATTATGAAAAAATTCAGCTAAAAATTAGCTGTAAATTAAAAAAAAATCTTTAATATTGCTTTTAAGCCAGTGGTTAGATGGGGAATTGTGTTGAATTCCACTCTGAATGGATTAAACATTTAAATGAATTTCATTCTTTTCATTTGTGTAGTTTAATAAATATGAACATTACAAGGTTATTTTGTCATTCAACATCAGAGTCTAATTAAAGCTGCGACAGTTGAGTGTATGAAGTGTCCAACATTTCTAACTTCGTTTTTACGGTTAATTAAGTGCATCATCTGGGTATTTAAAGTGAATTTTCAGTGTGAACACACTACTCACACTATTTATACTACAAAACATCATAGAATAATTGGGACGCACCTATTGTTTCCCATATGTTAATATTGCTTTCTCTCTCTCTTTCTCTGGCAGTGCTGGATATGACGCCGTCCTGGACAGAAATGTGGCCATTAAGAAACTCAGCAGACCCTTTCAGAACCAGACTCACGCCAAGCGAGCATACAGGGAGCTGGTGCTTATGAAATGTGTCAATCACAAAAACGTGAGTGCCAGAGCTCAATATCTCTCACCCGTTGTCCCATTGGATTGACCCATTTGTTTGGGCCTAGTTGATGTGCATGCATGTTCTAGAGAAATTCAAAAGATGATTTGTTTGTTAAACTGAAAGGCAGGAATATTGTGCCTACTGGCCGCCATATTTAGCATTACTGTACATAACACACGTACAGCACACGATCCTCAGGCCGAGAGAGAGAGAGCTTGGTGGCGATTGGTGGCATTGGATGATGAAAAACAAAGAAAGAAAGGGAGTGATAGTGTTAAGAGACAGATGAAACACTTTTTTGGCAACTATAGAGTTCACTTCACAATGCTGCTGCCAGATCTCCTGTCATCCCCCCCCCCCTCTCTCTCTCGTCGTCTCTCTTTCTGAGACTCGGGTTATAAAGGACAGCTGGGACGTGACAGAAATACAAATGTGCTTTTTCTATCATCCTCAGCTTTTATTGACTGTTGAACGTTCCTTTTATGAATCTCTCAGCCTCTTTTCAAGAAAAATAACTGAACAAAATAGTTCACAGAGAAATGTACTGCCATTATTTACTCACCTTTGTGTCATTCGAAACCTGTGTGCTGTTATTAGCCTGTGGAACAAATTAAAAAAATATATATTTATTTAAATATTTAAAAAAAATGGTCATACAATTATAGGACTATGTACTGTAATTACATTTTTTTGTGAAATATTCCTTTAATAATTAATCCAATGGTATATCATTGTATAATTTCATGTTTTACTAAAGTTCTTCTCTTCTTTTCTCCTTCAGATCATCAGCTTATTAAATGTCTTCACACCACAGAAGTCTTTAGAGGAGTTCCAAGATGTGTAAGTAATGTTTGGGGATTTTTCCAGACATGAAGTCATCTGATTATAGTCAAGCCACCTTTATTTATGTAGCGCTTTATACAAGATTGTTTTAAAGCAGCTTTACAGTGATACCAGGGTTATGATTTAATGAAGCAAACAGGTCATTTCGGCTGTACAGCAGCTCTAAAAGAAAGAAATCTCTAAAAGTTCAGTGTTGATTTAGTTCCACTGTAAATATCATAAATTATTAAATTGGTTTATTCAAAGTCTGGATATAAACCGTTTGGAGGTAGTGTTTGAACAACAATCATGAAACTAATAGTTCTGCCTCTAAAATCTGATTGGATAAGCCATGTTGAAGCCTTTTTTTCTTTACTAAACTACTTTCCTATGGAAAGAAATATATAATTAGAAAGGGATTGGGACATTTATTGTTAAAAGTGTTTGCATTTGAATAAACATTATTAATAATTAAAATGTTTTTCATGCATAATATGCAATACTTGTATAAACATTTGCTGAAAATCCAAGTATAGCCGGCCAGGTTGATTTATGATATTTTAGGTGAATTACAGCATGCCCCGGGGTGTTCGAGCTCATGCAGGGTCCCAGTATAACTGCTGTGATGTTGCAGAGTGAGGGTGATCTATCACCTGCAGTCGTTCATGCTCGCACTCTCTGGTTGGTCCCGATGCTTGAGTCTAGTGCCGCCCATGCCTTCATTTATTCTACACGCTGTGTGGACTAATCTAGAGCAGGATCAATATGCTGAATATGAAATGTCAAAGCCGGGTGATTTGAGTGTTAGGATGGATGGGGCATGCTGACTAAATTATTATAAATCAACAAACTAGCTTCAGATATTTTGCTTAGATTGTGGCCAGCAAAAAAAAAAAAAAAAAAAAGTACATTGTGTATGTGTGTCTGTGTTTGTGTGTGTGTAATATATATATATATATATATATATATATATATATATTATACATACACAAATTTACCACACTAAAATGGTGAGTATATTTATAGTCATATAAATAATAATAAAAATAAATATACCACACAAAAATTGTGTAATAATTATTATTTTTTACACATTTTAGTATTAAGAATAATTATATTTAAAATAATAATATAATAAAACATAATAACAGTTATACATATCTGTAAAAATATAAGTAATATATAATTATATTATATATAATTAATTATATATATGTAATATATAATTATATATAAATATATATACAGTATATAAAAAAAAAAAATATATATATATATATAGTGTACCTTCACATGATTAACTGAAGGTCAACTCTGTTTTGGAACTAAATAAATTACAAATGCGACGTTTAATCCATAAATGTGCAGCCATGGCTTTTGAGCGCTCAGCAGAATACAGTTGACTGTTGGTTTTTTCATTCACCGACCTGCTGACGGTCATCAACCAACAAGTATTTTCTCCGCATAAGAGGTCATAAAGATCCACATCGATCCACAAAAGTCTCTTTTGTACATTAAGAAGGCATGAATGAAGCCATGCCAATGTAACATGACAGAATCAATGCGCCAGTCACTGTTACTGGTGTCCGGCCTGTGAAATTCACATTTTCTCCCTGACTTTTTCTGGCTTCTCCAGTTACCTGGTCATGGAGCTGATGGACGCAAACCTTTGCCAGGTGATTCAGATGGAACTGGACCACGAGAGGATGTCCTACCTGCTGTACCAGATGTTGTGTGGAATCAAACACCTGCACTCAGCCGGCATCATTCACAGGGTGAGAGACATGTATACACACCTCAGGATCGATAAATTATGAATTTATTTAACCAAAATCCGTTTAAATAATCAATCAAATCTAAACTCCTAACAAAAAATCTTGTCATCAACTCACCATGACACATATTCCTCTTTAAGGATCTGAAACCTAGCAATATTGTGGTGAAATCCGACTGTACGCTGAAGATCTTGGACTTTGGGTTGGCGAGAACCGCCGGCACTAGCTTTATGATGACGCCCTACGTGGTGACGCGGTACTACAGGGCCCCGGAGGTCATCCTGGGCATGGGCTACAAGGAGAACGGTAAACCAATCACAGGGCTGCAACACTTTCAAATTACACTACAATCTTGGGTTTTGTAGAATTGGATTGTGTCTTTTAGTCCATGTCTGCAAAAGGTTTTAGTATTTTAGTAAGTGTGAAGCAGTATGTTTTATGCAAACGGCAGTATGCTATATTGTGGTCACATGACCTCACTACACTTTTGAAAGTAAATATGGTTGTTTCGCATGAATGACCGAACATGAACGTCACTACAAAGTCGTAATTATGATTGGGGAACTCTGAACTTTCTTAAAGCAGAGTTTCCAAATTGAGAGCGTGTTCGTGAGAAAATATATTGGATGCAACGTCTGTATTGATGGTAAATTTATTTAAATCAATGAAAATTTGTATTTACAATAAAACTAAGTTGTATGCGCTAAACAAGATTGTTCAATTATGATAGAATATTTAATGATTCAATTCATAGCACCTTAATACATTTAATAAAAACATGAAGCAAAAACAAAGCGATGAACATTCTTTATTCAAGATTTTGTAGAAGTACTGTTGAGTTTAGAAATCTTGCTGAATCTTGCTCCGACCAAAGTAACTTAAACGCACCTGACGTCGTAATTACGACTTCCAAACTCATAAACACGAACTTCCCAGGAAGACTTTCTGTTTCAGTAGGAAATACAGGAACACAGCAAAGAAAGAGTTTGTGTTAAATGACGATATTTAAGCGTTGCTGACACTGCAAAGTATGTGTTAAAGCGAGCAGCACACTTGGGTAAAAATAAATGTTACTGTAGATTTTTCAATTTGAGGTTGGGAAAGTTATTTTAGTTTAGTTGTTTAGTTACTAACCTTCTGTTAATTTACTGAAATACTAACAGATTCCCCACTGCTTGAAAACTCATTAATACACTAAAGACTCAAATATTAGTGTGTATGTTTAGAGTTTGAGAGAAAAAGAGAGAGGTCAGGCTATGGATTTCCTGCCACAAACGGTCCTCCCTGAGGTCTGTCCCCAACTCCAACTTTGATCTGAGCAGTTGTTGAATAATCGTTTGTCTAATTACATGTGTGGCAGATATAATTAGCGGGAGTGATCCAGCTCACATAGGTCTTTCTCTCTCCATCACTGATGACTGTTTTTGCTAACGCTAACCTCTCTTTTTCTTTCCTTTGCTCTCTTTCCTGCTTCTGTGTGTGCCTGCAGTGGATATTTGGTCAGTTGGTTGCATCATGGGAGAAATGGTGCGCCACAAAATCCTATTCCCCGGCAGGGATTGTATCCTTCATGAATAGGTCCAAACTGGCTTGATTTGACTAGCCAATAAGGAACTATTGGTGAAAACATCAGTTTTATCAAGCATAATCATTCTGTATTGATCTTAATATAACATAAACATTTTGTGGTCCACATGAGACTCGACCTGACTGGACCAGTGTTCATCTGTTCAGGCATAACTAATCGACTAAGGCTGTAGTTCTCCTAACCTGCAGGTTTTACTCAGGTTTTCTTATTTTAGGTGTAGCTTAAATATCCAAATGCTCACTCCGCGACACTTGTACCTTCTCCCAATCCCTTAAATCCCGGATGCATATTGAAGATTTTGTTCATTAGGGTGTTGTGGGATCATTGTTGGATGTGGAGGCCTGGCATCTCTCCTCTCCGCAATAGTTATTCGTCCCTTAATGGGAAGAGATTCTTGCTTAATTGGCGATTAGAGAGAGAGTGAAACTAGTGAAATAATGAGACAGTCTTCCTCTTCAGTCACTCATTACGGCGAACTATTCATTTATTTAGTGATTTCTCTTTCTGCTGCTATGGATCCTGGAGAGTTAAATTGTAGTTGTAGTTGAATTGCAGGAGAACAGTGCTTGTTTTCTGCTCTCCAAACTGCAATTAAGGTATTGATCTCATAGACCAAGCTCAGCTTATTTGGGTCTTTTTAACAACTCATTAACACATGCCTGAATGAACTTCTTTGCTGTGCTGTCTCATCGATACCTCTTACCATAGTCAACGTCTACAGGGTCTACTTTACCAAAGCCTGAAACACAAAGGCCTGGTTTCACAGACAGGGTTTAGATTAAGCCAGGATTAGGCCTTAGTTCAATTAGGACATTTAAGTAGCTTTTATAAATGTGCATTAGAAGAAAGCATTACTGGTGTGCATCTTCAGACAAAACAATAGCTCTGACATATTTTAAGATTAAAACAGCTCAAACATGCATTTTAGTCTGGGACTAGCTTAAGCCTTGTCTGTAAAACCGTGTGTAAAGCACTTTTCAATTTAAAGTATTTAACATTTTCATTTTTGTTGGATTTAATGGGGATCTATTATGACTTTTTCAAAGTCTTGATAAAAACATAATTTTTCACATATTTTACATTATAGCATCACCTCTCTTTCCTGTCAGTCATTTACACTCTCTGGGGTGTGTTTCCCGAAGCCAAATCTGGTCGCAAGTTCCATCGTTACCAACACAATTCAACGGAGCTTGAGACCATAGTTGGCTAACGATGCTTTTGGGAAACGCACCTCTGTTTAGTTCCTGTCTCTAGAAAGCCCCTCCTTTGGAAAAGTGTAATGTGCTCTGATTGGCCAGCTGGACCAGTGTGTTGTGATTGGTCAACAGCTTCAAGCGTGTCTTATGTCCCGCCCCTTACCATACGCGAGTTTCAACACACTACTAACTCAACTCAACCAGGCCTTGACCCTTTCTTTTTGCGTATGCCTAATGTGGGAATCATTGAAACGAGGAATATTATAATGTGTTTGTTCTTGGAAGAAAACTCAAGACTACAATGGAGGCGTTTCAGGGAGCAGAAACATTGCGCACTGATATAGAGAATAACTCTCTTTGTAGAGAACTTTGTGCTTTGTAACTTTGCAGACTTTTTTCATGGTTCAACAGCACCATTACACACTATAGAAAGTTAAAAATATAAAAAAGCATGATAGGACCCCTTAAACTTTGCGCGTTCTCTTCATCTTCATATCTTTGGAAATTCTGATTCTTTTCCTGTATCAAATTCTTTTAACCTCTTTTAGATTCGTAACATAGACGTCTCTAATCTCCTCGTTTAATAATAAATTAGAATATTTAATGCATGAATATGAAAGATTATATTATCCTTCTGAACCTGAGTGAGTTCATAAGTGAAGTAAGATTTTGAACAAAATGGAGTCATTGATGGATAATCTTTTAAATATTGTCACATTTACTCTGTCAGTACTCTTTATAAATCTGTTTAAAGCATTTCAAAGCATCATAGGTGAAAGACTTTTCAAAAATGTGGATAGCATAATTAAAATGCCTTGTAAAATACCTTCTTTCGGCAAAATTCAATGGCAGGTTTGAATTAATTTATCACCAAATAGGCTATTCCAGAATGCATTGCACCCAGCTTTGTGAAAGCATGAATCCAAAGAGTTATCCTATAGCAATAAACTCAATTGGAATCAATTCAGTCAAGCATCTGTGTTTCTTATGTAGTATTCTAAACCAAGTTTTAGAAAAGAGTTATTATATGAACGTATATAGTATGCATGTCATTGTATGTGTTATGTTGAGTGTCTGATGGTATGCTGCGTGTGTGTATGTGTGTGTTGTAGTGGACATGTGGTCTGTAGGCTGTATCTTTGGGGAAGTTATAAGAGGAACAGTGCTGTTTCCAGGGACAGATCGTATCCTTCCCTTCTGTCTGTTCTCCACTCCTCACTGCTGTCTTCTTTCATATTTAACTTGCCAAATATGTATATGAATATATATATATATATATATATATATATATATATATATTAGTAGATAATATTGGAAAATTCTAGAAAACTCCTATAACACAGGGATTTGATAGAAACAAACCTGTCTTTTATTAGACTCACCATTTAACCTGATTTTGGAAGCTATTTGGAGAAAGTAAGCCGCCAGGCAGCCGTTATTGTTTGTTTGGCTTCCTTAAACATGTGATTGCAAGATAGAGGGAGAGAGATACGGGTCTGGCTTTGTGTTTTGGGTGGGGGGGTTGTTCCCTTTGGATGATGTAATGTGGTCCTTTGAACCAGGACCCCCCTTTGTGGGAATCATGGGAAGCCTGGGGAGCAAAAACAGTCATGTGACTCCCCAAGGCTAACTGGGCTACCATGACAACATCCAGTTCCCCCCTCTGTTGCTTAGCACCCATACAGACGGCTCTTAACGTCTTCAGGATCCATTCACTCTGCCCAGCTCAGACCTATATGCTGTAAACGCCAATAATCAAGACCGTTGAATTCCAGCAGTCTCTCTCTCTGCCCTAATTTCACACCACTACACCTCTGTGATAATGACACCAATGAAGAGATTGCTGAGAGAAATGTCATTTTGTAACAAGAGTTCTGTTCAGTGTTTGAACTGGTCGATAACATTCAGTTTTTATATACATTAAATTTTTTATGTTTTTAAAAAGTAGTCTCTTCTGCTCACCAAGGCTGTATTTATTTGATCAAAAATACAGTAAAAATTATTAGAATGATTTCTGAAGGATCATGTGACACTGAAGACTGGAGCAATGATGCTGAAAATTCAGCTTTGTTCATCACAGGAATACATTCTATTTTAAAATAGATTAAAATAGAGAACAATTACAATACTACAATTTCACAATATTTGTACTGTTTTTTGATTAAATAAATGGAGCCTTATTGAGCATAAGAGACTGTTTTCAAAAACATTTAAAACTTTTGGTGATGTAATTAAAAATTAAATCATTTAATAGACCCATATATCCCTGCTTAGACTGCTGCCCCCGCGACCCGGCCCCGGATAAGCGGTAGAAGATGGATGGATGGATGGATGGACCCATATTGGTCCCACTTTATATTAAGTGGCTTTAAGTACTATGTACTTACATCGAAAAATAAGTACAATGTACTTATTGTGTTCAGGTTGTATTGTAAAACACTTTTGCTGCTATTGAGGTGTGATACGGGTAAGGTTAGGGACAGTTAGGGTGGTATGGGTGGGTTTAAGGGTGGGTTAAGGTGTAAGGGAAGGGTCAACAGTGTAATTACAAATGTAATTACATAAATTAATTACAGTTATAATTACATGCAGGTATTTTCAAACTATAAGTACAATGTAAAAACATGCATGTACACAATAAGTCCATTGTATCAAATTATTAATTTCAATGTAAGTACATAGTACTTAAAGCCACTTAATAGAACTGATTGGCCATTATGTGATAACATGGACTCAGCAAGTGCTCACGCCTCAAGCATGTAATTATAGATTGAGGTCAGAAATTAAAGGTAGGGTAGGCAATTTTGGATAGGCTAGCACTAGCAAGCTAGCTTTGAAAGCATAAGATCCCAATAATAATGAATGTAAACAACTTAAAGAGCTCTTAGTTGTACCAACTGACTGCTGCAGATTCATTTAGGCGTTGACAGTGTTGACTTAGAAACACATAAATCCGAGTCTGAGGACACGAACAGCTCCGAGTAGAACGTCACGGGTTGCCGTCTCTAAATTACGGTTACGACATGGACCGAACCGAATGCAATGATTGGACGAACATCTTTTGGTTCCGAGACTTCCGCAGACGATATATGCACATGTTTTAATATTTAAACCACTTCTATTATTGATTGCTATCAGGATGTGAAGAGAGTTTTAACCAGTATAACAAAAGTGTTTATCAAAACGAAATTGCAAAAAAAATACCACCGAAATGAACAAAAAATGTCCCTGCATGAATTCCTGTTTTTGTTGATTTAATTTTATTGATAAAGGGCAATACATTTTCAATATAAACTGTATATTGAGTTTATGTTAATGAATGAATGATATTGAAGTTCTCTGAAACTATTTACAGTAGAAACTAAAGAAATTCGCATTTCTTATTGTTTGTTTGTGCTTTATGCTAGTTTTTTGCCTTGGGAATAAACTCTTACAAGATTTCAGTGAGAGTTCCATCTTATGAGTCTTATCCCAGAATGCAAATCCATAATTATAATATTGAGCAATATTGGAATATAAGGTAATATCAGATATTATGGTGTCAGGAGTGTGTGTTTGAGCCTAATGGGCATTAATTTGATCTTTTATCAAGATTATCTTAATTGTAATGACTCAGTTGTTGGTTTAATTCAAGTATCATCAGTATCAATTTCTCTTATCTTGTGTGTACTGATTTGGTTTCTTTTCCATTTATGTACTACAAATTTCACACACAAGGCCTAAATAGGAGCCCTCTGGGTGTTTTAACCTTCACTGATTTAGCTTTTATTATGCTGGAGAGGAAGTGTAATCAAACTTTATTTTATTACCGATGGCATTATTAGGCTCACGGCACTTGCTTTTATGTTTGCCTTGTGTAATCATGTTAGAATAACCACATTATGTAGTTATCTTCATTTTATACTCCATTTAAAAGTGGAATATCATGCCTTATACTCTAATGCATAACCTGAGCGGTGAGGAGTGTACGTAGGCATTTTTTTTCCATGACTCCACCCACATTCAGACATCGACCAATGGAATAAGGTTATAGAGCAGCTCGGCACGCCCTCTCCTGAGTTCATGAAGAAACTGCAGCCGACGGTGCGTAACTACGTGGAGAACAGGCCAAAATATGCTGGCCTGACCTTCCCCAAACTCTTCCCTGATTGCCTCTTCCCTGCAGACTCGGAGCACAACAAACTCAAAGGTTAGTGAGGATTTGTGCACATTTAGTTGCAAACATGTTATTTGGCATTCAAAAAAATAAATACAATTTAAAAAAAGTATGTGTTTTATTGTAAAGTACACTTATAAGCCATTTCTTTGTGAGGTTTACTCAACAATACTACCTGGATAGTTAAGTAAGTAATCAACTGAGGTGGAGGCTGATATTTCTGTTTGATTCATCTCTCTTTGTATTCGTATGCGTGTTATTTTAATGGTTTGCCTGGGAGAATCAGGCAGCAATTTCCTTCCCATTTGCAAAATTGAGAGACGTTTCATAAATTGTTCTCAGAGCTCCTGTTGTTCTTCAGGGTATAGCAGAGGAGAATCGTGAGCTTTTGATATGAAAATTGCGTGGTTGAGTTTATTCCCGGTGAACAGACGTCACATCACAGTCAGATGCTGAATGTTTTATGTGTGGGAAACAAAGAGGCGTGTAAGGCACTGCTGATTAGATTCAGTGGTGTCTGTGATTGTAAATGGGGTGTGTGTGTGAGACTAACAGATATGAGTGTGTTTCTGAACCTGCCGTCAGGTACAGCAGCTAAAGGCTCTGTTTGTCACAGTGTGATGGGAAAGAGGGTTCAACACACACTTAAAGGTGCTCTAAGCGATGTTGGGTGACGTCACTTCTTGCTGACGTTCGAAGTATTGTCAAACAAAACAGAGGCTAGCTCGACCCTCCCTCCTCCTCATCCTGTCCCCTCCCCCTCCCTTCCATGAAACAGGCTTTTCCAATGTAAATTCGGGGACTTCGCGCGTTCCTTCTTTTCACTATTCCTTGCTATTTGTTCATCGGAACGTCGTCTCTTTGGTCGTGTGTCGGCCATATCAAAATTCAAGAGAATATAATTCTAACGTTAGTCGTTGTCTAGGACATCTCTCCTCTAGCTAGCTTCCCTCTTCATGCTTCTCTCTCCTCCACTCCCCACACCCCCCTTCATGTGCACGCGCACTAACCCCCCACCCCAAAATCATTCTTGTCGGTTATTGGCTGGAACACTCTTTGTTATGATTCGTGGTCCAGGTTGGGCCAGTTTGTTTTTGTTGCCGTTTGTGGAGCCTGGCCTGGGCTGTCTACAGAGACCGCGTATTTTTATAGTGTGTTCAGGGGACAGGCGGCTAGCGGATAGTGAGGAGATGTTTGCTGTATGTGACAAAAAATGTTTCAGCCTAAAAAACACATGACATTGCTTAGAGCACCTTTAATTCCAGGCCTTGTATAACATTGCACTGCACATTTTTGATGATTCCCTAATTCGACTCATCAGCCTGTAAGTTGAGGCTCCATGAACTGTTCTGTGTGTGTGAGATAAGGAAGACCACCTTGTGAGCAACCACCATATTTGATTATATTATTTCAGTTATATTTTATTTATTTTATGTCATTTTGTTTTATTTTGTCATTTTATGTCATTTTGTAATTGTATGTCATTTTATTTTGTCGTCATTTTATACCATTTTACATTTGTTTTATTTAGTTTAATTCTGTTCCTTGTGTTCATTTAATTGTCTATTTGTGAGTTCAGTTTGCATTTCAGTTTCATTTTATGTATTATTTTTATTTTTTATTTTGTCGTTGTATTTCATTATAATTTTTTTTTTCATTTCATTTTATGTATATTTATTATTTTATTCAATTTTTTCATTGTATTTCATTTTATTGTATCATTTTATTTTATGTCATTTTATGTCATCATTTTGTTGTTTGGTTAATTCTGTTCCTTTTGTGCATTACATTTTTGTATATTTGTGAATTCAGTTTGCATTTCAGTTTCATTTTATACATTATTTTATTGTGTCATTTATTTCATTTCATTTTGTCATTTTCTTTTTCAGTTTAACTTTTTTGGCTATTTGTTTTCCATTGCGTTCCAGTTAGACTTTATAGTCTGCAAACACTTAGCCAATATAAATGTAAAATTTCTATCATGTTAATAAAACACATTTACATGAGAAATTGAAAGGAAGAGGTGTGAAGCGAATCACAGAGAGTGAGAGTCAGCCATACAGATCTGCAGAAATCAGTGTCGGCCATTTTGAAGTGGTCCAGCCGGTGGCAGAGAGAAGAGAGAGAAGGGAGAGATGGGATGATGCTGTGAGAGGAGAGAGAAAGGGTCTGACTTTACCCAGCTATTTATAGAGCAAGAAAGTGAGGGAATCAGGGAGCGTACAGAGGTGGAGAGGAAAAGAGGGAAGGAAAGGTGAGAGCACGAGGAAAGAAGAGCAAGAAAAGAGAGTGTGATGTTTTAGTGCCCTTGCGAATGAACAAACAGAGGATGAAATATAAAGATTGTGGTGTCTGATTTGTGAGATGTTTGCACTGCATTCCTCAAACATCTGAAATCAACAATAACTCTGTTTACTTACTTAATAAATGAGCTCTAATAACATTAGCTATATCGTGTGAAATGCCCTCATTTTAATGATGTAAAGGTTTCTCCGCTCTGTTGTCACGTGTTTTACAGCGAGTCAGGCCAGAGACCTGCTGTCTAAGATGTTGATCATTGATCCCGCTAAGCGGATATCAGTGGACGAGGCCCTCCAGCACCCCTACATCAATGTGTGGTACGACCCGGCCGAGGTGGAGGCAGTGAGTACAGTCTCCTAATTCTCTCAGCACTATCGATCAGTGCGCTTAGGGCCATCTGTCACCTGTTTATTCCACACTACTGCTAGCTCATTAAACACTGGACACAGCTTTTATAGACTCAGGTCTGTGCTAAAGTTTGGCCATATTCAGCATTTTGATTCATCTGACCTTTTTTTTTTTTTTACATGGTTGGACCACTGTGACCAATCATGGTATCCTCCATCACTCACAACTGATTGGATAGAATTGAAGAAGGAAAAAAAAAAAAAATCTACAATTTATTTTTAATATACAACACACAACTCAAGACCTATTCAGTCTGAATTTTCAGTATAAAGAAATTGTACGGAAAGATTTTTAAATTAAATTAAATTCTTGCATTTATTCAGATCATTCATTCATTCACTCATTCTTTCATTCATCCACTTATTCACTCATTCATTCACTCACTCACTCACTCACTCACTCACTCACTCACTCACTAACTCACTAATTTGTTCACTCATTCATTCATTACTCATTCATTCATTCATTCATTCATTCATTCACTCACTCATTCATTCACTCACTCATTAATGAATTAATTCACTTATTCACTCATTCATTCATTTACCCATTCACTCACTCATTCATCCACTCACTCATTCATTCACTCAATAATTCATTTACTCACTCACTAACTCACTCATTCACTCATTCTTTCATTCATCCACTTATTCACTCATTCATTCACTCACTCACTCACTCACTCACTCATTCACTCACTCATTAATGAATTAATTCACTTATTCACTCATTCATTCATTTACCCATTCACTCACTCATTCATCCACTCACTCATTCATTCACTCACTCAATAATTCATTTACTCACTCACTAACTCACTCATTCACTCATTCTTTCATTCATCCACTTATTCACTCATTCATTCACTCACTCACTCACTCATTCACTCACTCATTAATGAATTAATTCACTTATTCACTCATTCATTCATTTACCCATTCACTCACTCATTCATTTACTCACTCACTCATTTATTCATTTACTCACTCACTCACTCACTCACTCATTTACTCATTTACTCAATTATTTCTCAATTATTCACTCATTCATTCGCATTATACATTTTTTATTATTTATAAATTATGAATTAAACTCAGTACATTGTTATACCAACAAAATAATTTTTTTAACAATTGCATGCATTTGTACCAAGTCTGAAATATCGAATTCATGAGGTTTTTACATGTATTTTTATTTATTTTTAAAGCCTGCATGTAGTGATTGACTGATTTAATTTTATTTATTTATTTTACATTTTTATTGTTTTTGCGTGCTGAAAAATTAATTCAGGCTAAAACAATGTAATTTTGTCATATAATGAGTAATATTGATCATCATATTTAGCTGCTTTGCTGAAAATATTATTATATTATATTATATTATATTATATTATATTATATTATATTATATTATATTATATTATATTATATTATATACAGATCGTTTAGATCCTCACTCAATAGTTTTAAATTATTAGCTAGGTTTACTTTATTATGTTGCATTTGTTATTGACGGTTGATTCTGGGGACCTTCATCAGTCTGAGAGGACACAGGAAAGGAGTAAAAATACCACAAGGTTGTCCTGTTCTTTGATGAAGATTTCTAAACATTCAATAAGCATTTGACTCTGATTTTATTCACACGTCCCCTTTTGACAAACAGCTTGTTCTTGTCTAAAGTGCGCATCTGTACCGTTTCAAAGGGGTTTCAATGACACAACGGCCCTGGTTTTCTTGTTTAAGAGAGTGCACAACACAAAGTACAAAGCTACAGAGATACAATATGTAATACAATACTAGCTAAAATTGATTGTGTATAGCTGTTAGCAGTTGCCATTTTATGTGAACGTACATTTTCTGTTGACCGAAATATGAAACGGAAATACGAATATGGTACACTATGATAGAAAATCTGACATTCATTAGCAAATAGTTTGTTTTAATAACCCATGAAGCATCATTATGATTAGTGTGATTCTTTTCTCCTTCTCTCTGGTGTTTCTCTTTCTCTGATGAAGGCCAGGAATCAGCAGATATCTATGGTAAATAAAGACCATTCCACACTTAGGAAACCTCCTCATCTCAAAACACTCACACACCGATCTCTTTGTAACACACTTTGATGTCTAAAACTCAAAAACATAATAAGATTTGAAATTTGCACAGTGTGTGTGTAGGGTGTGAATATCTGTGTATTTGTATGTGTCTGTATTGTGTACTAATCTTGTAGAATGTAGCTAAGAGATGAGTTTAAATTCTGTATTCAGATAACATTTAGAGAATTGAATAGAATCGAATTTTTAAAGTCAATGTTAAACCTACAATTATTCATTTTTGTGTATAAAAAATTTGTGTAAAGTTTATTTGGATTTGTTAGTTTGGCTTACGTCCCATTCGGTTGCAAGGAGAGGGCGGGGTTTATGACCTATACTGCAGCCAGCCACCAGGGGGCGAACGAAACGTTTCGGCTTCACTTTTCAGGATGCGTGTGGCACATTGGGATAAACATATTTATCGCTTCAATATGCAAAAACAGCATTTTCAAATGTTTCCAATTCAGAGAGCGTCTTTAAGAAGCTCAGACAAAAAACACCATCTCAGTGTGGACGGAAGGTCATAACAGCGAAAACATTTTTTATGTATCTGGATTAGTGTAGATGTAGCCTTTAGACGTAGTTAAATTAACTCACTTATGGGTTTTGTGAAATAAATAAACAACTAATATACTGTAAATTAATAATGCAGGTGCATTGTGCTTTAAGTACCCCTGTTTCCCCAAAATGATCCTTTCAGTGCCATTTTAATCTCTCTCTTTCTGTTTATATCTTTCTTTAACTATCTGGCTTGTCACAAAACCTAGCAAGCTACCTACCTAGACTGCATTTTTGTCAGCAACACAGGGGCATTTGAAATGAATCGCATGTGGATGCCTGAAAATGTTGCTGAGGATTGATTGGATTGCTCAAATGTGTCCATGATGCCCTAAAATGCAGTCTAGTTAGTCTGCTCACCAGCCTCTCTCATGTCTCTGTCTTTATCCTAAACCTTACTGCGGACTTTTCTGTCCTACTAATGGTGGTGTTTGGTCCTTATTTACTAAGTTCTTACCGTTGAACATGTCAGCTGCATGTGCAAATGGTGAAAAACACTTTACATTACAGTGTTCATGTTATTTTTTGTGCAAATATTATTAATTACAAAAATATTCTAACAAAATAATTGAATAGACACGTGTAATATTATATTATGAACACTGTAATGCAACATTAACCCAGCCCAGACAGCAACATAGTGTCGGCCCAGATCCGGGCCACATCTGGTACATCTGAGCAAGCACTACGTTGCTGTCTTGGAGATGTTTTAACATTACAAATCTGGCCCTCATATGTTTTCTGATCAAGATCTATGCAATATGAAAAGCATTACATCAAATAAGTGACTCTACAGGAGCAGCTGTGCTATATTTAGACATTATTTAGCACTAAATATAAGTACATATACTGCCTAATGAATAAAGCATGAGATTATTACTTTTTTAACTGTTAGAGGATTGTCTTCATGATTAAGGACAAGCAATCATAAAGCTTAAGACATGTTTATTCAAAAGACACTCAATGTTTATGATTATGTTGGGGTAATTATTAAATGTGTTCCTCTTTCTCTCTCTGTCTCAGCCTCCTCCACAGATCTATGATAAGCAGCTAGATGAGAGGGAACACTCCATTGATGAATGGAAAGGTAGGCCTTCATGAACACACAGACAGATGAAGAGATGTAGCAGTAGATCGTTCACACACTATGTTGTTTTTCTATCATGACGGACACTTTCCATTGACTTGTTTTTATACTGAGCCAGTGTAAAAAAGTTAATATCTAGACCTTTGCATTTTTACATTTGAAATAAAACTTGATTTTAGTATGACATTTTTGTAGGACATGGCTGATCAACCACAATGTAGGTTATTTCAGGGTTTACTGTCTGTTTAGTATTGATTCATATTTTGGAGTAGCTTTTATTTTAATATTGCGAGTTTTCATTTTCATTTTAGTAACTTTATTATGTGCTTTTGTAAACTTAATTAGTAATTTTAGTACTTCAACTTATTTCAGTTAGTTTCTAGGGAAACATAATTAGGTTTTTTAAGCTTAAGATCTCAGCTTTATTTCAATGAATGAAAATGATTTCTTTTTTTATAACAATGGGTATACGCAAATAACAGCACTCTTAGCAATAGTACTGCATCTAAACAGCTTGACACCTTCAGTTTACCACATGGATTTGCCATTAATAATCGTGCTTTTGAGTCGATTAGCTCTAAATGTGATCCTTTCTCTCTCTTTTCCTGCACCTGTGTCTCTCTCTGGCTCAGAGCTCATTTATAAAGAGGTGATGAACTTCGAGGAGAGAACAAAGAATGGTGTGGTGAAGGGACAGCCCTCTCCCTCAGGTACTCTCTGTGCATAAGCTATGCTTCTGTAAGTCAATTTAAAGTGATTTCAGCTGTTTATGAGAAACCCTCCCATTGTGACTGCTCCATTTGTCCCTGTCCCCCTCTCATCTCGTCCGTGTGACACAAAAAGAACACGTCTTGAGTGTGATTACGTGCTAGTTTTTCATTTTGTTGGTAATCTGTTATTTTGACGATGTTGTCTGTTGTAGTCTTTGCTGAAATTAATAAAAGGTGCTGTAAGCGATTTCAGCTATTCTTTGACTTTTGACTATACTACTACAAAACAAATGCCGCGTTCAAGAAATGTCGTAATTACCGTCACTATGAGATGAGAACACGTGACATCCTATTCAGAGCTGGTCATTTTTTATTTCTATTGCAACACTATAAATGCCAAATTGAATCTGCAGCGGTCAGGTGGTTCAATCTCAGAAAAATCCCAGTTTACAAGTTGTAACTACAAGTTCTAGTAGGATGTGACCGTTTTTTACAGTAATTATGGCATGGCATGAACGTACCTAAAACTCTACAAAACCCCGCCCCCCAAAGACGCTGCTTGACAGGCAGAGAGTGTTTTTGATTGGCTAAAAAAAGCATGGGCCTCTCCCAGAGACTTACAGCATCTTTAAGAAAGCACTTTATAACACTGTATTTAATTTAGCCTATTTTTCACTTGAACAGTTACAATTGGACCTTCGCTAAACCCCGCCTTAAAATGTTACTGACCAATCCAGTCCTCCATTTTCTCAGACAAGCTTTGTCTCTTTTACAGTGCGTGCGTACATAATTATGCAAGTCGATATTCTGATCATATTTTTTTCCAAGCACATTTTACTAATTCCAAACCACATCAATCCTAATAACTACTATTAATAATAATAATAATGCACGCACTGTATAATGTAAGTCAATGGAGGATCTGTGAGTTTGGATAAACGTATATGCAGTTCTATCAATTGAAAATATCCAAAAATACAGTCAAATGATTTTCATAACCATCTTTCAGGACACTTGTAATCACTTTAATTTGTTTTGTTTTTCTGAGAAGCATTTGCCTTGATTCTGGTTCAGAATGTTACTTTGAATTTTTTTTTATATGAAAAAGTGGCAGATGAATGCTTTGCAATGTCACATTTTTGCCCATTTAATGATAATATCCCAGCATTTATACCACATTATAAGCATATTTTATATTCTGTGAAGCATGCTTGGTTAGCAACCGTAACCAAAGGGGCGGAGCTTAGTAAAGGAAACATATTTTTTTCACTTTAAACCATCATATAAATAAATTCTACATGACTGTAAAAAATATCCAAGTTATTGTATAACAAACAAACAAAAAAAACTAAGCAAACTAATGCTTGAGTTTAAAACATTGCTAAAATGTTAGGAACTGGCCTGGGTTCATTTTTTAAAATGTATGTGTATCTGAATTTATATTGTTTTGTAATGTATATTTGCCACTGTTGTATACATGTTTCATAATTAAGGTTGGAGTCCATGATGTCTGACATTGAGTCAACACTGAAAGATTTTTAGGATTAATTTAGCATTAAGAATATGCTAATTCACTCAACATATAGGCTTTTTCTTGGAGGACTGTGGGATGTCGAGTCCATTTTATCAGCAGCCTGCAGTGTCTCCGTTTAACCTGTAGAGGGCATCACATGTGTGTGTGTGTGTGTGTGCGTGTTTGCATTGGTGCGGTGTTGCATGTCTGCAGTCTGCAATCCTGCAGCACTGAAGGTGACAGACAGACAGACAATGACACGAGCTGAAGTTCTTCCCGTTTACTGTCGTCTCACTCACTTATTAACATCCGATCACGTCAATGATCGATTGGTTTCTAGCTGCGTTATGTGATATTGCTAGTGTTTGACTGCATTTTGCATGCGTTGTCCATCTTTTTCTGGCCTCATTTTCTCCCTCTCTCTCGCTCTCTCTCAGTCGGTCTCCCCCTTTGTAATTAAGTGCTTGTGCTGAAGAAAGCAGTCGCAATGCAGCTCCACATTTCACAGCAGTGTGGGTTAGTGTGTTGAGTCGTGTGTGTGTAGAAAATCACATGTTCAGTTCAATTCGGCTTATTTGTATAGCACTTTTCATAAACGCACATATATGATTTCACAGCAATTTAAAAAATTGTGGTTTATAAGAGTAATTAATAAGTGTGTAGGTGCAGACTGCAGAGCAAACATGCAAAAATGGTGCGTTATTTTCAACATACATTGATCACATGTCTATAAACAAGCTGGAAATCTATTGACGGATGAGAATTCTTGAAGACTTCAAGTGTTTGTAGATGTCCTGCAGCTGCAGTGGACCGTTGTTGATGTGGCGTCCTGTACTAAACAGTGATTCAGTACGTTTAGTTAAACCCGCAGAACTGTACTTGGGTTAAAATCGATGCAGCTATAAATCCTCATTCCCTTCCAGTTTATTAAGGGTCTGGGAGTCAGAGATGCGCTTTCCTGCAGTATAAATGAGGGATTTATGGTGGTCTCTGGGACGCTTGTTGGGGGGAGGCGTGACTGGAGGATTCTGTTAAGTGAGAGCAGAGCGATGTAGCTGAAAGTCTATTTTTGAGATGGAGAAAGAGCAGAGGAAATGGTCAGGAGAAACCCAGAAAACCAGTGAAGACCATCAGGGAATTCAGGCTGGTCTAAAAAACCTTCTGCAAAACCCAGCTGGCTTGGCTGGTCAGTCTGGGACCAAAAAAAGGGTCCAAACCCTCTCTAAAACCAGCTAACAGACCAGTCAAGACCCTTTTTTGTAGGGCTGGTCGAAGCAATTTTGTTTCGGTATTTATTGCGTCTTTGTAGCTTTTTTTAATGGTGCATTTACTGTTCTTTTATCTTCCTTAAAAATACTTTTCATAAAGTACATTGAAATTAAAGAAATGAATGCTTTTACTCAGCAAGGGTGCATTAAATTGATCAGAAGCGACAGTAAAGAAGTTTATAATGTTACAAATTGTATTACTATTTCAAATAAATGCTGTTCTTTTAAACTTTTTGATCAAATAACCCTGAAAAAAACTATGTATTATGGTTTTCTACAAAAATAATAATCAGCACAATTGTTTTCAAAACTGATAATAATAAGAAATGTTTATTTCAGACCAATATTAGGATGATTTCTGAAGGATCATGTGACACTGAAGACTGGAGTAATGATTTAGAGAGATATATTAAAATGGAAATTGTAATTATATTACGTTTAATTTCTGATTCAATTTCAAACAGAGAAGAATTATGGGCAATGTAAAGTTTTTTTCTCGTCTTCTATAGAGTTTGTGGAAATATTCTTGTTCGTCTGTGCCGTGAGGCTCACTGATGCTCTCAGTGTGATGTGATATGTAACTAGCTATCATATTTTGCTGGTTTGGCACATTTCCATAGAGCGAAAGAGTGAGTGAGAGAGAGAGGCTGAAAGAGAGACGGTGACCATAAAGCTGACAGAGATAAAAAAAAAAAACCTTACTGAGCCAATGTTACCCACCCTCTTCATTTTTAAGGGTAGCTTCTGCTTTCATCATTTATCATATTGCCATCACCGGTATTTTTTCATCCTAACCGTTGGTTCCAGCCCCACTCTGCAGTCATGCTTCAAAATTGCATTGAAATGTTAATCTCAAATAAGGATGTGGGCAATGTAGTATAAAGTTATTGTAAGTCATGTTCACAGCACTGAATGGGTATTAAAGAGCCGCCTTCTATTAAAATGAAAGCTGTAGCCCGTCAATCAAGTAAATTAGCTTGTAATGTTATCGTAGGAAGCCGTTTAAGGGGTTATTTGCGTTTGATTTTTATCAAAAGCAATCGCCTTGCCTGATTGGATTGGGCTGAGCTCAATTTGCTGAAGGATTCCAGGATTTCTGGCTTGTGGATTTATAGGGCAGCCAGTGCAACTCTCACACCTAATGATGAAAAATAGGGACAATTTGTCCTTTTTGCAGGAGCCTTTATTTATTACTTCTTGTAGAGCGTTAGCGCCACCTTGTGGCGTATCTCATTTTTTATTTTTTATGTGCTTTTTGTTACAAGCATGTAGAATGATTGTGTAACTAGTGATGCTTCCTGGAAAATACTGAAAATACTGTGTTTGTGTGTGTACTCTAATGGTTGGTACAAAAAGAAGCAAGTATATCTTAAAGTCCCCCTGTAGTCAATAATTGTATCCCTTAAAGGGCCCCTATTATGGATTTTTGAAAATGACCTTTCATGTAGGGTGTAACATAGCTCTAAGTGAATGAAAACGTCCTGCAAAGTTTTAAATCTGAAAGTGCACCGTATTTAAAGTTATTGTCTTTCAAAAGTAAGAGTCGACTCTGAGTCAATGAAATGAATCGTTTTTCAAACGAGTCATAAGCGTTTTGTTGTGACGTCAAGACGAAACATTAGCATATTGCCCGCCCACTTATTGCGCGCGCAGACACCAGGGAAAACTTGAACCTCAAACCTGCAGCTGATTCCTGTGGATGCTGGATAGCATCATGTCGAGAAGACGCTGTGCTCTACAATGTGAAGGTAAAGGCAGTTTTTTCCACTGCCCAAGGACGAGCATGTGAAGAATCAGTGGTTAAAATTAATTTTTACCACGATACCAGCAGTATAATCCTAAACTTTTGCTGTGTTCCCTTTATTTTACTGACGACTTCTTCTCAAATCTCAGAGTTCAATGCAGGATTCGCAAATCACTTGCTCTTGAAAGATGCTGTTCAAAATACTTATTTTGAGTTTTATATTGTGTAGGTCTCCTGCTAACTGGTTAACTCACATTATTACTGTCTTACTGAAATACTTCTGCTAATCAGTTGTGGGCTACTATTACCTAAAACTGTGTCTATTAATGCAGATCGTCTGTCGTTCTCACTACTTTGAGAAAATATTTGTTTTTACCAACGTTTATGTTACATCAGATCATTCACTCTAGAGCTCGGCTAATGTATACATTGTATACATGCACTGTTATTGATACTGTTTCCACATGTTCACAGCAATAAATGATAAAAATACTTGGTAAATAAATAAGTACAAGTAAAATAATCGGTTTATCGATGGACATGCACTTGTTAATGCTGATGGTGAAGAATTACAGTTGCAACATCTCATAATGTACCTCAGACTGAGTAGTGTATCACTGAGAAACGTCCAGCTCGAGTCGTCCTTGCAATGAAGGTTCGGGTTGAATGACTAGTTCTTCCAGTGTTTCATCATCGCACTCGAGCTCGGATTGATATGGTCAAATCGATGTCATTGTTCGTTACTGTGTTTAGTCTACGGTTTAGGAAACCTCAGGATAAGCAGAGCTGATGTTGTTATGGCAATGGGCGTTTTTGTTTTCGACGCGCACGGTAAACCGTACACGGTAAACCAATCACAGCAGACTAGGGCTGTAATCTCCTAGTCGCTAAGTCGATTATTTGGTCGATACGTTCTGGCTCGACCAAAATTCTGAGTGGTTGATTTTTTGCCGCGTTCATTTCATCAGTTTTGTCGCGTTGACGCGCTCATTTCATCAGATGGAAAGCACTAATTGCTAATGGGGGTGTTTTCAGAGCACCCCTGTTTCCCAGGTAACAGTCTGTCTTCAGAACACCCCCCTTGTTTTCACTTCTTTTGGATTAGCCCAACCCACTGGAGAAGAGCGACAGGTTGAAGAAAGTAGGCTACTAAAGGTTTGCTGAATATTATTTAATTGTGAGAGCGTTTAATTCATAGTCAGTCAGTCCTCTTCTACCTCTAAGACATCGGCAGTGTGGCAGCATTTTTTTTAAAGTTAATAGTCTATTCGTGTCTCAGCCGCGAAGCTGAGCTGCACAGAGCGGCTGAAATGATAACGTTAGTGTCTGTCAGTTATTATAATACATATGACAAAAACAATTGTCTAAATGATGTTGCATATTCCTCAAAAGTGCTTGTGATGATATCACTATTTTCGGAAATCATAGGCTATGATATTGCGCAGGTGCACGTGATGCAACGCTGTCAGAGCCGACAGACTCGTGTGTCAGACTCATTTCAGTGCAAAATAATTAGGTCAAAAACGATTTAATATACTGCAAATAGCCTACTAGTTTTTTTATGTTTATTTTTAATTAATTTAGGCGGACAACAAGGCTACCAAGTAAGTTACTGCGCAGCTGATTAACTTAACGCTTTTTTTTCTTAACGTCATTTTTAGTCGAAAATTTCAGGACTTCAGTCGACCAAGATTTTCTTTGGTTGATTACAGCCCTACAACAGACTGAGTCGTCTGGCCAATCAGAGCAGAGTAGCTCGCTGAATGGAGGGATTTAGAGAGATTGATTCAACTGACGAGTCGTTTGAGAATCACTGAAAATGTGGTGATGTGCAAATGTGTTTTACGAGAAAATGAAACCGTTTTTTGACCTTTGATGCATATAAACCTGCTGTAAGAAACTCCAAAACGACATTAGGAAACTTTAAAATAGCTTAAATGTTACTCATATAGTATATGCGGTTCTATGAATATGCAAATTAGCCCCGCCTCCACTCACTCACACCAGCTCAGAGATCCACTCGCTGGAGTTTTTGACGTCAGAAACACCAGCGATTTCAAACCGTGTTTTTGAGACTGTCTTTGGTTCACTGCAGTTTTAAAGAGAAAATACTCAGCGATGGTGTTGACTTATGAATTTGCACATGGTTTGTCTTAAAGCATATTAAAAACACCACATAGACATATAAACAATATTAAAAACTTGATTTTCACCACAGGGGGACTTTAAGAAAATAATAGAGTAAAAATAGTTTATATTCATATTCTGTGCTTAGGGTTCAGGACAGCATGGAGAGGGTTTAGGATAGTCATCTGTTGGCATTTGTACAAAAACATGGCTCAACATCCTACAGTATCACCTCAGAGACTCAGTCCATGGACTCCACCCTTAAAGACCCCACTTTCATCCGTGTGGGATATTTGTACACGTTTTGTTGTTATTGTAATTTTTGGTATTTGATCTTCTGCTTATAGTATCTATCAGCCCTGTAGAGGGCACTGTGGCTACGCTTTCTTTTTTCGTTGTAACCGTTTTTCCCCCGTTACTTCCCTTAGCGCAGGTGCAGCCATGAACAGCAGCGAGAGCCTCCCCCCCTCCTCCTCCGTCAACGACATCTCCTCCATGTCCACCGATCAGACCCTGGCGTCCGACACCGACAGCAGCCTGGAGACCTCCGCCGGACCCCTGGGGTGCTGCAGGTGACTAACCGCCTGCCTGCGCAACCCCGTGTTCTTCAGAAGGTGAACCCACAAACCTCGGAAAAATGTAATTAACGAAATCAAATATACGCGTAAAATAATGTACCATGAGTAAATGACGACAAAGTGTGCATTTTCATTCTGAATATGTATATTTATGAATCTTCACTAGTTGCTTTGCTTTGAATCCCCTCATATGGCATCCAAAAAATTAACGAGACTTAAAAAAAAGAGAGCAAAAAAAAAAAAAAAAGGACTTAATCGGGCATCTCTGTAAAGTGTACATTGACTGCTATCTAATACCTTGCGATTTTCTGTGCTTCAGTTGATGTGGCAGGGTGGGCTTTTACTTTAATGAGCACTGTACAATAATCGATCAACCCTTGTATTCTGCCCTAATGAGATGATTTTTTTTTTGCTTGTGCCGAAACCCCCAACTGGTTTCGGATGGGCTGGTGTGTCTCTGTGCGATTCCTTGTAAGGTATAATAATAATAATAATATGTACAATGGCGCCCCCTATCTCTTGTATATATGTAATTGTGTACAGCTGTGAGGTGTTCTCAGAGTGGGACTGACGGCCAGTAGAGGGAGTTTTCGCACACCTTGCCACATTACAGCTAATCACCCTTTTCCCTTTGCCTGTAGTCTTGCATGGTCAGAGAAAAAAGTACTTAAGCTAATTATAACATATACAATTATAGAGAACCGTGTTTATATAACATTTAAGGAGCTGAAGGGTGAATGTGGGTGAATGTATCTGTCGCTCGACTGGAAGTGAGGCTGCTTTAAAGGAAGCCATTGGGGGGTACAAGCACTGTTGCCGTCATTTTCCCACTGTCAACAGCCCTTCCTTCGTGTTCGTGAAACTCGCCCTCTCTGCGACAGCCTTGCATGCTTTAACTTCACCTTTGAAAGGTGTGTCTAACTAAGTCGAGAAGCATGAGCCTCATCTTCACTTTTGGTTCCTTGTTCACATCCACGCAAAACTAAATCTCATCTCGAAATTCATACTTTTGTGTTGGCTGAAGGGAATCAACGTGCTTACTACCTAAACTTCACAGCAGGAGTTCATTATTAAATTGTTGGATTTGGGAAGTGCCTTTGAAATAATGCAGTTTCCTCCTCAAAAACACGAATACAGTAAACGCGACGGCTCTGATAGAGGTGTCGGATGTGTCAGGTCTGTTTACCCAATCCCACAATCCCCTATTCATATAGATTTCCTAGTGTAGTCTAAGTGTCTGATTTAAGGTCAATGTATGTATAAAAAAATAGAGAAAAAAAAAGGCACCTGGACAAAAATCTGTTATAAGCCCCAGATCTGAGAACTACAGTGGCCTCAGACAGTATTTGGACATTTACATCACACTTAAAAATGTTAAAACATTAAAAGAAAAGAAATGTCAGTTCTCCTCAAGTTCACACAGGTGTAGTTCAACACATTAAATAGCAACATATTCCACTATCGTTTGACAACCGTGAAATTAATTTGTTATATGGATTTACATGTATTTTTTAATAAATCTCTGAAGTGTCCAAATACGCTTTGGGGCCACTGTTTGTTCCCATGTAACCCCTCCACATTCACATTAATTGTTCCATTTTTTAAAAGACGAGTAATGTAGTTTACATTTTCAAAAACACGTGGCTGATGGTTTCAGTATTAGGTAAAGTTTAGCTTCATTGAATATACATTATGAAGTACACAGTAAATTGAGCATATAACATTTCAGTTGTACGGTTTTGTTTTGTACCTGTATTTGTCTGATTTGATCCGTGTACTAAACATTTTAATAAAGGGATTAAATACACATGATCACATGATTTTTTTTGTTTTTGTTTGTTTATGTAACAAAGCTCTAATTTTCTAACTCATTATCATCTAGAAACACTCTTTTTGTGGACAAAATTGGTTAACTAGTATTAATAATTAAATTATTTGTATTTATAATAATTGCATTGCATGTTAATGTTTATCTGATTCTGCTTAAAAGGTACACTATGTAACTTTTGACCCTCTAGCAGAAGAACGTTGTTTTGGTTGTGCTTCGGCTCTGCGTGACTTCGCGGATGAATATGGTTATCACACTGCTCATAAAACGCGCACTAGCTTAAGAGAAATAACTAGTTTAGATGGAAAGGATCTCAAGCTATCTAGCTGAAGAGGTTACAGTAGCTTTACCTATTTGTAGACAAGGTACTTCCTTGAAAATAAATCCCAGCACTGCGCTACAATAATGAAATGTAGCTTTACCTATTAGTAGACACGGTACTTCCTTGTTAAATAAATCCCAGCACTGCGCTACAATAATGAAATGACCCTTCAAAATAGAAAATGCTTTACAATGAGCTCTGTTAGACAATTTATCTGTTCAATAAAATACCTTACCTTGTTGAGTAATAAAATCACCATCTCTGCGTCGCTTTTACAACACTTCAAATCCCTCGTTCTCTCCATCTCTGAAAAGTCAAGCCAATTTGGGTTCTTGTTTCAGTACGAGCTTTGTCGCGTTCTCTCTTTGCCAGCAGGTTCTCCTCCGTTAAGCGTTTTATAACAACGGGTGATTTTCCAGAGTTGGAGATTTAGTGAGCTCCATATCAACCTTTCTCTCTCGTTGTGACAACTATGCCACTCCAACGACATTCACGCGTCAAAATAGCCGGAGCAACTTTCGTGTTTTTACCGATCTGACGAGTCACGCACGGGCGAGTGACGTATGAACGCAATTTCCCGCGAAAACCGTCCTGTCAGGTCGAAAATCTAATAACAGGCTTACCATAGTGAATCAGGGTAAGACAAACACACGTTTTGGAAAAAGGATTGATGATGTATTGACTCAGTGTTTATTTTGTGTTCATTTAAAACAAAAAAAAGTTTCATAGTGTACCTCTAAGTACATGCAGACGTTCAATTGAAGTTTTATTTCTTTTATGACAGACAGTCACATGCATTTGACATCAAGTTTCAACCCTATAAGTGTGATTACATATTCTAGCCTTCTGTCTGACACTTTCAGAGCTGAATATGAAATCATGTTCAAACATAAAACCTCAGAATTTTGATATTGAAAGCCATTTAAGTTCCCATTATATTTGCCTGAACATTATCAGAAGTTTCCCAACCTAATCAGACATTTCCACCATAGTAATCAACATAAAAAATTCTCACGTCACCTTATAAGGTACAAAGTAATACATATCATCTCTAGAGGACAGAGAGGGTTCTTGGAGGTCTCCGTTCTCTGGAAAATATTTCAATATGGCTGCTGATGATTTTACAACAGGGTGGACACGTATACAGTAGCTTTTGTATTTCAACTGTTAGAATTCAATACTAATTGTAAACCGTTGCGTATCCAATTTGTTGATTGCATTTCATTTAGGAATAGACGGATGGCAATGTCGTGTGGCATCTTGCATTTTATACAGGTTATTTTTCGACTTAAGGCCCTCGTATCTGTCGGGTCACTCACAGGGTTCATTTCTGCGACTCCATCGTCTCGGTCGTCCATTTTGAAACTCAACTTAAACCGGTTGTTATGGAATTAAGCTCAAAACATTAACCTGAAATATGAACTCAAACTATAAGGTTTCCTCATGTAAGAGGTTGAAATGTGTGTAATGTCAGCCCAGGAGTGTGTGTTTCTCCCATGGTGCTTGAAATAAAAACATTGATGTCTCAGAATGGCTTCTGATCAAAGTAGGTGTCAACATTGAATGTGTGTACTTTTCAGAATGATATAATGCTGCTTCTGAAACCATTATAAGCCTGTGAGAGCAGTGATGTACTTGGGAAGCCACTACTGTTGCATTGTGGGTAAAGTATTGAGTGTTAGAGCTGAAAGAACGTGGCAGGTGTGCTGTATTGTAGAGTTTGACTTTGTCTCGTAACAGTGGCGGTGCAGTGTGTGAGCACGGAGCGAAAGATTGGAAATTATGTTACTTAACAATGTGCTATTATGATGTCATCATTTAAACTCAAACTGATTGGTCGAGATGGTGGCCTTAACAGAATTGTAAAATATTCCCTGGTTTTGTTTTAATCTGTTAATTAGTCCAATTCAAAAAACTGTTCATTATCCAGTCCTGAATGTTCATCATAATTAATGCATGTTCACTAGATGAAAGCGTTCAGCAGCTCCCAGATAACACATCTGTCATGTTATGTTTGAAATGAAGGTATATTTAATGTAATACTTTCGTATGAATTACATGCTTCCATCCAAACAATCTGCACAACAATGTACCGTTGATGAATCTGTGTCACTGCAATCAAAGGAAACACTCAGAGCAATATTGACCATCCATTACCATTGACCTCTTTCACTTTTTCCTCCCTTTTCCTTTTTCCCTTTGCTTTTTCAGTTCCCTCGTTTCTTTTCCTCCCTCCCTATTATTTTTTCCTACTTTCACTGTTCTTATAGTTACCTTTTGTTCCTTTCCATCCTTCCTGTTTCTGTTCCCTCCTTCCATCATTTTTTTCCTAATTTCCTTTTCTTCGTTTACTATCGTCTTCATCCTTTCCTTTTTTCCCCTTCTTCCTTCCTTAGTTCCTTATCGTTTACTTCCCTCACTTCCCTTTTTTCTCCCCCATTTTTCTTTTTTCCTTCCTTGTTGCTTTTTGTTACCTTTCAATTCCATCCTTGCTTTTTGTCTTCATTTTTACCTTCCTACCTTCCCTTATTATTTTTCTTCCTCCTTCCTTCCATTATTATTTTTCTTCCTTTCCTTTTCCTTTTCCCTTCCTTTCCTTTCCTTCTTTTATGCATTATTTTCTTTCCATTCTTCCTGTTTCTCTTTCTGTCTACCTTTTTGTTTCCTTCCTTCTTTGCTCCATCTTTTCTATCTTACTTTTTTTTCCTTCCTTGCTCTCTCTTATGTGTCTTCATTTGTTTTCCTTCCTTCCTTCCACTTTCTTGCTTTTTATTTCCTTTTGTCATTTCTTTGTTTACATTCCTTTCTTTGCCTTTTCTTTTTTTATTGTCCTGTCCTTGTTTCTCCATTTCTTTTCTTTCTTTCTTTCTTCCTTCCTTTTTGCCTTTCTGTCCTTCATTCCTTTCTTTTTCCGTTTTCCCTTTTTTCCTTCTTCCTTTCTGCTTGTTTGTTTTTTCTTTCCTTTTATTTTTTTGTCTTTCTAAGGTTATTCATTGTCAGAGATCACAATTTGTGCAATAACAAAACTCTTTAAGTGTGGGTGAACAATGGATTGTTTTTCATGAATTCGCACTGTATTAATACGAGTAATGTTCCGAGTCTCATGGTGATGTTCAACTCAATCAAGTCTTTATGGTTTCATTTGGACTCAGATGGTATTTTTAAGCCTCTTTCTCTCTCCGTCTATCTCTTTCTGTGCTGTCAGTGAGCCATTCTGTTGAGAGTTTAAGATGGAGGCTGTGGTTCTTTTTGACATCTAACGCCATTTTCACACCACCTGCTCCAGGCTTTTTATTCAACTATTCAAATGCAAGATAAAATTAGATGGTTTGGGAAAAAAAAAAAAAGTAAAAATAAAACTTAAAGATTTAAACAGCACTATGAATTGCTGTTAGCACCCGACATTTTAAAGGTACTGTGTATGTAATATAAATATCTGTATGTGACTGAAAATAAACTCCTTTGACCTTGAAATGAATTGTCATCTGTTCTTGAATTCGCATTTAATTTAAGCTAGGCATATACATGGTGACTGGTAGCTATTTATATGGGTTGTTTTTTTGTTTTTAATTACCTTTGTGACATTCATTTTAAATCTTCCTGTGGTGAGAAAAGGGATTTTTAAAAAGTATGAATATTCTATGTAGACACTGCTTGCATTAACAGCAAGGTGCTGTCTAAATTATTATTAGATGATTGTGGGTAAATACGTGTATGCTATCAGGCTAATTGGGTATCTGTATGCTATGCTAGTACATGAGCTAAAACAGACATTAATACTCAGAACGTAGTTCAAACACCACTATCATTACATGATCCTGTAGGAAGTGTAATCAGAAGAGTGCCTATTAAAAAGACAGTAAACCTAATAAAAGTAATGGGATCGCTTGGGGTCCGAATGGAGACACGATTTCGAGGGAGGACCTGATTCGTCCGGTTACTTCCTGAGAACCTGCTCAAACGAACGATTCATTCAAGAATCGGACATCACTAGGAATCACTAAGGAATGAGTGGGATTATTGAGAGAGTGTGGGGTTTCAAAAGAGTGAGGAATAAAGCAATTCAAAGCAAGGAGGTAGAGAGAGGCTTCTCTCATCTCTTTTGTTCTTTCGGGTTTTGTTTTTCTTTTTACCGTTTTCACAGAATCCAGAGAGCCAGATTTTGAAGAAGTGCTCTCTTTCTATTAGGGTCATTTTTGAGATCTGTGCTTTCGGTCCTTCTCAAAGCCGGCCTTGAAGAGTCCTCAATTTAGGATTCCTGAATATAAATGAGTTTTTCAACACAGAGGCTTCACCATAATATCTGCTTATTTTAATACCTTACCAATGCATACGTTTCTTCTCAGACCGTCTATGAGCCAACCAGGGAGTTTATAACATGGCGCAAGCTCAGGTTTCCATATAGGGTTCCTGTAGTCACGGAAAACCTGGAAATATCAGAGACGTTTTCAAAGCAGTTTCATGAGACCTTGAAATTAGTTAGAGGTTGAAATGATGAGGAAATCAAAGTTGGGTTGTAAAAAAAAGAGTGTGACCCACACCTGACCATGATGACTGTAATGAGAAAAAAAAATTGTTTTAATTTGTTTTCCAGGAATGAAACTCCTGGAGTTTCTGTAATAAATCCACATTTTTTTAACCACATTGAGCTTTAAAATATTTTTTTTAGATAGACATGTGGAGATAAACTGAATGTAAGCCATAGTAATGTCTAATTCATGAGGACAGGAACTCAGTTTGGACCGTTTCAAGCTAAACATTTCCAAAAATGATTTAATGTTTCGAATGATAAAATAATTGTGCTTGAACACCTGTGTGAACTTCAGCTGAACTGACTATATCTACATCCTATAAATCACCTTGACAACCAGATGATTTAAAAGTGACTGCAAAAATGAAAAGTAAAAAATTCACTGTGAGAAAAACTTGCAGCTTTTGTTTGCGAAAACAACTTTTTTTTTTAAGACAATTTAACCCTGACCTGAAATAATAGTATGAAAAAAATCATTTAGACAAAAGATTCAAAAAAACGTTTGCATGTGTTTTTTGTTGAGTATCATATTTGATACATCATGACTCATATATATTGTGAATATGGAGCTCATATGAGAAAAACATGCATTTAATGCAATGCAACAATGATTGAGAGATGACCAAATAAACGTTCCTCAAAAGCCTGATGCATCGTATTTGATACATTTCAACATGATTTTTTTAAGCAATTATGTATAATCAAGGACATTCCATAGACGTAATAGTTTGTATTCTGTCCCCTACCCCTAAACCTACCTATCACTGAAAACTTTCTGCTATTTTAGGTTTTCAAAAAGTTGAATTCTGTCTGATTAATAAGCTTGTTTCCTCCTTGGGACCAACACATGTCCCAGTAAGGTCAAAATTGACTAGTATTATACTTGTGGGGACATCTGGTACCCATAACGTAGGGAATACCAGGATCTCACACACACACTTGACTGAAGCATATTTATCATCTCAATAGCTCTGTTACCTACAGTGGACTTCCATCTCATTTGGTTTAGTTCTATAAAATGGAACAAAACCTGACTCGCCAACAAAGGCCGATCCCTGCATGAGAAGCACTCTATTATCTGTGCTTCTCTCCAGCTTCCAGAGGTTTGTATTCTTCAGATCAAGCTTGGCGTGAAAATATTCCTGGATCCCTCTCCTCTCTGTCATCTGTAGCTCAGAATGGAATTTGCGGGCTGCGTTTACTTTGTCCGGCTGCTGTAAGCCTATTATGCAGTGAAGAAAGGTGCGGAGTGTGTGAGCCAGACTCCCTCTATGTGCTGCTGGTGTGAGGATGGAGACCGCAGGCCCCCTGGTGTGTCTTCTAATAGGTTCAGGCTGAAATACGTTATGGGATCTTTAAATTCAAGCAGACCCTTACTGGGGAAAAATGACAAGGATGTTAATCCCCAGAGTGCACCGGGGCAGCGTTACAGGTCTGTAGCAAAGTTAAAGGATTAGTTAATGGCCCACTGAAGTGCTTTGAAACGCGCATCATTAGTGAATGTGTTGACGTAATTTACACTGAAACAGGAAGACATAATCAAACAGCTCCTCCCCTTTTTTAAAAATAGCCAATAGCGTTTTGCGTGACACTAACCTGAAACCAGACATATTTATTACTGAATAGTCTGATCGTTCCCCATCCCTTATATAGTGCACTAGTTCACCATGTAGAAAATAGTAAATGTGTGAACAAGTGACCGATTTTAGCCGCAGCTTCAGTGTCTATTTATAATATTGGGGGCGGGATGCTTTAGATTCTAGAGAGCATTTGATTGGACAGAAAATCTGCTCACAGTAGCGTTGAACTGCATCTGGATGTTCGTTAAAAGTAGGCCTATCGCTGCAAATGTGTTTCCTGCCTGTAGTGAACATAACAGAACTTCACCATGACGGGCCTTGACATGTTCAGTCTCTTGTAGGTTACGTCCGCACGAGCAATACGTTTCCTGCTGCAGTTCACTTACCGGCCACCAGTGTCGCTAATAACAAGGGTTCCTGAATTCCACACATACCTTTAATAAGAACACCAAAAAAAAAGAACAATTGTCATTTAATCAACCTCTTGTCATTCCAACCATTAACTATAATTATTACAAATATTTTTGGGGTAATTAAATAAATCTGAAATAAAAGATGTTGGTAAAGAATGACTTGGAATATAACCAAACGGAACACACTTTTGATGATTGCGTTCTTCTTTTGAGTTCTATGGGTTGAGTAAATGATGTCCGAAATTATTTTTGCATCTTTTAGTGAGAGATTGCAACACTGTGCTGAGAAATGTTCTGCCTAACTGAACATCGACACCAGCAAATACATGCACATTTACACTGTAAAGTGGGATGAAAGCCCATTCAGCATAAGAACAAGATCGGGTCAATATCCCCGTGATTTTGTTGCATTCTGCGTCATCGTGTGTGTTTTATGTTGCATTTAAGAATTATAACACACAAGAATTATAATTGGAAATTTCAAAGGGATATTGATTTTTCATAGTCAATGTCCAGAGTTTGTTTGGGAGTATGCTGTAGTGATTCATAATGTTCATTTTGTGGTTGTACACATCAGACCACCCACGGATTTCATGTGTGGTCGGCCCCAGCGACTGATACAATAACACCAGACAATTTAAGACAGTTTAAATGAGGTCACATAATTTAATTTCATTGCATTTCACTGAATGCATCAAGCTACAGCAGAAGCATGGACAGCTGTGACAAGGCAAATGACCACAAACGCACAGACACGTGGTCCGAGAGATGAACAAACCCCATCGGGTTTGAATCGTCAAGTCTTTAGTCTTCATTTTAACAGACTTCCTCTCGTCTAGCACCGCTGAAAGCAAATGATGTGCGACAGGCACAAATGACAAAGACAGGCTGAGCGTTTGCCCTGTTTTCCCAGTATTTTGCCCAGTATTTACAGGTTTCCTTGTCTAATTGGTTTTGGTCATATCGGGATGCACTGCAAAAAAAGCATGTTCTCCATCAGTATTTTTGTCTTTTCCCAATAAAAATACATTAAAACCCTTATAATTTATCTGAGACATTATTCAAAGTATATATATATATTATTTTCTGGCCACAAGTTGCATTTTGTACCTCTCTAAATTGTTAGATTTATGCTTCAATTATTTATTTTTTTAATACTGATGAAGAAAATGTTTATTTGCAGTGGTAAATTTATGCAAAAAAGCACCAGGAAAGACTGATTGATATTCAAAATGTTTGCCACATCTCATATTCGTACCATACTGAAAACAACAGCAACTCGTATGCTCACGGTAAGTGCAAGGAAAAGCCTTGATATAAAATGTATACGTAACACATTGAGAATTCTGTTTAAATATCAGTACGTACATTAAACATTAATTTGCATTTATACAGACATTTGTTTTTCACCGTGGAATTGTTAACATCGTTTCGCCTTTATATACACAAGAGGACACACGACAGCTCAAGGACACGTTTGGTTGGATCACAAGAAGAAATACGAGTGACATTCCTGGTTCTGTCGTCCTTCAGGAGTTTCCCATCATCTAAGACTCATTGTTCGTTCTCATAATTCATTCGTTTTCTCACATTCAACTGTAACAGCCAAGAGTTCATCTTACCGTTCGCTTTCAGAGCAAAGGTTTTCTGTCATTATTTAGAGTCAGAATCCACTTCTTTCAGTTTGACACTCATTTTCTAGCATATCCCTTTCTTTAGGTTTCATCATGACATCTTTCACCTTAGCCAAGCTGCATCATCCCATCATCTTTCTTTATGAATTCAATCCAACAGCAATCTCACAACTGGTCCGCAATCAGCTCTGAAAATTTGGCTCAATGGGCTTCGCTCAGCCGCGTCGAAACCTTTGAATCGAACGGACAGGTGACAGCGGCTGAGGAGATGCCGTGAAGGCTGATTTAGTCACGTTCTGTCTGAGAACAGCCCACACAGTGTAATGTTAATAATAGACTGTCCTCAACACAAGCGTGGATGAAAAGACTCACTGGATCCAGATGGTGTTGGCTCTGTCGGGCCGTCGCGGGTCCGCGGTCAGGTCTCCGAAGGTGGAGAAGAACTGCTCCATCTCTTTCTGCAACATCTCGTTTCTCTTTTCTGCATCGTCCTTGGCTCGCTCTGCGTTTCTCAGCTTGATCTCCACCATGGTGTATTTCTTCTTCTCTTGGTCCAGCTCTTCATGTAGATTCGCCATCACGGTCTCCAACTCTAGATTCCGATGCTCCAGGCTACAAAGAAGATGGGAAAGGGTGGGTGAATACACTTTTAGTACTGTGATAGTTTAATAAAACACTTAAAAGGTTTATTTAGGTGAAAGTTAATTCTATAATGAAGCAGTTTGTTTGTTTTTTTACTCCAAAAAAGAACAAACACCATGAATTTAGACATTAATCTCTGCCAGAAATCCAAGTGAATGCAAAAATGTTGCATCCAGACGCATCACATCAGGCTTGACATCAAATCAGTTATATTTCCATCCAAGAGAACTTAAGTTATGCAAAAGACCACCTGAATGAAAGTCACTTTTCAAATGTATTTTCCCACTTTTAAATGTAAAATAATTTAAATAAAATTATTATTATGTTATTGTAATAACAATACAAAATACATGTTTAATTACACATTTACTTTAGTTTTATCGAGAGGGAAAATACATTTGAAAAGTGACTTATGTGTGTGTGTGTGTGTTTTTGGTGATTATTAATGTTTTCCCATTTTTGTGGGGTCTTTTTCTGCAGATCACCTAAAAAAATGTAGTAGATGGAAACTGATTTGTTGCAGCATCTCTCATCACTGAAACTGATCCACAAAAGAAAGAGAGGCATGCAGGTTGGAAACAACCAGGGTGAAAAATTAAATCAGATTTTCATTTGTTTTCTATACATTTTCAATTTCATTCAAACTGTGAAAAACATCTCTTATTTGAGTACTCTCCTACCAAAGACAAGGACAAAGGCAAACAGTAGCCTGGTACCATTAGCTTTAAGTCAAAAAAGTTCATTTTATGGTTAAACATGGCTCTCACCTCTTGATCCTGGCTTCGTATTCATTCTTCTGCTTGAACATTTCCTGTTTGAGGCTGGCCACCAGGCTGTGTAGTGCACTGTGGTTGGTCGGTCCATTTGTGATGGCAAACGTTTCACTGTTGTCGCTGCTGCTGGTTCCTCTGCTTCCCCGGCCTCCTCCAACACTGGTCCGCTGCTCCTTTTCGTCCGCCACCAGTCTGTTGTCCTCCTGTACTGGCCCGTCCAACAAAGGGTCCTCGAAGTTGTTGCCAAAGAAGTCCTGCTCTGGGCACGTGGTCGTAGAGGAGCGGCAGGAGGTTGAGTTTTCCGGTAGGGAGATCTCGCAAGACGAGGTGGACCATGTGGCACTATCCACGCTCTGTTTGTCCTCACAGCTGCTGCTCAGACTGGGCTGTGTCGTCTGCTGCTGATGGATGTGGACGTTGTCGTATGTGGACAGGCGGTTCTGCTGGTGCTCGGCGTCTCGACTTTTAACCTCACGCATTGTAACGTGACCATTGGGCACCCAGAGTCCATTCCGCCCATTCAGAGTCCCAATCGTCATATCAGTGCTGGATATGCCCATTCGAACGACACCATTCTGGACCCCCATTTTAGTGCCCGAGCCCTTTATCGCACCCGTCCGACGGGCATGCAGGGTGCCTATATTAGGTAGAGTCTGAGTCTTTTCCTGATTGGCGTCACATGAGGACGATGACGACGAGCTGAACGATCCGTTAGTGACAATCCCGCTGCCTTTGCTGAAAGCCGGGTTCTTTTTTACCGCCAGTGGCGGACTGCGGGTCACCTCGAATCGCTGTCCGGTGAAACCGTTACGCGGGCTGCCCGAGCGGGGAGAGCCATTGTCCAGAGGAGCCCGAGTGGGTGATTCGGGTGCGTCCCAGGTGCATTGCCCACTGGTGTTATTGTTCTCTTTGTTTTGTTGCTGACCATTTGCAGGCCGTTTCTGTGTCTCATTGTTGTTATTATTAACCAGTTCCAGGGTGCAAGTATGGTCCTCTTCGGGTGGGAAAAGAACATCATGCCGGCCAATCAGAACGGCCATCAACTGCTGGACCAGTACTGTGCCTGAACACATGACAGATTGCTCAAACACTAAAATAATCACGATTTAGATCGTGTCTGGAGTGAGAGATAAGGACAAAAAGACCTACCTTCCATTATAGTCACCGGGTCCTCAATCTTTGGCCTCAGAATATTTGGCCCAAAGACCGTAGCCAGATTTTGTACACTCATTTTATTCACACCTGAGTAAGACTGAACTTCATCCAAAAACCTAAATCCAAAGAAAGAAAGGGTCTTAACTTTACAACTGAGATTTCTGCAACTGAATGTACACATCTAAATGTGTAACATTGGACATAAATAAAAATAAATAAATATGTAAATACATAAAAACTGAAAATTAAGTGGTGAGAGGTATGACCTAAATATCAAGGTCATTAGCCTTGGCCACAAGGCACAAACCCAATAGCCATTATCGCATGGTTAACTTAATATAAAATAGCCATGTAGTAATATTTACTTATTTGTTGGTTGGTTTATTGGATGGAACTTGATCGTGGCAAAAAATAAAATAAAAATAAAATAAAAAGATTATATTTTATATGAAACCCAGCACATGACGTGGAAAAAATATATACATTGTGCCCACAAGTTAATAATCCATTCCCTCATTTTACTAAATCATGGCCACATTGTAATAATTTGTTCCTTTGTTTCAGGTCAGTCAAAACTGTACTGCACAACATGGCCATGCTTTACTAAAAAGAGGGAACAGATTAACAAGTTGCAGGAATTCATTCTTAATTTGTGGCCATAATTTACTAAAACAAGGAACAAATTCTTAATATGCAGTCAGAAATATATATATAGCTTAATTTTTTTTAAGCATGTGATAGGGCTCCTTAAAATATAATATAATATATAACAAGCAAGAGTGCTGTTGCTCCTTTATTTTTTGCCGTTGAGTGAGTTAATTTACTGACTCACTCAAAGACTGTTACAGTTAAGTAAATGTTTCTTTAATTCACTTATAAAGAGAGTTGCCATATATTACAATGTAACCTGCAGAATCATGCAACCTTAATGCATAATGTGATGAGCCACAAAGGAATAAAATAAAACAAATCACTTACTTGCATATGTATTTAAGTAGATTGTAGTTCACCAGAGGTAGACCTTCTACTTGCCCTCTTAATTCCTTCATTCCCTGTATAAAAAATAAATACAAATTATATATATATATATAAAAAAGGAAATATATGCATTTGTTTGAACCAACTTCTGTAATTCAATTTGAAATGATCTGGACTAATATACATAATTTAAAGACTTACTAAATCAAAATACATTTTAACCTATCCAATTGCTTTTAGAACTCTTCCTAATTGACTTTAAATATTCATATTGCAATTTATTTTGTTATAACTATGCTATTCGTCTAGGCATGGGTCAATGAGTTTAACAATTGATGACTGTCTAGATTTAATGACGCGCTCCATCCCAGATCTGTTTTTATCATGGTTGATATGTCTTTTCCCTGCAGGCTCTCTCTGAGGAAAATGATTTTGTTGCACCACATGAGAAAGCTATTTCTCAAAAACAAATGGATCCAGTACAGCCTTCAGCTTCATTTGACATCGTACCACGATTCTTTGTGCGTACCGTACTTGAGGGATTCTCACAGGTACGAATCTCGTTCAAAACCTTGGGCCAGTAAATTAAATTCAATCTTGCAAAACCCCATTGTGCACTTTGAATCTATCCTGAAAAGCCTCTGGCTGGACACAGTGGTGATTTATGCAAGGTAAAAGTTGAACATTAAAGTCAGAATGAGGCTGTTTCCGTTCCTCAGGGTCGACCCGTTCTTCTTCGGGCTCAGCGAAAATAAGGATAAATGTAAGATGAAAGACGACTGCAGGAGAATAATGTGATGAGTCATATGCCATTCTCTCAGCCTGCTGGTGGGAACCAAACTCAAACAGAAATGAGAAATAGCACGAGGAATGGCACCAAAGAGGTCAACAATACCTTGAGTCTACAGTAGACGCATTATGAAACGCTTTTATTCAGTCTGTTAAACCAAGTGTTGTAAAACACTAAATGACAAACAACTGCAGGATCAGTTTTAGGCCTAATTTGCCTCATTTTAATTGACCTAAGTTGATCGAATAGTATAACAAGTAAGCAAGACAAACAAAAAAATCCCTATTTAAACAGTAAGGAGTGAAATATACATGTGAACAAAAACACGTGTCCAACATGTGGCTAAATGAAATTCATAACACAATGCATACACACATTGTATTCTTAATGTTTCCAACAATTTGATGTACACTTGCTGAGAAAGTTAAACTGTCAGTAGTTTGTTTTTTGCAAGAAATGTAAACTTTTATTTAGCAAGGATACATTAAACTGATCAAAAGTGACAATATTACAAAAGATTATTTTAACTAGACCTAAATTATGTTCTTTTGAACTTTCTTGTTTTCTTCATCTAAGAATCCTGAAAAACAGTTTCCGCAAAAATATTAAGCAGCACAACTGTATTCATGATAATAATAATAAATTATTCTTGAGCAGCAAATCAGCATATTAGAATGATTTCTGAAGGATCATGTGATACTGAAGACTGGAGTAATGATGCTAAAAATTCAGCTTTGCATTACAGGAAAAAATTACATAAATTATTTTAAAATGTAATAATATTTCACAAAATAACTGTTTTCACTATTTTTGATCAAATAAATGCAACCTTATTGATCAAGAGACTTCTTTCAACAACATTAAAAAACGTAGCGTATATAGTATCTGGCAACCTGCATCATTAATGACACTCATGACAGTCGCATGCTTGCAATGTGATGGTCAACCATTCATGCCTTCATTTTTTTTATTAAATGTGTTATGAGGTGACTCACTTCATCCTGGTCTTTGCTGAGGAGTTTGGTGCAGGCCAGAAACTCTTCGTATTTACAGAACGGGATGACCGGCTCAGGCAGCTCTCTCAAGTACAGCTTCAACAAGGATGCTACGGTGTGAACGTCTGTGTTACTGCAGAGAAAGATGGGAAGTGTAGACACATTAATGTTAAAGTGACCAATGAAAAGCTAGAAGCATCCAGTGTTTTAAACATTAAAGAAGAAATAAAGCATGTAAAACAGTGTAGGACACTTTAAGTGGGTGTTCACACTTCGATTAAAACAAACTTTGGTGCAATTGCTCTAATAGTGTGGTTCATCCAGACCCATGAAAATGTGGGTCTCGGTTCGCTTACAAATGAACTTGTTTTGTTTTGCATCTTTAGGTTCGGTGTTAAAAATGACAGTGTGAACGCCAAGCGAACAAGGACTAAATGTATCATTTTCTTTTTTTGGCCCGGATCAAAAGAACCAAGAGAACTGAACTACAAGTGTCAACACACCCTATAGAGAGATTGTGGGCCATGTGGACATCCATGTGTCGGTATCCCAGAGTATCTAATGATGAGTAACAGGAAGCTGGTACTAAATCAAATCAAGTACTAGCCCGTCACTGATCAGCCCTATAACTTCCCCGTAGAGGACTTAGGCTTGTGGTGACGCCGTAACATGCTGGATTTATTGTCACTTCCTGGGTGGGCTGTACAGGAATAGCTGGCACATGTACTGTATAATGTAACCGCCAAATGTATTTTCTGAGCAATGACCCTTTATAATTATCACCTTTGCTTCAGACACCAACAAGATCTAAATACGAACTGTGTTAAATATGCAGTGTGCTTTTCCTGGTGTCTCGTTCTGTGTGGAGCTCTGACAGCCATCGCTAAAATCACAGACTGTAAATCAACTGGAAAACAGCTGCTGGTGTTATCTGAAGCGTTTGGTATCATGGAAGTACAGAGAAAGCTCCTCCCAAAAGAGAAAGTGTCCACGTCTACATTTTAATGTAATGTAATGAGGAGACATTCCATTAAAATGGACAAAATACTGCACTTTCAGTCTTAACTCTGGATAATCATCTATACTAAATGGAAAATAGGTCATTTGGGGAACGTCATATAAAGGGAGAATAAGACTAAATAAAAACCTGGTGTTGTTAAAAAGGAAGATTTTGTCTTGCTAATTCATAAATGCAAATGTGTGGATAAATATTCCAGATTTAGGTTCTGCTTAATTGTAATGGCAGACTTCTGAGAAGAAAGCAAATCAATTTGATCAAGCAAAAAGATGGCACACTAATGGGTTTTGTTATGAAGTGAAAGTATGTTGAACAAGCTTCATAGGCTCTAAACAGAGCTGTCAACTGTGTCTTTTCACTTTGATTTGTCACTGGAGCCAGAGTAAACTAAAATATTTCGTAATGCATTTAATTAGGACTCAGTTCAGGCATTATTTAAATGCTATGGTATTTGAAAAGAGAAAGATGTTGCAGGTCACCATGTACAGTATGCATTTAGCAGATATGCTTATCCAAAGCATATCTGAATGTTTAACATTTTTTTTCCTATGGCATTGCTGCAAAAAACCCTTTTGGGAACCTTTATTTTGCACAAAAAGTTCTTCATAGTGGAAAAAGATTCTTTAGACTTTCAAAATGCTCTTCATAGTAAGTAAAATAAGTCCAAGTCTTTTAAGATCTGATCACTGAAAGGTTCTTTGGAGGACCAAAAATGGTTCTTTATGGCATCGCTGTGAAAACCACCTTTTGAAATAATTCATACAGAGACTATAAGTGTATTTAGAGCAAGTACCAGTCGAAAGACGGCTTCTCTCCACAGTCGAAAGCATCCTGAAGCTCTTTGACGAGGTTGGCTTGTCCGGGCAGACGGAAGAGCCCTTCCTCTCGTAGACCCCAGCAGCGGATGAAGTCCACGCACTGCTCCACCAGCATGGGAGCCATTTTGTTGCCATAACGTCGCTCGTATCGAACTGTCTCTTCCAACTTCTGACCAAAGATTCCTGAAACACAAGCCAACATAAAGGAAAATTCCGAAACACAAGCTAACATATAGGAAACTTCTGCTGATTTTACACAATAACCTTGACACAGCCCAGCAAAAAAAAAAAATTCTTTGTTAATACATATATATATAGAGATTCAATAATCAAATTATTTACATATGTCCATTAATCAAATGATTCTCATAAATCAATATTTAGACATCAAAAAGTTGCAAAGTTTCAGTTCAAATAAATGTATGCTCTGCAGTTTTTTTTTATTTTTATTATTTTGAATCTTTATTTATAATGCTTTGAATTTACATGCCTAAATTAAATGTGAATATTTTCAGTTAGTGTGCAACTGTAATATTATTATGGAAAATAAGTCTGGAGCTATTTGACAGATCTTTTAGAGCGCTAAAATAGAGTTTTAGCTCAAGTGGAAATATAGATTGATCCCTGTTCTCCTGTATCAGAGACAAAAAAGCCCCATAACAGTGAGGAGAGAGCTGCTAAAGAAGCCTGATTTAAGCTATTCTTTCATGTCATGCCCTCTGAGAAGAAAATCGCACACTTCCTCTCCTGTCCTGTTCTTTTGTCTGCATCAGTCAGGCTGAAAACAAGCGTGAATCACATGTGGCATGCATATGAGCGGGATTAGGCCAGACTTCCTGGAAGCTTTGGATCGGTGGCGCTTTCCGGGTCTCCGGACTCAGACGAGGGTACAAGATGGTACAAATTCAACTAAACCTAGAAGACAGGAAGGGATTTACTGCCCTTTCCTGACTGAGCTGATGGAGAAAAAAAAAAAGAAATTTTCTTTGCTTTTTCACATTGAAAAGAATGTCTGACTCACCATGTTTGAAGCTGACGCAACTTTTAATTTTACGGAAGACGCTTCTGTGCATGAAACTATAGTAAAATAAAGGATGCAAGAAAGTGCATCCGAACTGTCTTCCCCCGAGCATCTTCAACAATAAGTCCGACGTGGCCTGCAGTCACACTATATCCGTACAAAAACACAATGGCACAAGAATATCATCCACAACGTTAAGTCCCGGCTAGTACTTTTAGAGTCTCCAACCAAATTCTTGGGAAAAAGCTTTGGGAACATTGTAACTCTGAGAATATCCACACTTGGACCGCAACTGGAACTCAAAATGCTGACAGAAAAAGGACTTGCTTTGTATACTACATAGATCCTTTCTGGATGAATAAACACAGAAATTTCCAACGATGCATCTCTGGACAAGCAATGTCTGTTATTACGGTGACCACACAGGTGTGAGATAGTGATCTGCCTAAAACACAGTAGGAACTAAAGTAAATAAACTGAATGTAGACATTCACTTGGCTTCAACTCTTAATGATTTATGCAGAAGCTCTTGCACGAGTTTCTAGTTTCCCATGAAAAGAGTTTGATGAATCAGACTTGTGCTTCCAGCCAAAGGTAATCTCCTGATGGATTTTCTCTCCCTTCGGTGAGTTCTCCTGGCTTTCACCTTGGTTTCTCATGACTGGATCTCCTGTAAGCACTCAGTTTGTGAATCCTCGGCTCAGCGCTTTAATATCACATTTGGGTTAAGTTGTCTTTTGTCATGTTGACTTTGACTTCACAATAGCAGTAGGCAATTATCAGCACTGTACAAACACACACACTTAACTTCATGCCATCTTCAAGCTGTCCAGGGCTTTTCTGCTGACCTCATGTATCCGCACACACAAGGCTCTTTGTGCTGCTCTGCGACTCTTATCCTACAGAAGATCAAATATGAGCAGCTGGCAGACCGGCTCTCCCAGCAAACTATCTTCTCCTCTCATTACGCTCTTGCACCTTTCAGGTCTTCATGTCTCATCTCATACCTTTGAGGATGTCTCTTCTTTTTTTTTGATGGTCTTTTCTCATCTCTTTTTATCCCTCGTTACGGTTTCACACCCTTTGAGCTCTTCTCTTGCAGTTTCTTTGGTCTCCCCTCCACTCCTCTCATCCCCTCTCTTAGTCTCATCTTGCCTCCTTTTCGTCCACAGATTGGTCAGATTGCCCTAAAGCCATTCCTTGTATTTTACCAGTTCCCTTCTCCTGTATGTCTGGAAGTAGAGTGCTTTCCCTCCTTTAAGGAGGTTTGGATTCAAAGGGGAGGAGACGAACCGCTCCATCCATCCAAAGCTCAGACCTGACCTGTACTCGAGTACGACAGGGCCAAAACAACCCCCCTCCACTCCACCCCTTATAGGTTAGTGTTTAAAAAAAAAAAAGTTGCTAAGCTCTTAGCTGTGTAATCGTCTGTTGTGGCTGTTCCCAGCCTTCTGCCCTCATTCCTGCTGTTCACACCGCCGTGTTTTTTGGTAGACGTTTGAACAACGGTGCTCCGCACAAAGCGCCACAATGGCTGTGGGCAAATCACTCTCAGCCTAGAAGGTCTTCCAGTTCATTGGCGGAAAAGATTAAACACAGACAGATTGTTTCTTTGATCTTCCTGAATGAAGAATAAAAACATTCTCTGTCTAAGCCTTTAGGGCAGGATTAACATCTCAAACACTATAACGAGTACAGTAAAATGAGCATTTAAATGAGCTTTTTAATTTAACAAATTCATCTTTAATGTAAAATGACAGGAGGAGATGAGAAAATAATGACTTTCCTTTTCATTTTATTTTTACTTTTAGTATTCTTATTTTAATATTCATACATATATTCAATGTGGTGTTTTTAATATGCTTTAAGACAAACCATGTGTAAATTCATAAGTCAACACCATTGCTAAGTATTTTCTCCTTAAAAATGCAGTGTACCTAAGATAGTCCCAAAAACGCGGTTGGAAATCGCTGGTGTGAGTGAGTGGAGGCGGGGCTAATTTGCATATTCATTGAACCGCATATACTAAATGAGGCAAGGGTGTAGAGTTACATTCAAGCTATTTTAAGTCATGAAGAAATTTTCAAGGAAAACACTTTTAAATATGTAATTTTGGTGATCAAAGATTAGTTTTAAAGGGATACAATTATTGACTTTATCCTTTATTATAAAATGACACTTGACACTGGATGTTCTGATAAGCTGATAGTTTGTCATTTTTGTAATTTATACATCTTGCATTATGGGTCTAATGGGTCACAAGTAGGTTGGAAAAGTTCCTTGTTAAGTCAAGTAAACTTTTAACTAATATGTGATCTCTCTTGAATCCCACTGGAAGTGTCATCCTCAGAGAGTCAATACTCCATTAACTACAAATACACTTAAATGTCACTTCTGAAAGCCGATAAAGTCTTTGACAGAAGGGTAATCACACTGCAAAAGCCAAATAACATTTAACAAGTCAAAATCTAATTACATCTGATAATGATTATAAACAACGACTGCGATCTAATGAATTATCAACTTGTTGCAGCTGCACACACATGCTCAAATCAAATCTGAGACGGAGATGTCAAAGGTCAAGGAGAGGAGACTAGAACACACGCACTGCAACTGGGTGGTCGTGAAACCCCACATAACCCCTACAGTGGGATATTGTACACTGTTTGACTCAGTGACCTTTGACCTATCAGGTAAATCAACTGACTTTGGGAGGGAATGTCACTTTCACAACTACAAATGTAAACACTAAATGCATTCCTAAGGAATCTTAATTATTTTGGCTATGAGATTTGAATGGCTTTGTACACAGAAATGCCACCAAAATCGTAACAAAGTCTCCATTTGTCAAAGTCCAGTGAACCAATTGAGTTCACATAGAAATATAGATTAAAACAAACTGGGAGATTAAAGAGATTACAAAACGGTCACAAAAGCACTGTGCTGGCCCCAGGTATTACAAATAACTCAACTTTTGAGTAATTAAACAAATGATGTATGAAACACTGGGGGGGGGGGGGTTATGCGAAAAAATGTAGGACATCATATAGGACAAGTTGTAAAATCCACAACATGCCTCTCCAAGTTCAATGCTGTCAGTATGCAGTCTGTCTGGTCAGTCTGGCTTGGTACCCTCAACCCTGAGGCTGGGTCACATTTCTGCCCACACAGAGTGGGATCATTCAGACGTATGAGCCATTCTTGCAGGCTGGTGAACAAACCTTTTAAGCCGAAATTGGAAAGTGGGCAGTCTAATGATGTTAGTGCTGTATGTGAGATTGAAAAAAATAGCACACATTTAAACACACCCACACAGCAACGAACAAGATCACTCGTTACCACGCTCATAGAGAGACATGGATAACCCAACAGCAATTACACCACTCACATCGAGAGTCAATTAAACTGGCAACTATCTTAAAGGCCTAATGGCATTTTTTTTGTATAAATGAAATCTATATTGAGTCTTTAAATATATGCAACCTGCTCCAACTTTGACCCAGAGATACAACTTGAGTAAAAACTACAGAAAATAATTAAGCTTCTAATGATATAATTGTTAATGAAATAAAACGTAATCATTTAAAAAAGTTCAATAGAGTTTTAGACACTGACAGAATTAAAATAGAATAAAAGTCAAAATGAATGAATGAGGACATTTTAATTTAGGTTTTTTTAAAACACTGCTACATTTACGTATTAAAGTAAAAACAAAAAAAAAGAATCATATTTTTTAATATTTGTTTTGCATAACAATATTGAAAGTTGTCATGAAAATAGCAAAAAATGCAATGCAAAAATCCAAATGGTTGTAAGGACTTAATTTTATCTAAAGCAAACATAGACAATCAAACAAACAAATAAATGAGTAAGTCATTGATTCATTCACTCAACTGATTTGTTCATAACGCTGATTCAAACTACTGCATGTTGCTCGATTTTTTTATTTTTTTTGTGATAGTGTAGACCTGCTTTGTACTATGTACAGCACTTTGGATCAATCTATATTGTGCTTAAATGTGCCTTATAATTAAATGTTGTTGTTGGATGATTCTACTGGGCTTCATTTGCATATTTTAGACCTTATATTATATTAGGCCTTTTTTTTTTTGCCCTTTTATTATATTATGCCTTATAGTTCAATTAGAGCATTTAAGTAGCTTTTATAAACATGCCTTAGAAAAAAACATTACTGGTGTGAATCTTGAGACAAAACAATGGCACTGACATCTTTTAAGATATATCAGTGCAAGTTGCTTTCAGTTAAAAAAGCTCAAACATGCATTTTAGTCTGGGACTAGACTTAAGCTCTGTCTGTGAAACCAGGGGATACAGTAGTATAATATATAGCAAAGCTGAGCTGTGTAAGTAAAGCAAAGTAAAACTGTGGCCAGCCTGTTTATAACCATTAACCAATGCGGATTTATTCAGACCAACTGGTTGCAGAAGCTCACCTCCTCCAAACGGAGCCCATATCACCCTGCGGATGGTCTTCACCCAATCCTCCATGTCATTCTGTGTGCTGGCCATAAGAAGGTACGTCTCATGGTTGGATGTCATTCGCTCCCTGTCGCCCCCTAAAGAGAGAAAATTAAAATAATGGTCAGATGTTTGTTGATTTGAGATGTTAACATTTTTTCCACATTTAAATACATTTGAAATTTTAAAATATAGCAAAAATGATTCATATATACACAATTTCAATATGCAAGAGTGAGGTAGGCTAAATCTCATTCAGCTCCCAAAACTTTCCTTTCAACAAACCATGACAACCACCAATTAGGTCATGAAAGATGACATGAACATGCCTTTGTGTACTAAACCTCACTGACACTTCTGTGATCTGTCATTAACCCCTGACTCAAAGCCATTATTTACAAATGTACAGGTGTTGACATCTGTGAAAGGGAGCTGAGCCTGAGACTTTTGAGCATGGGTTTGTCTCGGTGGATGTGAGGTGATGTCACATGTTTAGTCTGCTGGGGAATGAAGTGTCTGTCTTGTTTTTGAGAACAGCATGCATGGGCCGTTTGAGGAATTCAAATTACAACTTTGATAGAAAAAGTGTTAAAAATAAAGACTTTTTACTTTAGGTTAAAACTGCTACAGTTTTACAGCAGAAAACAGCAGAAAAAAGAAAAAAAGTCTTAACAATAGACTTAATTTAACAAAGCATCACTTTTTTCTCCATTCTGCCAGCTGATGGAGCTTTGGTTCCTTGCCACTCTCGCCTTTTTCACCTTTGTTGCCATTGGCTTGGCTTGCTAAGTTGGGGATATTAAATTTAACATTTAATTTAATATTCAACAATAATATTGATCTGCCTGCATTGACACTATTATATGAGAACTGAACAGAGCTGGACGGTTTTCTCCAGAGCGACTAAATTAATAACTTTTTTACAACTAAAATGAAACATCACTGAACTAACTTACTGTTAGTAAGTTACTATACGATACACTGGTGACAGTTACGATAACTGTATCGCTGGACTGTGACGCTATTTTGGAAACAAACTTTTTTGCATTATTTTCCAAGCTGCTTTGAAACAATCTGTATTGTAAAAAGCGCTATAAAAATAAATGTGACTTGAATCAATTTTAGATGATAGATATATAGATAGATAGACAGATAGGACAAATAAGACATATAAGATAGATAGATTCACAGAAAGAAAAAGCAAGAGAAAATCTGATCAATACTGGATCCATCTTGTTTTGTCCCTCATCCATATGGAGAGAGATGATTACCAGTCTTTAAAAGCATGTCTGACATGTCCGATCCGTGTGCTGAGAGAGATTTTTAAGAGTTAATGGAGATATGATTTGAGTGAAAGACTAAATTATTCATTGTATACATTTGTGTAGTTCTCCGGAGAGTCGCCGCTGTCTTGGTTATCGATTTTCATCTGCAACAAGATCAGTTTGGCGACCATTAAAAATGTATTTATAGACTGTCGAGAAGCAAAGCAGATGGAAATCACAGAAGGAACAATGACAGCGGTGATTCCATTGACTTCTGCACAGCACCCCAGGAAACGGAGCGATTGATTCTTCGGAAATAGCTTTCGTGCTACAACCGAGAGTGTTGTGGCCTATTTTTGTCAGATTTGTTTTTGCTTGTCATATTTGCGTTAGTTTTATTTATGTAAAACGACTGCCTTAATTCATTTGGATAACCAAACAGGGGGTTAAATTTACAAACTCGAAAATGAATCTTAATAGGTGACATGGTAGGTAAAACTACTATGTCATAATGAAAGTCATTTACAAGGTTTTAAAGGTAGTGACAAAAGGTCCAAAATGTTGCAAAATTGCCATGAAAAAGTAATATGTTGCAATTTTGGTGCAATAAAATTTGACTAAACTATAAAATGGCCTGACCATGCGTGTTTCTTCTGAAAACCGTTTGCTTAAATGTTTTTGGGTCAAATACTCCATTGCCATGTCACTTAGGTAAATCTTTAAAGGGATACTCCACTTTTTTTGGAAATAGGCTCATTTTACAACTCCCCCAGAGTTAAACAGTTGAGTTTTACGGTTTTCGAATCCATTCAGCCGAGTTTCTGATATTTAGAAGAATATCAGTAACCAGACTGTTTCTGGTCTCACTGACTTCCATAGTAGGAAAAAATATATACTATGGAAGTCAATATTTATTCTTCTAAATATCAGAAACTCGGCTGAATGGATTTGAAACCGGTAAAACTCAACTGTTTAACTCTGGGGGAGTTGTAAAATGAGCCTATTTCCCAAAAAAGTGGATTATCCCTTTAAAGATTTACCTAAGTACCAGTAAATTTACCTTTACCATTCGACGAAAAATCTTAAAAGTCAGCACAACCCATCTCATTTACATTACGTAAACTTGCTCTGGTGTTTCGGCATCCACACCTGTTTTACAAATGGAAATGAAGGAGACAAAAGCTGGAATGCTGAGCAGCAGCCCACCGCCTGAGGCCGCAGATGAATGGAGAGTAAGATAACGGCAACCTAAGCCAAGACTAAAGTGTCATGGCATATGCACCGACCCGCTCACATAGGAATGCATGCGCGCAACAAAGGGCAGACTCGACAGGGGTCCGGCTAGAACACAGTTTACACACCATCTGCTGCGGTCTCATCTTCCTACCACTTGAGCACATATAACACATGCACACTCACACAAGAGGCCTGAACAGACCGCCTGAGGACCAAGAGGAGGCTAAATGAATCGTAAATGAATATATCTAGCAGTAAACAAGGCCTCTTTCCCAATTAACACGACACCTGTTTCATCCAAGAGAGAACGAATGGATGGAGGTGCTAGCCAGCTCATTCCTCTCAGCTGCATTGCATGGCTGCTTTATCACTGAGGCCAAAGATCTAGAAATGAAAGGACAGACACTGGTGAGCAGTCACTGCTACAGAAAGGGATCTGAAATTACATTTCACACTTGTTTCATTAAAACCATTGGACATTTAAAAATAGGTCAATTTCTCCAATTCAATGGTTAGAGAACAGAGAGGGCATGATTATAAACTAAAGACCTGAATTTTAGCTTAAAGGGATACTCCACTTTTTTCGGAAATAAGCTCATTTTACAACTCCCCCAGAGTTAAACAGTTGAGTTTTACCGTTTTAGAATCCATTCAGCCGAACTCCGGGTCTGACGGTACCACTTTTAGCATAGCTTAGCACAGATCATTGATTCTGATGAGTCCAGTAGCATTTCTTTCAAAATGACCAAAGAGTTTCAATATTTTTCCTATTTAAAACTTGACTCTTCTGTAGTTAAACCGTGTACTAAGATCGACGGAAAATGAAAAGTTGCGATTTTCTAAGCCTATATGGCTAGGAACTACTCTCATTCCGGCGTAATAATCAAGGAACTGTGCGGCTGTACCATGGGTGCAGCAGGCGTAATGATATGACGCTGCGCCTGAAAATAGTCCCCAGCTCGGTAACTTCTTCCAACGTGACCGGGACTAAGTTTGTCTAACCTATTAGACCTATTTTCAGGCGCTGCGTCATATCATTACGCCTGCTGCACCCATGGTACAGCCGCACAGTTCCTTGATTATTACGCCGGAATGAGAGTAGTTCCTAGCCATATAGGTTTAGAAAATCGCAACTTTTCATTTTCCGTCGATCTTAGTACACGGTTTAACTACAGAAGAGTCAAGTTTTAAATAGGAAAAATATTGAAACTCTTTGGTCATTTTGAAAGAAATGCTACTGGACTCGTCTGAATCAATGATCTATGCTAAGCTATGCTAAAAGTGGTACCGTCAGACCCGGAGTTCGGCTGAATGGATTCTAAAACGGTAAAACTCAACTGTTTAACTCTGGGGGAGATGTAAAATGAGCATATTTCCGAAAAAAGTGGAGTATCCCTTTAAACATTTTTGGGCAAGATTTTTTTTTAAATGTTTTTGAAGGAAGTCCGTTATGCTCATCAAGGCCTTTGAAAGGCTAATATTACTATTTAAAATAACTGTTTTCTATTTTAATATATTTTGCATCACACTTATTCCTGTGATCAAAGCTGAATTTTCAGCATCATTACTCCAGTCTTCAGTGTCACATGATCCTTCAGAAATTATTCTGATATGCTCATTTGGTAAACAAGAAACATTTCTTACTATTATCAATGTTTTCCCGGATTCTTTGATGTTCAGAAAGTTCAAAATAACAGAATGTATTTGAAATAGAAGACATTATACATTTAATGCATTCTTGCTCAATAATAGTATTAGGCCTAATTTATTTAAAACAACAAATCTTACTGACCCCCCAAACTTGTGTACAGTATAGTGTACTGTAGTTCATAATTATATGGCTTATGAAGACTTGTATTACACCATAAAGCTAGTCTGAACTATTTTTATAGTGCTTTTGTTGATATTTTTGGAATTCATCCCCATTCACTTTCACTGCATGGATTAAAATGGATTTAACTGGTAAACAATGAAAAAAATGGTACAGGTACAATGAGCAGTACAGAAAAAAAAAGAAAAAAAAAAAGAGAGAGATTGGGAGGGGCTGGAAGCCATTCAAAAAAATAAGACTCTCTAATCTAGTACAGCGTCTTAAATGGAACCAATGTACCAAACAATGGCATGAAAACAAATACCGCCAGCCTAACTATACTGCATTTTCTTATAACAAACATCAACACTGCTTCAACTATCTCACGACTCTTTCTTCAACCATTTTACCAGCTCTAATCAGCACTTCAGTTCACTCCAGAGACCCATGACCCCACACTTACTACCGACAGATACTCTAATAGATTACCTTCCTCTCCAAATGAACTCAACGATCTATGACCCATACGCTCTCTCCCCTCCCCTCCATCACCTGGCTGTACATTAACCTTAATGTGCCTCTTTAACTAGACTTTTCCCATGAGTATAGATCCATAGAGGCGACCCATAAAAGCTGTTCTAGGATCAGCACCCCTTTGTAAACAGTAGCTTTAAAGATCTGAGATCGCCGTCCATCTTTCGGCTCCTCTCTACTTCGCAGCGGGTGAGTGACAAGTTCTCAAGGGTTCATAATGAACCAGCTTTTCACAAGCCCGTTGCCATTGATCCCGGTGCCAGTTCACACACTCAGGAGGCTAACGAGAGCCCTTTGTGCCCGCTGAGCGTTCAACAATCACCCATCTTCATGACCAGGGCACGGCTGAGCCAGTTAGCAAACCATAATGTGCCAAGCACGATGTCACCGCTGACAGATCTACTCCAGCGATCTTCAATAAATAAGGCTAATATGCAAATGGGAGAGCTAATTACATTTAAAATAACATCATTACGCCTCTGAAATGCATCATTGCATACTTTTGTGTGCTTGTTTTTCCAGACGCATTGCTTACACATCAAAAAGCACTTATGCAGTTGAGAAATTAATTATAGTATGAGTTATACTTGCAAAGCACATCATTTTGAGGATATAGTCTAAGTTCTTTTTGGATATATAATGCCACCAACTAATATGCAAATGACAAGGTTATGATGTTTATTGGCACCATTAACTGGGAATTCATAGAAGGACATAACACTTGAGTAAACATACACCACATAAAGCAATATATTTTTATATAGAGAGCTATTTGACAGTGTGTTTAAGTACTAGAGAGATGGTTTACATAGTGTAATGTATAGGCATGGACCATCAGTGCATGATGTGTGTGTGTGTGTGTGTGTGTGTGTGTGTGTGTGTGTGTGTGTGTGTGTGTGTGTGTGTGTGTGTGTGTGTGTGTGTGTGTGTAATAAACAACATTAGAATGATCTGTAGACACACATTCCTCTTGTGCTCTGTATGTTTATCTGCATGCGCTGCTCCTATGGAATTCTCACATATGAAACAATCCATCACATGGCCAAAACCTTAAACATCCCAGAAAGACAAACAAAAATGCTTCAGTTTTAACATCTGTCAAGATAATGTCATAATACATCTAGAGACATAACAGCGCCCTTATAATCTAAAGTCTCAGGATGCATTCTTGCATTGCATATGTGATTACTTTTAATGGTTGATGTATGTATATATGAATCAGACGAGGAGACAAGTGTTGCATTTTTAAGATAGTTTCACATTTTAACCCTCTATTGCACAGTGGATGCAATGAGTAGGCTGACCAACCATTTCATTATTTAGATAATTAGTTTGCTCAATATTTCACAGTTATTAACTGTATATGTCAATGCATCATGTAATGTTAATATACAAGCCTATCTGAGCTAATAAAATCAGTTTCTTAGAGTAAATTGAGCTTATAATAACACATGTGGAAAGCCAAACTTCAAGTTCACCAAATTGGTGCTTCCAGCAACTGTGGTCGATAATACTATAAAAATAGAGCACAGTGTTACCCACAAAAACACCATCACCACATGACACAACTTTACTACAGTAAATATGAACTAAATAACACAAGTGTCAAATAACTTAACATAATGCAAAATTCCAATATACAAACTAATAACAAAAAGGAACTAACTTTTTAATTAAAACCTAAACAAACGTAATTATTGGAATGTCATTTTCATCATAAATAATGAGGCGATTCATAAATTTCACAGTAAAATATTGGTAAACTGATACACATATTAGGCTACTTGTTTTATTTTAGGAATGAGGTCAAATCCATTGTCAAAAAAAAAAAAAACTATTTGTTTAACATTACTTTCGTAATGCATGCAACATGCGGTAGAGTGTTAAAAATAGTTCAACTTTTAAAACGCGTCTCGAGAGGCTTGCGTTACGTCTATTTTTTAAACGCAAGAACAAACGCGTTCTATTAGATTCCCCCCTTGTGTATATCTAACATGCAAATGCCCAGAGTTGCGATTTCAGTACGTAAATCCAGTCTTGTTTACACTCTCTGTAAAATCACACACGCAACATTTACAGAGTCCAGGATTTTGCGCGCTTCAAAATGAAACCACCACACAAGCCAAAACTATAAAACAACGCCTCAGTATGCATACTAACCCTTAGGCTTCCAGGTGCGGGTAGTTGTTACATACGTATGGACTCAAAGCACTGCAGAAATAAATCCCATTTATGTTCCAAACGGCCGCGCGCACTGCTCCACACACACCAGCACCTCGCGCACCGGCAGCGCGAGACACAATAGGATTACCAGCGCTGTCAGTCCCTCCCCTCACGCGCTCGCTGCCACTACGCTGTTTGTTTGGCGTTTAGAGCTGCGTGACGTCATACAGACTGATATTTGAGCTACTTGGTTTATATTTTGTTCACCATTTTCTTAATATCATAGTTTGCTTTCACATTTGTCATAGTTTACACTTTGCTGAAAAGCTGATATGATGTTTAATGGCACATTCCCAATGTGATAACTTACCCCATGTGTCCATGTTTAGTCAATTCATTGTTCACTTTTTTTTTTTACCTCAGAAATAATGGTGGAAATTTTCAATTGCTTTTTTATTACCATTATTTGAAGCCTTAAAGAAACCTCATTCATATTAATAGCTATATGATTTTATTATTATTACTGGGAAATGTTTTATTAATGCACTAAAATAATGAGGTAATAATAAAAGCTTACCACAATACTGTGGTTGCCATAGTAATTTTTATAAGGCCAAAAAAGACCTATTGCACACTATAAATCAGTTAAATGGAGCATTCATTTCTTTTCATGATGCAAAACATATAAAACTGTCTAGTCTCGTCATCCTGACCTTCTGACACGCACGCACACACACACACACCCACACCCACCCAATCATTATCTGTCCTGACCGACTCCCTGTTCAGTCATCTATGCAGAATTCCCTGCATTTTTCCTGTTTCCCTGATTTAGAAACGCACACCCTCCTTCCTCAGGAAGTCCTGAACAACCGCTCCAGTGTTTCTGAACTTACTCATCTTTGCATTCACCGTGAGTAAACCGATTAGCAATATCTTTCCTCCTTGAACAGTGTGTGTACCATGTGTCCGTCCAGTAAGTCGGTTAGTAGCAGGTGACCCACAAACTCTTATTCATCTCATTAAAATAAATGAGATCTTCAGGATAGTGGTTTTATAGTACAGTAAATCTTCGAGCTAACGTCCGTCACACATGCTTGTGGGTTTAACAGCAACTGCGCTGACATAATCAACTGAAGGTCTTTATTCAGATGTCACTGGTGTTTAGGACGCAGCTGTCCGAGGCATTCGCAGGCTGCGCTGTGTGAACGGATTGTTATGCAAACATACTTTGACTCCTGAAGGAGTTTGACTTCGACTCTTTCTGTTTCTTTCCTCAGAGCCCATCTAACATTTACAGACATGAGTAACAGGAAGAAGTGACTTGCCTCCCTTTAATGCAACAAACCCAGTGACCTCCTTTTTCCTGCTTCTTCCTGTTTATTCCTCCATAACATCCAGGACGGACCAGTATTTTATGGTGACTGCCAGACTGCAAATAATTAACAAGAAAATACACTCAAACTTACGAGTCAAAAGTGAGTAAAGAGATCTTAAAGTCACCATGAAACCTAAATGGACAATTGTTTGTTATGGAATTCTGCAATATTTATTAAGTCATTATTTATTTATTTTTAAATCCATGAAATTCCAAATAACTTCCCATCCCTCTTGCAGCAACATCTATTCTCTTCTCTGATGACATGTTTAATGGCGCGAGGGCGGGGCAACCTGTCACTCACATGACATCACAGCAATAGAACACCACAACCCACAATCCAACCAATTCCCATTGGACAAAATCAAGCCCCGCCCTACATTTTGTTCTTCTTGTCCGAGAAGCCGTTTCACTCAGATATCCGTCACAGTAGGGAAGAAAAGACTATCGCAACTTCTGTTTCATGAGGACTTCAACTAGTCCACACATTCACGGCCAATCAGAACACATTTGATGTTTAATTCACTGCTATAAGATCAAGACTTTCAACCAATGGGATTTCACTGCGGACGGGACTACCTAGAGTACTAAATTGTCACGATCATGGCTTCTTAGGACAAAAACTTAGATTATCATGAAAGAGAAGTGATTTATTGCTTCCTGTTTGGAACATGGTGTTAGCCTCCTCTGATCTAATGACCCGGTCATGAAACAAGTATTATATAACCCATTATATTGTGTAAGATAGCCACAATGGAAAGGAAATACATACAAACTAAAAGCGCTTTTCACACCATGCTTAACCCTTGCATTCCCACGCACTACGTTTGCATTGTTTTTCTATGTAAATATGAGCTAAATGCATGTCTTTAACCATTGAGCTCATCTTTTGCAGAGCCTTTCGCATGACACGGCATTGTAAGAATTGTGACAGAAAGTTCAAATAAGTTAAACTTTGAGACCTTGCTTCTTTTTTTTTTTTATTCCACTTTTCAACCCAGAAATTAGTTCTGTATGAATGGCCCCTTAATTGCCTTTTTAATGCCACTTTAACTCTGGGTTAATCAATGTCTCACACTTTTTTTTCAATGCACATTAACATAAATGCAGACGAATCACAATCACAGAAAAGCATTATTTATCTTTCATGTATCCCACTATGTTCACACTTTCTACATGACTAAAATTGATTGAGAGGGTTAACAGCCTATAACATCACTAACTCTTATCAGCAATACTATGTCAATATTTAGCATTGTGATATCACCAAGGCATGCTGGAATACAACAGTGAGTAATTAGCGACAGATGAAAAACACAAAAAAACTTTAGTTTTTGCATCGCTTGTCCAGTCGCTGGCTTTCATTCTCTAAGTGTGCATGTGCAAAAAATGTGTAACTTTTGTTATTCTAAAAGTACAAAAAAAAAATGGGAACAACTGAAACCACACATACACAGAAATCGTATACTTGTGTTGAGATTAAATAGCTTGAGTTGAGCATCATCTTTTTGCTGAGAGTACTGAAAGGCTATGAGGGAAAAGAAGTGTGGAAAGTCCTTATATGGAGATGGTTTTGGTGTGTCTTATGCGTGAACACTCATTTAGAACACTCCAAAATCATCAGAACGAGGTTCTGAACAAATTCTTGTGCGTACGCAGATGTGTTGAGAACAATTTCAAGAATGAAAAACCCAAAACATTGACTTTTGGACACAGAATATAGGCCTATACATTCTCAAAAAAAAAAAAAAAAAAAGTACAAAAGCTGTCACTGGGGCGGTACCTTTGTACCTAAAGAGTGCATATTAGATCCTCAAAGGTACATATTGGTACTACAAGTGCACATATTAGTACCTAAATGGTAAATAGTAGAACCTTTTTAAAGGGTACAATCCCAGTGACAGCTTTTTGTACCATTTTGTTCTGAGAGTGTATGATGATTGGCTAAAATGAGCCCGAAAGCGACTGGTTCTCCCTAATTTTAAGATGCATTCAGCCATTATAGTTCTGCAGGGGGTTTGCCTGATCGCTGTTTACTGTTGTCTGTTGTCAGGGAATCACCATGGTGTTGCACCTCTGTTGCCATGGCAAAGGAATGAGGTGGAATGTTTACAGTAATCTCCAGCTAGCATGTTCCATTAAACTAGCAAGCCGCAGTTCCCCGACTCCTGCAAACAAAACATATTTCACCTTCTCTATTCTGTGCTTTCTTTCCGAATCTCAGTAATACAGCCATGCTTACGAGCTCTCGGGGACAAACTCTGTCTCCTAGCGCTAATGTGGCATGAATGATTGATGTTGTTGCACGGAAAGCTGCACTCTGAGTCCAGTGACATACTGAATCAATTCTTGTAGCTGTCATACCGCTATCATATCGCTCTACTGCACATCGCAATAGATTATTCAGCATTACGTCATTTAGATGACTGCTTCTGCAATTGCATATCGTGACCCTCGTAAAACAGTCTTGATAAGGAGTGTGGCTTGAAGGATTAGACAAACTCACAAACAGTCCGTTGTGTTTGGGCCTAATAATCTTAACTTGGATTTACAACCCATGGCAAGGCTTACGCAGTAAACATGTCTCCATTAGTCTAAGTACATAAAGCAAAACAATTTCATTATGTCCAGAGTGTAGAATGTCTAATAATAAGCACATTTAATTATGTAAATAAACCAGGTAGTGATCTCAAAAGCGTATCATTTGCGCACAGAGACACCATTCTCCTGCGACAGCTGACGAGACCGAATAATGTAGAGATTTGGACTCACCGTCATGATAAATATGAAACATAATTGATGAGAATTTGATGGATTGCCTGTCCAACAGCCCAAGCAGCTGTCAGAAGATATGTTTCCATTTAGAAACTAGATCTTAGAAAGTCATGGAATAAATCCAGCACTTGTTTAACATGCAATCCATTTGACTCCGTGCATTTTATTACGGATGATCGAGAGACCAAGTTGAACAGATACGTGGCATAAACATAATCAGTTTACATAAACTTAATCATAGTTTTCGAATGAGGAAACTGCTTTTCTAAAAATGCTGTCACACTAGACTTCCATTAATATGGTTATTTTAATATTTTACAATGATTTAAAATGTACATTATTTAAATAATTTATTATGTAATAATATTTAATATCGATATAAATAAATAACAACATTAATATGATTACATGATTATAATAATTCAATATAATATGTATTTTATGAATTTAATTTAATTTAATAATACAAAAAAGAAATGAACAAATATTTATTAAAAACATTTATTAAAATCTTGTTGCCCAAGTTTGTTGTCCTAAATAATTTTGCATACTTAATTCCAAATTAATTAATATTAATATTATTAAAAGATCAATAAATAAAAGATAAAAAAAATCAATAAATAATTATAAATAATAATAATAATATAAAAATTAAATTATATTAAATTATTATTTAACAATACAAAAAAAAAAAAAAAAAAAGTTGGGTAAGTTACTCTAAAGAAGGAATTAATTACTAGCTACTAATTACATCCTCAACAATGTAATTAGATTACTGTACTTATTACTTAAAAAAATAATTGCATTAAAAGCCCAAATCAACCTCAACCAATTGAACTAAACAAGGATATAAAAAACTGCTCTTTTAATTCTTTCAAATAAATAATATAAAATAACATAAATTATTCTTGAACTGAAGTATTTAAAGGGAGAAGGTTACATTAAAAACATACATTTAAACATTAGACGTTACATTTTGTAATTAATGCATTACACCCAACACTGTATATTTAATATTTATTCAACTTATTCTGCTGCCTATTCCCTGCAGGTTTAAAGTAAATGTGCATGCTCAAATCCTCGAGTGACTACACCTTAACACTTAATACTTTTTGAATTGACACTATGTGACAGATAGGTAATTTAGTTTTATCATAAAAGAAAAATGATTAGCCTGTAAATCCAAAGGCCTTATTCACTACTGGCAATGTGAGTGAACTAATCTGAAGGTACGTATACAGATAAAGTGAATCACTGGCTAATCATAGTCCCTGCTCTCTACCAATCTGATAACCCAGGCCATTGTTTCCGTCGGTAAATCCAATCAAAGGCACTATGTCAATCTCACACTGTTGTCTGGGAAAACATTGTATGAGATAAACCAAGTAGGCCTACTACAGGAGAAAGTGAAAGATAGCAGGGAGACTTCATGCTTGTCAGGAGATTTGACCAATAAACAGGATTATATCTCCAAAGGTGGCCGTTTTCAGCAATCCCAAGTAAATGGCGCTATTCTCTGTTGTCCATTCCTGAGACTGTGAGAAAGTTGCTCCATGCCCATTCCTAATCTACTGACCTTCATGACAAATAACATTTGTGATTTGGCTGAAGCCAATGGAATCTTCTATTGTGACATTCCTGATCTACAGAAATGAGAGTTGTTGGCAGATTCAAATGGAAGTAGTGTTGTCAAGAGTACCGAACTCGGTACCAAGTCGGTACTGAAATTGAAAAAATGTGACAACACATCTAGCATTTAGAGCGCTGTTGAACGGATTCTTAAACACCTCTGATTGGCCATTGCATTCATGTGCTCAACATATGTCTCTGATTGGTCACTGTGTTCACGCGCTCAACATATATGTCTGTGATTGGCTACAATGATCAACGCTTCAAAAACATGCCGCCTTCGCCGAGCGCTTACACAGATTCACATGGGAGCGTTGGCGGACAGACGGCTATCGGCGGACAGACGGCTGCATTCCAACACTCCCGTGTGTTCAACAGAGGGAAATGCTGGTATCGTCACATTTTTTAAATGTCAGTGCCGTGGACAACACTAAATGGAAGAGACAAAAGTTAGCTTCTGCTAACTGCAACACAGAGATTCATCTGTGGTGAATTAATGAAACTCTAGAGGGTGCAGGCTGATCGGTCCTTTACAAGCAATCCGCAAGCAATCACATCATTACCTCATGGCACATGCTGATTGGCCTTTGCTAATCTTGCACCCAATGAGATTGCTTACTCACCATTTAAACAGACTGGTTCATTGTTTGCTGTAAGCTAGTAGTAGTGGGAAGTTTGGATCATTTTACGGACTCGGATCTTTGAATCTCGTTCAGCAAAATGAACGAATCTTTTTTCGAGTCATTTCGTTCATTTTAGCAGAATATAATTAAAATGTCATGTTAAATAGCCCAACACATCTAGTACTTACGAAAATGTTGATTACATTTGAAAAAACTAAAATAAACTATAGGGTAATGCAGCCAAATCCACATTTTTAATTAATTGATTAGTTGGGTCTAAAGTTCAGGCTAATGCAGTCCGTTTAGTTCACCTGACCTCAGTTTATTGCACATATATTTTGATAATTGTATGTTAATTCCTAAATATAAAACAATATACATTCAGACACACAGTCAATAATACGAATCTAATGTTGTCTTTGTAGCGAGATACCAGCGGTCACGTGACAAAAGACCGAAGATTCATACCCGATAGACTCGATGAACTAATCATTTGTCTTTCCGGTACTGACAGCATAGTCTCTATGGGACTCACAGGAAGAACGAAAGACTCAGACTCGGCCGAACCCGATCCAGATGAACTAATAATTTCTCTTTCCGGTACTGACAGCATAGTCTCTATGGGACTGATAGGAAGAACGAAAGACTCGGAGGACCCGGCCGAGCCGAACCCGAACTCCCGAAGACTCGAACTAATCATTTCTGTTTCATGTACAGAACCAATGGGATGTTGAACGAATCACTCTCTGAGACAACTCGGTAGTCCCGAGTCATATTAAAGATTCGTTCAAAATGAACGAATCGTTCATGAACGACACATCACTAAAAGCTGATCTTTGAAACCCTCTACCTCCCCCAGCTCCACCTGTCTAGATCTGCTATAGGATTTATGTATGTTTATTTATGCAGCAGCAGCATATCTTACATGCTCACAGCAGTGTGTCTGTATCTATTAGCAGTAGCAAGTCCATACTTGTTCTGAAGCAGCAGCAATAATCATCAGCAGCAGCATAGCATCGCAGATCTAGTCCTCCAAGACCAAAATGCATTAACATTGCCATCAATAACATGCTAAAACTATTCAGAGAGTTGTCATATACAACATATGGGCAGCAACAGTTTGAATGCAATATTAAGAAAAAGAGATAATATATGTTTTATGTTAATATAGGATCAAAGGAAAAGGGGACTCTTTCTTGACAGTCCTCTTATTAAAGTCTTAAAGTGCCTGTAACAGCTGCAGTCAGACACTGTCTGTTCAGACTTCCAGTCTCTGGGTCAGTGTCTGTGTTTGAGGTACCCTGAGATTTTAACAACTCAAAACTCACACCATCTGCCACTGATGGCACGGGGCGATAGGCAGACGGCTCTTCTGAACCGACTAGACAACCTGTCACGCCACAGGACTTTAAAAGTAAGCAGAGTGAACTGTCATGGGAATAACAAAACCAATGAGACCCGAAGCTTTAGACTCAGGATCTGTCACACAAATCTAGTAAATGCATCATACACACTCCTGGTGCAAATACTTCTCCAAGAAAAGAAGCAAGTGGAAAAATCTATCCAAGAAGGCAGAAAATGTTGATTATAAACATAATGTAATAACATAAGATATATATATAATGTTTTTGTGCTGTATGTCTCTTCATGTGCATGTGTCTCATCAAATATGAGCTTGGCTGCTCTTTAATGAGTGACCTGAGCTATAAGACGGCTCAAACCAGGTGGAACCAAACAAAAGGGTTATAGTGAGCAGCAATTACTGTCACATACCTTCTCCAGGAACGCCATTCACCCTTAAATGCTCCATTATGTGTGTTCCCATCATTGACTTCGCTAATCCCAAAGATCAACAGCCATTTTATTAACAAAACAGCCACATAAATAAGCCCATTGTTACATGGGAATCGTTTTGTGGTCGTGCCAACAATGCACAGATACAGATAATGATTTTTTCTTATGTTCCTCTCAAAACAGTGTTGTGAAACACCACAAATATTTGATTTAGATGCTCACTGTACACTAAGGAAGCACCAGGAGTTGGCAGGAAAAAGGACAATTGCAGTATAGCATTGTTTGCCCAGGATAGACATAACATAATTCATACATCCTGGTTGAGCTTGAACTCCTCTCAGCTACTGCGAAGACTGTTTTTAAAAGCCTTAAGGGAGCCGCAAAGAAATATGCATGGGGATATAATGCAAATATTAATGGCTTTGTATTATTTTAACAGGGACTTAGATGAGTTAGACAACACATGCTGTACAGAGAGCATCTGAGGTACTCTGAGACAGCCGAGATCCATCAACACATCTGAGAATATCATGATGAAGAAACACAGAAACTAGGACTGTTTGGAGGAAAAAGTGAGAGTGGGAAAGAAAGCAGAGACAGTTTGTTGTTCATGAAATGGTTTAAACTCATAAATAATGTTCGACTCAGACAGACGCAAGGGCCCAAACCTGCTTATTTCTACAAATACAACCATTCTGGCATCTGTGAGTGTTGATATTAATCTTCAGTTTACCCGAATGATTTATAGAAAATGACTGGCCTAAATTACTTCTTTCCACACATAATGTGACTATAATTGAATTATGAATCATATGAATAACAATACAAGCTGAAACAACAATTAGGCACACAAACTACTAGGAAAAATCTGACAAAATCAATACAACTGAACTTACAGCAAATCTAGCCAAAAACAAAAACAATTCTGTCATCCAAAAAGCTTCTCAGCTGCAGTGCTGAACGTTTAAGAGCAGAATTACCTGCAGATGCAGACAGACACTCGGATATCCCAAATGGAGATAGCTGATGTCCAACCTGTTGCACCACCTCCATTATGAAGCAGCACTCCTGCTCTACCTATCCCAGAAAAGAGGCCTCAGAAGTGGGGAAGAGCTGGAAGGAGAGTGGGTCTGTCAGGAGACTATGGGCCTGCACACTTGAGGAGCGCTGACATGGGCCATAGTGAGGACCGAGGAGGAGGGAAGAAAGACCTGAAGGGGAGGGGGTCGGGACGGGTACACCCACTTCTCTCTCTGTGACTCTACTCGGTGAACAATAGAGAGTTTCAACTGTCCCAGAATCTCTTTAAAGAGAATAAGAGAAAACGGCCCCTTCTCCAGAGAGTCTGTCAGTCAAAGCTTTGAATAAACTGTTTCAGAGGATTTTTTTTTCTGTATAAAGGCTGTCAGGGGTGGCTATTTATAGCATATCTTTTAAACTAGTTCTGATATGTATAGTGTATATATACATATCAGTGCATATATATATATATATATATATATCACAGGATTCAAAAATCAGATTTTGAATTAATCGTATGCGTCAACGTTGACAGCCCTATATATATATATATATGATTAAAAGAAAAAATAGTGTAAAAATATATTTAAAAAAGTATACAAAATATGTGATTTATAATAATGTACAGAACAATCGGCTCTTTTACTCTTTATACTATTGTTAAATATCACATATTATTATACATTAGGCCTATATATATATATATATATATATATATATATATATATTAATCACAACATGTTTTTGGCATAGCACTTTGTAAAGACTGTTTTAAATGGTACTATAAATAAATAAAACTAAATAAATAAGTAAGTATCCATGTGTTATATGGGAAAAAATACACCTCTACTAAGCAGTATGTCAGGGTCCTGATCAGGTTATTTTGTAATAATGACCCACTGACACAGGTTTTTGGAGGACTCAGGGGTTCAGGGCAATGTTCCTGGTCATCCCACACTGTTTGCAAACATCTGCATATTTATTAGGGAATGCTGAAGTTTTCCTCAGAATTCAGGAGGTCAGGAGAGTACTACACAACCTTTGCCATTCTCATCATTAACCAGAAACATCAATGGAGAACTTTCTAATCTCATAGTTTGTTTAAGATAACATGAGGTTAAAAACCGAGGGCACTGATGAGTGCGATGAAGACCTATCTTCACACAACCTGATTAAATACTCAAGCAGACTCTTAGGTTGGTCGCCATTCCAACTGCAGATAAATGCTTTAACTCTCTTTGAACAATGAACAATCTCCAGCTCCTCCGGTGCATGTCCGAGGGTCTGGTTTCAGTGCCCCCCAGAAGGGGAAAGTGGGAGACTGGGTTTATCTGATCCACAGACTCATATCAACAGGCTCCGCCCACATCTTGCGTCCACAAGCTCCCATCAGCCATTGTAAGAGGCCGAGCTCGACTCCAGGGGCGGAAGAGCCTCATCTAGCCCATTCGATATCCATTGAGACTGAGATTGAAAAGACCAGGTCAAGCCAAAGGTGAAAGGCAACTCTAGTTGTTCAACTCTATACATCTCCACCGGAATAGTTACCACCCTAAAAGACAACCACAATGAACTAGCACTGACATTACAACATGACACCACTTAGAGCACTTCAATGTGTCTTAATGACAGGGGGAGTATGCTTTGCAGTGTATGGTTACGTGGTCGCTAGGTTCATGACTGTAACTCAGTATGTATGTGAAAGTAATCTCGGCTTGCATACGAACCACACTAAAGTGCACAGGAGACCAGACATACACACTCACCTGTGAGGACAGACGCCACATCTCTATTGTAAAGGATCTTAAGTAGACGTCCTGCTCATTTAGATGAAATTCGATGCAACTGTTCATCAGCATTCAACTTCTGAGCCATACTGATAATCTGTATCTAAAGTGCTTTAAATTGTAGTAGGTCATTTTTGTTATCTTTAAATACTTTTATTTGAGTGCATCGACAGCCAATGTGATTTTCCGGAGTTCTCAGAAGTGGAAGTCGGCTCACGGCAGCAGAAGGAACCGCTGGAGAATGTCTGAATGCCGACAGTATGGAGGCAAATGTAATCTTCCCGTCAGGCAAAGAAACTCATAAGATAATTCTTTCCGATTTTGCCAAATGCACACACACTCAGACAGTGCTGTTTAATTACAATTCAGTGTTTTTATCAAGTAATCAAGCAAGTTGGAAACCCATTAAATACATCCAACATACTGATTCAACTCTTTTTTTCGTGAATTAAATATTCTTTCGAACTGGTTGTTTGATTCAGATGATTAAATCTGATTATAAATATCATATTCCAGTGCAATAACATTAATAATAATAAGGAAATACTATGATTTATCACATAATTCACTGGACTGTACGTAGCCTACTGTACTTTAGTAGCTGAAATACCTGATTCATTAACCCAAACATTTAATCAATGTAATGTAATCAAATATATTCATATACACATCAGTATTTAATTAAATAAATATTCGGAAAAAAAAATAATAATTCTGTATAGTGTATTAAATGAAACATTAAATCGATTCAAACAAATCAATGAACCAATACAAGTGAATTGACTCAAACGAGTCAATGAATCAATACAAAGGAATCGACTCACTAAAATCAGAATTTTCAGTGCTACTCTTTCTAAGCATTATTAGAAACATGTTCATTATGTGTCTCAAGTTTAAAAAAGTAATCTTGACAAAATGGTCAAAGGTCAGGATCAACTGAACATTAGTCTGTCTGTGAAGAGAGTCCCATTAAAATGTATAAAATGTATTATGCTATTACTGAGTACACAAGTCTGCTGTTCCGTCAGATACAGACTACTAGGAAACACATAACGTGGAAGTAAATTAATCGCATTGCTTAAGCTTGGGAAAACAACAAAAGTGGCGTATTTAATAGTAAAACAACCCTACAAAGGCTTAACATATTATTTGTATTGTACATGTTCAATAGTCAGGATGCTTGCCAGAACAATAATTAATGTTATAGACTGATCGGTCTGCACAGCGTCGCTCTAGGTCAGTCCTAGAGTTCTTCCTGGCTGATTTTAGGTGAAAAATCTGATCTGGAGACGTCCAATAGATTATTTAGGCGGCGAGAAAACACCGCAGGCACAGTTCAATCAATATGGGAAAATCTCAAAGTAAAACAAAGCAGTTGTGGAACACTCTGACTCTTCCAACCAGATAGGCTGCTTTCATTGTTATTTTCATTTCTTATGCATTCCATTTTTATTACTATGCTATTCTTTATTTGAATCCTTACAGCACTTTGAATTACCATTGTGTGAAATGTGCTATATAAATAAACTTGCCTTGCCTTCAAGTCAAACACACCTTTAATCTGCAGTGGTCAGGTGGTACAGCGGCCACGTTGTAGCTCTCAGAAAATTACGAGTTTACACTTCGTAATTACAAGTTCTACACGCATGTGAAGGCTTTTTACAGCTCAGAATCGTTACGTAATCACGACATGGCCTGAACGAAACGCACCTTCACGTTCCTCGTACTGTGACTTCATTTTTTGAAGCTTTTTGCCATTAATGAATGCTAAAAAAACGGATAAAAGCTAACAGGGGGACAAACAACAGTCCACTCTATCAACTCTCTAAGCCAGGGTGCTTAAAGTTTTAGTGGTTTAAAAACAAAACAAAAAAAGATCGGTTTCTAAACCTGTCAGTGTATAGGATAAGGTTGAATGTCAGACAGATCTGAGGAAGATCTCAAGCAATGTAAGGTGGAGATGTCCCCTTGTCTTCTCTTTCTCACCTTGCCTCTCTTTTATATCCCTGTCTTTTATCTCTTGTCAGGTTTGTGATGTGAAGAGATGTTAAGGTACAAAGTCAGTAACCTCACACTTCTAAAGTCTCATTCTAAGTCAGAGCCAAGAGTCACAAGGTCACGTGGAGCCCTTGGCTGCTTCTGGTGTCATCATTTCACCTTAGCATCTGCACAGCTGGTTGGCCTGTGGCCCAGAATGATGAATGATGTCATAAATAAGATTTTAATCCTACAGTGTTTCTCTTTTAATTATCTTTTTTAATTATCTTTTAATGATCTTTTCTGTAAAATTAGGTGTACAGAATTTCATTAGAACAAACTATAATTCTGAAATGTCCAATACTCCTTGCACAACGCCATCGCAACTACATTGCAATGCTCTGCAAATCATTTAAAATACCTTTGAAACTGCATAGCAACCCCTTAGCAACCACTCATAACACTCTAATTGCAACATTCTAAATACACTTAGCAGGCATATATCAAACACATTACGTTACTGTGAAAAACAGTATTTTTAGCAACCATTCACAAAATACCCTAAATGTAATGCAACCACACAAAGCACTTCAGGAACTGCATGGCAACCCTCTAGGAACCACCCGCATCACCCTAATAGAAGAATTGCAACATTCTATATTTAGAACACCTCAGTTCCAACCTAGGAATATTCTAGCAATCACATTACATTGCTTTAAAAAACACTTAAAACACCTTAGCAACCACAGCAACACCCTAGCAACCACATCAGAATTGCTACATTCTAAAAACACACAACACCTTAGCAGCCACATTACATTGTTGTACAAACCACAAAAAAAAAAACAAAAAAAACGCATAGCAAAGTTTTGGCAGCCACCCACAATACTCTAAAAGGCTTTCAATTGCAACCACTCAAAAACCTAGCAGCTGCATTTCAATGCTCTAAAAAACACTCTTAACAGTCACCTAGCAACATCTTAGCAACCACATTACATACTGTAGCTGTAAAAACCCTTAGCAAATGCGCCACCCACAACATCCAACTGAATTGCAATGCCCTAGTAAACGCCAACAACACATCTAAAAAAAAATCATAGCAACCACATAGCAACACCCTGACAAGACCCTAGCATCTGCATTGTAATGTTCAGAACATATTCGCATCACACGTTTCTAGAAAAAAATAGTTTCCTTGGAAATTTGTTGACCCCTCCAGCAGGTACACCGACGTTTAATCTGCAAAACTGTCATTTGCATGGCGCAAAAAAATGCAATGTGGAACACAAAGTGTGCTGTATGTTTGAGCATGGGGTGTTTTGGGGTGCATGTGTGCTTGTTTTTGCCTGGATTTTGCTGGGAGATAATGAGGTAATGGCATTACAGGGCTTCCTAAAGTCCTAAAGCCTAAATCTATGATCGTCAGCATTTTCTCACCAGCTCTATCTAAGCCCTATCTTACTGGAGATCTCAATCCCACAATCCCCTCTGTTCTCCGTTCTGGCAGTTTGTATTGGCCAGCAGCTTTGCCAGAGCAAACAAGCTCGATCTGCGCTGGTGAAGCAGACGGGAGCACTCGGGGCTTACAATACAAACATTCTTATCAGCTGTCTGAACGCTTTTGGGCCGGACGCTGCGTATGGACTGTCATAATAATCCGAGCAGGCCCAGCCTCCTGCCAGAGTGTGTATGTACATATTCAGGTATTTTGTGGACATATTTGCCAAGTAAGACACTGGTTAGCTGGTTCAGGTGCAGGACAGTGGCCCCCCAGGAGATCCCTGCCATAGACTGTAAAAAAAGACACCACAGATCCCACAATATCCAAACGTTTTTTTGGAGCTTGCATGGTTAAATAATAATAATAATTATTTTTATGAGTTTTTTTTTAAGCTATGAAATTTGCAGGATGTTTTAATGGTACAAATATCTCTTATACGTTAACAGATCAAGGAAATATACATTTCTCATGTCATGACCCCTTTATTAAATTAAAGAGGTTTTCATTATAAAAATCATATGACATAAATCATCAAGATTTTTTTTATGCTTTTGAAAGAAGTCTCTCTCCAAAGCTGCGTTTATTTGATCGAAAATACAGTAAAACAATAATATTGTGAAACATTATTTCAATTTAAAATAACTGTTTTCTATTTTAGTGTATTTTAAAACGTAATTTAAATGACAAATCTGAATTTTCAGCCTCATTACAACAGTCTTCAGTGTCACATGATCCTTCAGAAATCATTTTAACGTGCTGACTTGGTGCTTAAGAAACTTTTGAAAATATGAAAAATAAATAAATAAAATAAAATAAAATACCTTTATTTTACCTTAATAAATTTTTTTTTGTTAAAATTATTTGTTTACTGTACACGGTGTTTACTGGGCTAACAGATTATTATAGGATCATAAAAAGAATTACTTTACAAGTACTAACCAAATCATTACAAAAATATTATTTATGACTTGAATAATAAAGTTTGCTGCTTTTCCTAGGAGATATTGCTCAGTTTCATATTTCACTGGTTAATGTTGAAAAGATACAGTTGGCATTGATTTATATTGAGATTCACCTTAATCTGTGTCTGTTGTCCGACAGCTGGAGATATTGAGCCCTGTTGATTCGATCAGGCTGTTAGCTCAAGGGATTCACACCAACACCACTATGTACATTAACATTCAGTTCTGCCTTCAAGTGTCATGTTGACATTGATATATCATAAATTACAGATGTGATATCCGCATGCACAATGCATGCACGGCTGTCTTGCTGTTCATATCTGAGATATTTGTCTCTCATATTGATTTGACGTTGTATTTCAGGGCAGGGACGCGGAGGAAACTGTCTGATAGATTGATGTGTGCGGTGTCAGATTGTTGCTCGAAGCTCTACGAAGGAATTTGATCTCGGATATGCAAATGTTGGAGCGCAGTGCAGAAATGAAATGTTTTATGATTGTGTGAATAATGATCTCTGGAGCTGCGCACAGGGGTTTAGGACAGCTTGTACTTGATTCGTCTCTGCCGATGGCAAAAGAACAACGATAACTGGGACTTGCAGTTCCACACACTAACTTTTGCAATCATGTGTGCTTCTTAGATTTTGATTAAGCAAGCATCACTATTTATACTTCAGGTATTCAAACAAAATATTCAACTTTTCCAAAGTGAGTTGAGCCTTAGCATTAGCTCTCTCCATGGTTGTGTCTTGTCAATGCCATCTCAGGGGATCCATCAGTAACTGACACAACATGTGCTGTAACAGGTGTTTAGTGCGTTAGCATGTAGAACTCAGCTCTGGGTTTCCTGTAGAAAGTCCCGTCTGTTATACAGGGATTATGTTCAGTCTTCCTGTCAGTGGGAAACGGGAGTCTCTTCCGATAACCTAAAACAGGATAACGCAAGCCAAGCTATAGCACTGTTTTACGTGCTGATGCAAACAAATTCTGTCTCCTTGAAATGTGTTTTTCTAGACAAAAATAAATTGTGCCAGCCAGTGTTGGGTAAGTTACTGTAAAAAAGTAATTCATTAGCTGCTAATTAAATCTTCAACAGTGTAATTAGATTCCTTTAATTACTCTCTTTAAAAGTATTGCATTACTTATTACTTTTTTTAAATCTCATATCAACCTCAACCAGTTGAACAATACAAGGATAGACATGAACTGCTTTTTTAATTCTTTCAAATAAATAATATAAAATTGGATACATTATTCTTGAACTGACCAAAGTATTTAAAAGGAGGTTACATTAAAAACATACATTTTAACATTAGATGTTAAATCCACTATTGTTTTATATAGAATTGTTCTATAGTCTTTTTCAAGGGAAAAGTAATTAAATTACATTCATTAATTACTTAGTAATCCATTATACCCAACACTGGTGGCAGCTTATGATTTCTTTAAAAACTATTATTTTATTGAAAATATAAATGTTTTATTCAAACTAATTAAAATAATTATAATAAAAAAATACATATAAATATATATATTAAAATTCTTAATTTCAAACAGTTTATTTTTGTCTACAAAACTCATTTCATTTTGTTGATTAATTCATTTCTATATGGATAAGTGTGACTGAAGTTTTTTTTTGTCCCTACATATTATCCATACTTCCATGTGTGTTAAATCATAGTTTTGAAGATTAATTTTTTAACTATTATTATAAAAAGTGGAAAAAATGTCATAATAAAGAATTAAAGCTTACAAATTCCTTAATAAACTATTTTATTTTTTGTTTACTATTTTTATCTACATATTTTTAGAATTCATTAGTTGACACAAACTATTAAATATTAATTTATTCATTTTTAAATGGATAGGTTGCATAGTGCAGGAACGTTGGTCTCGACACATTTTTATCGACACTATTATTTAAAAAAAGGGGGAAATAGATATAATAAAGGAGTAGTAGTTGTGTCCAAACTTTTTAGTAGTGTAGTCAAGCTGGCAGTGAAGCTAATGCTGACAAATTACCTCGTTTTTCAAGTAGTAAAAACTAATTCTCAACTTTATCTGTTATTCATTTGTGAATTGTTGTGGCGTAATGATTTTAGAGTGTTTTTGTATGGGTAGCACCAATTTTCCACCAGTTTCATGAGTCAAGATCCCCAATTATCTGATTCCCCATCAGCAACTAGTGTACCCTATAAATCTTTCCCACAGGTGTGTCAGACTTCAAATAACATTAACTCTTTGTCTACCCCTTCAGGCAATGAAAAAGGAACATATAGTGTGGAAGATAGTCACTGATATTAAAGTCGGGCCTGTGGTCGTCTGACAGAGAGACCTGGGGGGAAGAGATCTTTTAGTAATTTAATACATCATGGTTAGAAGTGCCAAATGGAGTAAATGAATTATTTGGTCCAATTACCTTTTAACTAATGTGATTTACTAGAACACTTGCGGCTGTGATGATAAGTCATTCCTGTGAGCCACAGACCTCCATTGCAACCTTGTGCGTCCTGTTATTCCAACCAGTGCAAGTGTCATCTGTGTACCAGCCTGGAAATAAACCATGGTGTCTGACCAGGGGTGTCCAAACTCGGTCCTGGAGGGCCATTGTCCTGCAGTTTAGCTCCAACTTGCCTCAACACACCGGCCTGGAAGTTTCTAGTATGCCTAGTAAGACCTTAGGCCTTTCTCAATCTGTGTTCTTGTCTGTACTTGTGTTCTTCATCAGTCATCAGTCGCTGCCCAAGTACAGTTCCAATTTAAAGTTCACATCTAGCGAGGTAGTTTAAATCCCCAGATGTGTTCTTGCTCTACCCCTTTTATCGAGGATGCATCAGGAGGTGACTTGTGCAAACTTAAACAGCCAGGTATCCCAGAATGCATCTCGCACCAACTAGTAAGCGTCAATGGCAGAGGAGAAAACCTGCATAATTTAAAAACTGCTGCTGTTATTATGTCACGAAATGTACTTTTAAGAGTTTTTCAGTCGAGAATGTAGTTGTTTAAAGCTCAAATCTGTGGTTTTATTTATAAAGATAGAGCCTATTTGAAAATTTGCTTCGCCGTTTTTTGAGTTGTGAGATCCAGGCGAAACAGAGATGCAATTTTTTTAACAGTGCTGTGATTTTCCCCTTTCTAATAATCCCACACTGAGACTGCTCAAGTAAATGTCATGGTTTCTGCCTAGTTCTGCAGTTGATGGATGACCACTGCAATTTCAACATCGCATGTCACTGCAACCGCTAAACATCCTTGTAACTGGATGTTTTTGTTGAAGGCCTGACAAGGGTCGTTGACAGGGGAAGTAGTTGAACCTTATCTGAACCAATCACAGCCTCCGCTCTGACATTATGACAAATCCCATTCAGTCCTATACAAATACTTTCTCTCGTTCTGTCTCTCTATCTCTGTCTAACCAACTTTGACGGTTCGAAATGTGAGTAAAATCTCTGCAGGACAACGCAAACCCTCAAAAAAGTGTTGACAGCGTTCACTAGGAGATGAGAATCATGACATCTGCTAATCTAATAAAGACTGTGCAGTCTCTTGGGGACTGGATGTATAAGACAGGTCTGTCTTCAACAACGACTATGGGAAATGCTGCAGACATGCCATTGTGTCTCGCCTACGTTCACAACACTGAAATATCATCTTACATTCTCAACTACTTGTCCTCTGGACATAATATTCACCTTTGAGCTATTAGGAGCCAGAAGATTTAACATCCTTGTGTAATAAAACGAGGTGAATAATGACATTGCTAGACCAGCATTATTGTTAATCCAACTTCAGAGATTTAGAGAGGATCTATTATGTGGGCTGGAAATGCACAATTGTCCAGATGCATGCCTTGGAAAGTTATTTCTACTGCACAATATTCATGATGTCCAATTGATATACAAAGATAGAGAATGCAGATATGCAGACCATGGAAGTGTCTCCTACAAATAGAGACCTAGAGCTAACACTTTGACGCTACTATATAGTAAATGGTAGTTGTGTAGACTGCTAATGGTAGCCAATTATAACAAAGGTTTTACATTTTACCAAGGTTAATTCTAACAACTATGTTGCTGTACCTTTTCTGATTTACATATGTGAATTACCTTTGTTATGACTGAACATGGGCAATGAGTAATAATGCCTGGCCAAGTTGCTGAATACTGGTGTTTATATCTAAATGAGACAGTCACAAGGTTGTGACATCAGAATTGTTAATGGGGTAGTCATTGGGATATCACCCAAAAATGAAAATTCTGCCACCATTTACTCTCTCTCATGTCGTTTAAAACCCGTAAGACTTTCGTTAACACATCTTCGGAACACAAATGAAGATTCATTCTCATGTGTTACGCAGCACGTTTGAGCTTCAGCAAGAACCAATGAGGTTCATTCTTGTGTTACGCAGCACGTTTGAGCTTCAGCAAGAACCAATGAGGTTCATTCTTGTGTTACGCAGCACGTTTGAGCTTCAGCAAGAACCAATGAGGTTCATTCTTGTGTTACGCAGCACGTTTGAGCTTCTGCAAGAACCAATGAGGTTCATTCTTGTGTTACGCAGCACGTTTGAGCTTCTGCAAGAACCAATGAGGTTCATTCTTGTGTTACGCAACACGTTTGAGCTTCAGCAAGAACCAATGAGGTTCATTCTTGTGTTACGCAGCACGTTTGAGCTTCAGCAAGAACCAATGAGGTTCATTCTTGTGTTACGCAGCACGTTTGAGCTTCTGCAAGAACCAATGAGGTTCATTCTTGTGTTACGCAGCATGTTTGAGCTTCTGCAAGAACCAATGAGGTTCATTCTTGTGTTACGCAGCACGTTTGAGCTTCTGCAAGAGCCAATGAGGTTCATTCTCGTGTTACGCAGCACGTTTGAGCTTCAGCAAGAACCAATGAGGTTCATTCTCATGTGTTACGCAGCATGTTTGAGCTTCTGCAAGAACCAATGAGGTTCATTCTCATGTGTTACGCAGCACGTTTGAGCGTCTGCAAGAGCCAATGAGGTTCATTCTCATGTTACGCAGCACGTTTGAGCTTCTGCAAGAACCAATGAGGTTCATTCTCGTGTTACGCAGCACGTTTGAGCTTCTGCAAGAGCCAATGAGGTTCATTCTCTCTCGTGTCACGCAGCACGTTTGAGTTTCTGCAAGAGCCAATGAGGTTCATTCTCGTGTCACGCAGCACGTTTGAGCTTCTGCAAGAGCCAATGAGGTTCATTCTTGTGTTACGCAGCACATTTGAGCTTCTGCAAGAGCCAATGAGGTTCATTCTCACGTTACGCAGCACGTTTGAGCCTCTGCAAGAACCATTGAGGTCACTTTGGACTCAACATAATAATTCGTTACATTTATATAGCGCTTTTTCTGAGACCTCAAAGCGCTTTACATATGGAAGGGGGGAATCTCCTCAACCACCACCAATGTGCAGCATCCACTTGGATGATGCGACGGCAGCCATATTGCGCCAGAACGCCCACCACACACCAGCTTACTGGTGGAGAGGAGACAGTGATGAAGCCAATCAGTGTATGAGGATGATTAGGAGGCCATGATGGACAGAGGCCAAGGGGCAGATTTGGCCAGGATGCCGGGGTTACACCCCTACTCTTTTTCGAAGGACATCCTGGGATTTTTAATGACCACAGAGAGTCAGGACCTCGGTTTTACGTCTCATCCGAAGGACGGTGCTCTTTTGGCAGTATAGTGTCCCCGTCACTATACTGGGGCATTAGGACCCACACAGACCACAGGGTGAGCACCCCCTGCTGGCCTCGCTAACACCTCTTCCAGCAGCAACCTGGTTTTCCCAGGAGGTCTCCCATCCAGGTACTAACCAGGCTCAGCCCTGCTTAGCTTCAGTGGGCAACCAGTCTTGGGCTACAGGGTGATATGGCTGCTGGCATAGTGATCTAAGACCTATTTCAAAATGGTAAGAAAATCCTATTTTCCATATACGGCCTCTTTAATCTACCACAGCTACAGCAGTGCAAGAGGAACCATCATTGAGCACTGACAGCCCAGAGTGCCACGTCAGCTCTTCAGATAGTCTTAAAGAATGGAACGCACAAAGATAAGGAGAGTGAGCAAAAAAGGCATCTGAAATCAGTCCAAGAATGAAGCACTTAACCGCAGAGCCAGAGAGACAAAAGAGAGACGGGAAGAAATCTCCCTAAAGCTCTTTCTTATTCATGCAAGCAAATAATCATGCAGAGAACACAATCAAAAATGCACCTCCTAAAATACACAGCTAACAGTTGGAAAAATGTAAAGCACAAGAGCATTCAAAATGCAACTTTGTAAAAATGCTAGGGTGTTGCTATGAGATATTCTAGTCTCTAGATATGACTTGGGATTCTCCTTTATTGTAAAACTATGCATGATCGTACACATTTTGTGTTAAGTTGATTTTGAAAAAAACACTAATAGTAAAAGCAGTAGTAGAAAGCGCAAAAAGAGCAAGCATCACAAATAACCTGATTTATTCTCCTCCCCGTTTGGTTTTGTCCAATAAAAAGCTTTCTGAGCAATTGCACTTCCTGACAAACAGGTTCAGTCTCCATGCCACCCACCTGGGTTGTAGTTCAAGTCCATGACGGGACAGGAGCTCTATCTATCCAGCTTTTGTGATTCAACAATAACACAAAGATCAGTCCTGCTCTTCTCATCTGTGCATTTCTCAAGGTTTCTCTCCTCTCATTATCCTGTTTTTATCTCCCTCCAGCATGATATTCCCTGCGCCGGATCTGATTTGAGCTGCAATCTAAATTACAGAGTCAGACCATCACTGCTCAACAGGTTATCTTCCTTTCTACAGCTGCGTGCAGAGACGGGGCAGTTCCCGAACGCAGTGTCTTGGCTATAGGATGGTTGTCAATGATGCACTGTGACGATCTGGAAGGCGAGCAGCGGAGCCTGGCTCATAAATCACGAACGCTAAGGCTCTTGGGGGTCTCGGCCTGGCCTGTAAATTTGATGATCGAAAAGCAGGCACTCGGCCAAACAGCTCGGCCCCTTACAGTGGCTCTATAAATACAGACAGAGCTGCTACCTCACGCTACGGTGAGGAAACTGATTCCTTGAGCTCTCTTTTCCAGTTGCACTTTGATCTGTAAAAACCTCATAATCCACTAAATTTCACTTTAATCTTCCTGAAAGGAATGATGTGGATGATTTAGTTTCTTCTGTGAAACACAGCTCCAAAAATGACAGAAAAGCACTGTAAAAGTATATGTTTTGTTTGCAATTATTATTTGGTGTGACATCTTCATAATATTTGGAAGCAGAGGCCAAGATTTTAGAGAATAATGATTTATAAGTAAATAAATCAATATTTACCACATATAGCCTATATTTATAAACAAATAAAGATGTATCATGTATTCATAAATTAATTAATAAATAATTAAATTAAAATAATATTTAACATGTATGTATTTATTGATAAATAAAAAAATTATTTACCAAGTATAGGTTAATAAATAAAGATTTGTGATAAAATTAATAATAGTAATAAAAAAATAACATGCATTTATTAATACATCAATAAATAATACAATAAATAACTATACTTATGCATGTATTAAGTGATAAATAAATATTTGACATGTTTATAGGCTATTTATTAATCAATTATAATTTTTCAATAATGATTAATAATATAAATAAATATTTAATGTATGAATTTATAAATAAGAAATACATATTTTTCAAGCATTAATAAGAATAACATAAATAAATAAATAAATAAATAAAATAAACAAATAGTTGTAATAGTTTTTTAGCATCTGTAGCCATTCATTCTTTTTTTTTTTACATGTTTGTGGACTATTCCTTTACGTAGACGTTACCCAAATAGCTTTCGCATCCACTGACCTGGCAGTCAATGACAGTCTATGACAGCTTTAGGCTGCTGACTCTGTGTGAAAAGCGCCCTGTGTGCAACCGCCATGTGTATTCCTGTTATATCTGCTATGCTGGATATGTCTGGAGTGCAAAACCAGTCTAGAATGTTCCCTAGAGTGTCAACACAGTGTTCACTTACACATGAACTATAGATGTTGAATGTAAAGGCTTAACCTGATCTGTGTTGGTGTGCGTGTGCGTGTCTGTGAGAGGGAGAACGAGTATAGAGGGCTAGAAGTTTGCTGTGACAGATAAACATCCTCTCTGTTACCAGGTTATGTAATCGTCTGTGTTTCCCGTTTGGTCTCTTTGCATCTGTATGCCAGCTCAGACACACACAAACACAAACACACAGTAGTAATTCACTCTCCCTGAATATACACATTTCTTGACCTTTTGCCAAAAGTGAAATTCACTCATCAATTTTAGCCCTTGAGAAGTACTAAAGTCTCTTTCTGCGAGCCTGGTCTACATCTCTCAGATATAACCAGAGCTTCAGTGTCATGCAGTGACGCCCGAGCCCTGTTTAACAGCGATGCCAGAACCCTCCATCTGTGGACAGATGCCAGAAATGTGCGACGTAATTCTGACTAAGAAACACAAACACACATATTTCATTCTGTAGAAAGATTAATAAAGAGGTTTGGAAGCCAAATCCAGACATCAGACTGTTCTACAATGAGAAATTCATGGTTTTGTATTTATATACCTGTGATACAATGTAACCAACACAAAAGAGCTAAAAAAAACAATGTTTTAAATGAATTATACTATATTTGATTTTATTTACCATTATGCTGCATGTAAAATGAATCTAAATACAGTTTTAAAGGAGAACTTGGTAACTTTTTTAACTTAATAAAACTGTCTAGAAATCATTTGGATGGTTAAACAACCTGTTCTAGTGATATTGGTGACTTTCCCCGCTCCCCCCAGCGTTCCCAGGCGGAAAACCAACCTTGCAACTTTGGGACTACCGTCCCGGCAAGATAGAAATTGGAAGTCTCGTGAGAAGCGAGAACAAGAACGAGAACGAGCGCGAAACACGAATTGCTTTACGGCAATTCAACATAAACACACGCACATGTATAATGATTACCCACCTCGGTAGACATAGCTCCACACGATACAGTTGGCTTGCTCCGATCAAAACAAACGCACATGAGCAGCGGTAGAGAGGGGGAGGAGGCCGCCGCAAGTGAGTTTCTTACGACAGTGTTGTTATATATAAGCACCCCCACAGCTATAGGGGGAGCTCGTGGGGAAAACATGCGACAACAAAAGGGAAAATCAGCGAAGAAGTGACTAGAGTTCGCTAGAGTTGCCGAGTTCAGCTTTAAGCTGTTATTGTGAATTCAGCAGACTAACTAAGACCATAAAAATAGAAATAAAATATACAAAACTTACATTTATTTTAGCCCAGTAACATTTATCATTTTTGTTTAGTTTAAGTACTAAAATAACTAAAACTAACTAAACTAAATCTAAAAACTATAGACATTAAAACAATGAAAACTAGCAGGAAATGTCACAATTAAATTCTACCCAATATAATAATAATACCTTTTTTTTTAGCACATTTTATTGAAAATCATGCCGTTTATTTTTATGCCGACAGAAATCTTCAGTTCAATATGGAATTAACAACAGTAACCAAGGGGTGGAGCTTCACGAAGGGAGAATTTGCATAAAAAATTCAAAACAATTTTTTTTTCTGTCGAATAAATGTTTTTGTCATTTTTGGAGCTTAGCAGTATTTGTCTCCAATCACTTTCAATCTACATAAATAGATAGCATGAACATGCCTAATGGCTCAAATGTGACACATTCATTCCATCAAATAATTTTGTTTTACCGTTTTGAACACATTTTACTGAAAATCATGCTGACATTTACAGAAATCTTCAGTTCATTCTTATAAAGTAAGCAACAGTAACCAAGGGGTTGGAGCTTCATGAAGGATCAATTTGCATAAACATTTTAACAAAAAAAGTTAAAGATTATTTTATGAGGAAACACTACAGACATAAAATCTTAATAGTAGTAGATTGACCTACTTATATTTGTCTATCCATGGCCACACGTCTGTAGCTATCTCAAAATTGTGAGGAAGCCAATAGAAAATGGTGAAAAGAACTAGACCTCGAGAAAGACAGAACAAATTATGAACTCATTTTCCTTTTCTCTGTCTTTTCAATCATGCTGCGCACACAAGACATATCCCACACCAAGAGCACTCTGGATATCTGCCGTTCCCTCGTGTTATTGCTGCCGGCTGTTTTCAATCTCGGGTGGCATCCATTATTTCCTTTGACGAAGAGCCCAGTCACAACTTTAGCTATATTAGATAAAGGCCTGAAGAATCAACCAGTTTCCCTTTATAACCCCCAGTATCTTAGATTCAACAAGTTGTTTTGTGATTTTAGAGTGAAAATGCCTTAATCTAACTCAGCATGGATCATTTATTTATAATTTAAAGGGGACCGATTATGTCCCTTTTTATATATAAGTCTCAGGTGTCCCCAGAATGTGTCTGAAGTTTCCGCTCAAAATACCCCACTTGTTTATTATACCATTTTGTAAATACCCATTTTTGAGTGGAAGGAAAAACATGCAGGCCTATCCGTTTTCGTGCACGTATCTTTAAATGCAAATGAGCTGCTGCTCCCGGTACAGCCTGTACAGCTCATGGCTCCGATTCTCTGCCAAAAACTAACAAAACATCTGTTTTGTATTGATTATCATCTCTATCGTGGTCACTTTCTTGTGACATTGCAGTTCTTCATCATCATGAAAGTTTATCATCTGCATGTGTTTTAAAGCCATATCAGTTTAGACGTCTGTTATATGGTTTTCTGAGCGCACACATCTGAAGCACGCGCACAGAAAGCTGTCTAATCGAGTCTTATAGCGCTCAAACAGTCAAATACACACAAGGTTATGTCAAAACACACCAAGTTCACATAAAAACAGTCGGTTATGTCTGTGAACGTAAACAGCAAGTAAAAAATGTATATTAGAAAAGCAGGGTAATATACGGTACATACTGCTATATATGTTGTTAATATGAATCAAACAGCGAAAGAAAAAACTGCTCTTGACTGAATAACTTTAGTAGCTTTAATAAGAATACATTTCTCACTTGAATGCAGGTGTTAAATGCTGTGGCGAGAAGATAAACATGGCGGACTGTGTACAACTCACTCAGGGGAGGAGCTAAGCTAATAGTTTTAGCTATTTCTTCAGCAGTCGTGGGCATGTGACTTCATATTGCATGAAAACTGCTAATGGCTTATTCTGAGACATTGCATATGATTTATGGGGATTAAAAAAAGGAGTGGGTGGATTTTTACCATTATTACCATTTTGTACACACACTGCTGACACATTTGTTTAAACACCATGTAAAAGTGAACTTTGCATAATAAATTATTTGTGCTTCACAATCACCAAGCATATTCATGAATATTCATCAGTACATCATTCTAATTGGCTGATGGCACTGCCTTTGCGAGGACTGCTATTAAAAACATTCATGTCATCTCTAGAGTATACTTTGTGTATCAGTAGCAAAGCGAATGTTTACACCCTTCCTCTGATGTACAAAAGAAGCTCCGTGCCGAGGCGTTCAAAAGATATAGCTTTCAAAATAGGACATAAACACAATATTCCTAAGGTCAAGTCCAGCCCATGCACACAGGGCGGTTCTGACATCTGGAAATCATAAAACACTCAGTAAAAATGTCTGACATGTAGATGTGAGGAAAAATAAAGCTCATTTCGCCACTTCCTCTGCCAAGACGAGTCCTGTGAACTTAAATACACATCAGAGGGGTATTTATGGCGTGCGAGAGCTCGTGATGACAGAAAGCGTTTGAGTTTCCCTTCTGCTCAGGATAAAAACCTGCCTGCGTAGGTTCTCCTCACCCCAGAAGACCTTCCTCGACCTAAATCCTAAGCTGAGTAATAAAGGGGTTCATTCAGGTTTGCAAAAATGAAGGTTAGCATTTTCAACAGACTCCTATGGCAATTCTTAACTATTTTACAATTTGGCGAATTGGTGGCAAATTAGTATGATCTCATTTGCATACATTTGTATTAGAAAACATGCAAACAAGGTTTAGAGGTGGGCCTTTTTTAAAACTTTCATATGTCAAATCGTACAAATTCATACAACTTATAAAGTTACACTTCCTCTTGAGATCGGGTTGGCATTTTCAAAGTACCTAAATATGGCTGGCTTTTTTTTTTATTATAGTGAGAATTTGATTATTTGTTTGTTTATACTGTACTTCAGTCAAGCTACTCGTTTAAAAAAGTTGATATCTATTCTACAAGCTAAGTATACCAAAATTACTTATCTTTTTAAATGTATGACAATCCAATTATATAAATTTATCATTAAATCAGTGCCACATATATTTCAATGAATGAACAGTCTCAATTAGGGTGACATCAAACTTCAGCTGAGAAAATGTACAAAGTACAACTAAAACTAGAATACTGCATGCATAATTTATATTACAGTGAAGTTATCTGATATAAAAAAGGCAATTTACATGTATCCAAATGAACCAGTTCATTAGAACTAATCAGATTTTCCAAAGAAAAATACTATTTATGACAAATTGATTCACTAAAATGAATCAGACTTTTTTAATACTAAATATGAGAAAAATAACTGTTAAGGTTGAACAAATTCACTAGAATAAATCAGAGTTTCCAATGCTCATATGAGGAAAAAGAATCATTTATGACGAATCGATTCACTAGAATGAATCAGACTTTTTTAATACTAAATATGAGAAAAATAACCATTAAGGTTGAACAAATTCACTAGAATGAATCAGAGTTTCCAATGCAACTATGAGGAAAAAGAATAATTTATGACGAATTGATTCACTAGAATGAATCACTTTTTTAAAACTAAATATGAAAAAAAGTACAGGTAAAATTGAAACAATTCACACAAAAAAACACACAAAAAAAAACTTTTATGATGAATCGATTCACTAGAATGAATCAGACTTTCAAATGTTATATATAAGGTACCTAAATTATTTATCTGTATCTGTCAGTTATATTTTGAAATATATGACTATCCAATTATATCATTTTATCCTTCAATCAGTCACATTTATATAAATGAATCTGAATAAGGTGACAACATCAAACTTGTACAGATCATTTTAATACAACTAAAAAACTAAGTTATGACTCAAAGACAGTGATTAACTAAATATTAAACAAACAGAGAAAATAGGTTAACATATTTATTTAATCTGTTCATTTACAAAAATCTTCCAAAAAGAACTGACCTAATGTATTATTTTTGTTCTTTTATAACATTGGATGTTCTCAGGGAGACTTTTCCAGGAAAAATATTCAAAACTCAAGCACATTTTCTAAACCTGAGAGCATACCAGTAAATTTCCAGAATCAGAAAACAGGTCTCAGATCAGAAGCACGGACTTAAGAGGACTAACTGTAGAAATCCCTCCGTTTGTCGCTGAGCTACACTGTTCTCAATCAGGTCCGAGATTGCGCTATCAGCACCCCTGCAGACACTTTTGACTTGAGAAATATCAGTTCTCACACAAGACCAGAGGGTTATGAAAGACCAGGACTGAGAGAGGAGAGAGACGGGCGATTAATCAAGACTTGAATGAAGTGAACGATGAAACAAATTGCGTACAAACTCTTCCTTCGGTCCCCCGGGCTACGGCGTGAGAAATGAGGGGACGAGGAAAACACGCCGTGTGACAACACGATTCAATGAATGACCGCCATCAATCAAACACTTCAGAGGATGAAGGAACAGCGGGGATAACAGACTGAACGCAAGAAGGAAAACAGCAGGAGAGCTCAAAGAAATACACAAACACACACACACAGTCAGACGTTGGCCCTCACAGCTGGACACGTAACTGTTTTTTTTTTATAATCGGTTTCTTAATTAGGGTGAATCCATTGATGGAAGTTTCAGCTTCAATGCACCAGGTTCTGAATGGAATAAAACCGGCTTTATCGAACGCACAGTTGTGTTTGAACTGGAATATAAGCACATATTGAACGTCGCATATCTAGTGTGTGTAGTATGTGAATCTGAAAACTGGTGTAGGATTTACTTTGAAGGAATTTTCTCTCAGGAACTGCTTGTAAATTTCACAAATAATTACAAAGAAACGGCAAATAACATTGAATTAAAAGTGACATTTTTTAAGAAGAAAGACCGAAAAAAGAGGTTTCGTGTAAAACATCCAATATTTTCAACTTCAAAAATATTTATTTACAGTGATACAATATGCAACAATTTAACAACATCACATTTAAAACACAAGGAGGCCATAATACCTTGAAAAAGTTACCATTAACAATCTCATTCATCTCAACAGCAACTGACAAATTCCCCTGATATAGTCCTTTTCCGTTTCCGTAGAAAAGCAATGTTTTAAGCTGGATGATAATGGTGATGTTACTAATGGGATATTTTAATATCAAACACAATACCACTTTAAACACTGACAGATTTATGTGGAGGAACCAAAAGAGACATGATGGTTGACAAATGATAGATTGTGGCGTTCAATTACTTTATCAAAGCAGATTCAATGAATAAAGTGAAAAGGATGAATTTTATCAGCACCTTCACCTACAAATCATAGCAGACTGTCATATACTGGTGCTGAAGATTGATCGTGATAAAGTCGGTTGACAAAACCACGAGAGACAAAACAAATCCCTCTTTATGAAAAATGGAACAAACTCATATTCAAACTCACTGAATATCTTGACATGTTTATTGAGAGTTAATGAGAAAAAAAGTAGCATTATCTAATTTGTAGAGGACTTGTTCATTTGAAATTGGATCTTTTCAATTAACTTGGGGATATACTTTTAGGATATTTCTATGATGCATTTGCATCTTTTTTCCTCCAAGCTTTCCTCCCCATTTATTTGCATTTCATGGAAAACCGTGACCTGTGTAATTCATTAAATGATCTTTTTGTGCTCCATGGAAGAAAGAAAAACATAAGGGTAAGTGAATGATGACAGAAATTTCATTTTTGGTTGTATAACTAAATTAAATGAAATGCAATTATTACTCACAGTATAGCCGATATATCTACTTACTCATACAAACATGCCAGGTTATAACTCATTTCAGCCAGAGCTTTATTTATATAAGACAGAAGCACAGATAAATATGAACCATGCTGACATGAAGAGCCCATAAATAAAGCTTGAAGAACAGGGGGAACCCATCAAATTAGACAGGACAAACAAAAGGGTCAATGCCTGACAACAGACAAGAACGTGACATTAAAGAAACACTGATCTGATCAGACACCGCCACACCGGTGATGTTCTTTCACTAATAATAGTAAACGCTAAACAAGAACCTAGAACAAGACCTACCTGCATTACAGGAATACTTTTAAGACTAGCAACAGTGGTGCATGAGAGGGAACTGATGCGTATTCTGCGCTAAACTGTAATTTATATAATGCTTCGATTGAGCAAATTGCCAAGAGTCAGAGGGGTTCAGGAGCAGAGTGAAAGAAATCGAACTACAAAGTGCACAGTGATTCATTTTGTACGGTGCTTCTGTGAGATTAAATAAAACACAGAGCTTTTAGTTCCAAGATAAAACCAGGTATATCATTTACACACACAAGCACAAGACATTTAGCTGCGCTGAGTTGTCTGTGAAGATCAAATATCAATGTAACACTGTACTATGATAGCAAAAGTTCTTTTATTTTGTGTCCCAGAGCATTATCTCTCAGCAGAGGTGTAGTCTGGAGTCCTGCTTTCAGAATGCACACAGTGAAGGCAGCCGGGCTTGACAGGCTAATGTGGAGAGTCATCAGTTTTCTCTTGAAAAATCCACAGCTATAAAATGTCTCTAATTACTAAGAGTGATCTGGGAAGGCTGTATCTTCTATGAGGTCACTGTCTCTGGGGTGCTTCTGACATCACTGTCATTGGAAAGATAATTAACTCAATCTCATCATCTACTTGGGGACTGATAAACGCTGCACTGCTGAATACTCATACATAATCTCTCTCTTCAAAATGAGATTACTCTCTATACAGGAAAACCCAACTTAAAGGGTTAGTTCACCCAAAAATTAAAATTCTGTCAGTAATTACTCACCCTCATGTTGTTCCAACCGCGTAAGACCTTCGTTCATCTTCGGAACACAAATTAAGATATTTTTGATGAAATCTGAGCCATGTTTCACTCCTCCATAGGCTTCCAGTGTGACCGAAACTTGCTGGCCCAGAAAAGTTATTAAAGGAGTCATAATGTAGAAATTTCACTTTTCCACGAGAATCAATGTATGTTATGATTGCATAATGATTATACACTGGCCGGGAAGCCGATATTTAAAAGTGAAGCGTTTGTTTACCTCGGGGTTTGTAAAATAGGCCACGTGCACGCGCACGAAAAAACGAGATTTTGATTTCTTCCCCTTCTTGACGTCAAGACGGGGGAGGATATACCAAATATGGACACCGCAAACCTATGCCGCGGGAAGCCCGCCCCTCTCCCCCTCAGATTCAGTTTAGTTGACTCGAGAAAGATGGAGAAATCGAGTGCACACCTGAGATGCTCTGTGGGTGACTGCCACAAACAACATGCAAATGTGTTTTATCTACCAAAAACGGACGAAACTATCAGGGAACAGTGGATGAAATTCATTTTTAATGACGCTGTCCCAACAACTCTTTCAAGTGGCGTATCGTTAGGTGTGTGTGCTAAACATTTTACACCGGAATCTTTTACAAATTTGGGGCAGTATCAGGCGAACTTGGCCTCGAAGCTCCGTTTGGGATAAGGTGCCATCCCCACCATCAGGGACTTGCCAGAAATTGAAAAGGTAAGACTGTGTTTTTATTGCTCTACTGTGGTTAACAAATAGCAGCTAACTGCTAATGCGGCTATTGTATGTAACGTTACCTTCGAGGTAAACACGGGGAATGGACTCTACGAATGCTAGCCACATCTTTCCACTTTGTTTTACACTAGCAGCTACAGTAGTGACGGTACAGGAGTCCATGCTCAGTGGCTAAAACTGTTTAAATGCAAGTATGAAAACAATATACCACTAAACATTATTAGCCAAACTCATGCAAAACATGCAGTTTGAAAATAGCTTTCAGTTAGTGGGGCTTCTGTAAGAATGTATCTGGCAATGGTGTATTTTTTCTTATTTCTTTGGTTGTGATTACAATTTCACTAACAATAAGTACCGTCACATTTATTGAGCTATTGCAGTATTTTGTCTATGTTTTTGTACCGCTTGGAAGTAGTAAAATACATTCCTGCAACCAATCAACGCGCCCCTCATTTGCATTATTATAATGACCGTCCACGACAGCCAAAACATCGCATCAGATCTCGCGAGACAATAATGCCTTTAGAAATAAGGGTCTGAGGGGCTCTGTGTTGATTTTTTTTCCACTTTTCTTTTTTAGAAGTGCCTAAAATACTATAATAGAGCATTTGGGTATCCAAGGTAACACAACATTATGACTCCTTTAAAGAGATCGTTAATATAGTCCAAGTGACTCCAGTGGCTCAATCTTAAGTATATCAAGCGACGAGAATACTTTTTGTGCGCAAAAACAAACAAAAATAACGACTTTATTCCACTATTCATTTCCTTCTCTCTCGACCTCTAGTTGGTTCGCGTAGTGTTTTTGCGCAGCGCGTCTGTGTTACACGTCACCACGTAGGCTCACTATTGGCCGACGCCGGTCATGTGTGTGTTGCGTGATGACGTGCAACACAGACGCGCAGCGCAAAAACACTACGAGGTCCAGAGAGAAGGAAATGAAAAGTGGAATAAAGTCGTTATTTTTGTTTGTTTTTGCGCACAAAAAGTATTCTCGTCGCATGATAAACTTAATGTAGTGCCACTGTAGTTACTTGGACTATTTTAACGATGTTTTAATAACTATTCTGGGCCGGTGAGTTTCGGTCACACTGGAAGCCTATGGAGGAGTCAAAATTCTGTCAGATTTCATCAAAAATATCTTAATTTGTGTTCCGAAGATGAACGAAAGACTTACATGGTTGGAACAACATGAGGGTGAGTAATTACTGACAGAATTTTCATTTTTGGGTGAACTAACCCTTTAAAAGATGAATCTCTCCATACAACAGAACAGAAATGGAAAAGAACAAAACAAAACATGACAAACCCAAACAAACATACTAAAACAGAACAACAGAACAAAACAAATTCTAAACAAAACATGATGAGCCTAAACAAACATACTAAAACAAAACAAAACAAAATAAACCTAAACAAACCTTCTAAAACAAAACAATAGAACAAAACAAATTCTAAACAAAACATAACGAACCTAAACAAGCATACTTAAAACAAACCTAAACAAAACAAAAACAACCTAAACAAACCTAAACAAAACAAAAATAACCTAAACAAACCTCCTAAAACAAAACAATAGGACAAAACGATTCTAAACAAAACATAATGAACCTAAACAAACATACTAAAACAAAACAATAGAACAAAACAAACCTAAACAAAACAAAATCAATCTAAACACAGATTCTAAAACAAAACTAGATACAAATCAACAAAAAAAAGGTTTGTCAAAACAAACTTTGATGTTGGCTTGAGAACAAAGTTTGAGGTAGTTTTAATAGTTTATTAAAGTTTGTGTTGGTTCTAATGCCATTGAATTTTAAATTTGAATTTTTGTCTTAGGGTGTTTCTCAAAACCAAGAATGCAAAGAACGGACTTGTGTTCTTGGGGAGAACGCTCTTGCTAGTTGTTCTTGGAAGAATGAACTCACAAGGTGACGAGCACACAGAATGCTGCTGACAGTTTGAGACGATGTGTTCTTGCTGCTGGTATTGCGCAATAATACCCCCGCACAGACGCCGTCTGCAGTTCTCAAACATAACGAGAATTATTGACGATAACAACCAGGCTTTATCGCCCAAGCCTACCCTCAGCTCAAGGGATTACTCTACAACTGAACACTACAATGTAATGTATATTCATAACAATAAAGCGACGCTTATGGAGATTCTCACTTCCGAAAACGTTTGAGCACATTTTCGATTCGCCATAAATTTTTGTAAAAATGCCAATATTTGAAATCTACACAAGTTGATTTCTCGCATCAAATGTTCTCAGAAGTGAATTTAGTGATGAAATAGCGTACGAAATTGTAGAAAAACGACTAACTGTATTGACCTGCCTCTCCTTCCTCGAATGCCGAAATGAATGCTGGGATATTTCTGCCGTCAAGTTCACACAAGTTACCAACCGATGCATCCTCGGTAAAATGGGCGTGTCAAGAACACTTCCGGGATTTTTAACCGTTCTTGCCAAAATGCAAACTTGTGTATTGGGGACAGTACTTGGGCAGCGACTGATGACGTTTCACAAGTCCACAAGAACACAAGTACAGACAAGAATGCATATTGAGAAACGCCCTTAGTTCATTTGAACATTCTGTTACAAGCCTATGGGATCTTCGGCCAACGATATAGTAGACCAAAGTTAAATAGAATAGAATAGCATAAAAGAACCCTAACTAAACAGAATGGAACGGAATGGAATGAAACGGAACAGAACAACTTCACATTTCAAACCACAGAAAAGGACGGAATAGCATAGAAAAAAACTAAACACAGCAACATTAAACAAAGCACATATAAAAATTAAATAAAAATGTGAATAGATCAAAATAATATAGGCCTAGCCTTTCCAGATGCTAGTCTTGCTACATAGTCATTGAAAACTGGTCGAGCCATGATTGTGCCAGACGTTTATGCGGGTTTGTTCATTTCTATCTTCTCTGATCAGACTGAGAAAAACTCAGAACTTCACTGCATATAAGGACAAACTTACAGCACCAGTTTTTAAGCTGATAGAACTCACAGGTATTGTAATGATGGATGTGTCTCATTTTCAGGAGTTTGAGTCATTTTATTATGACCTTTTGGGTGGAGAATGAAAAACGAGGTGTGACTCACTCAGTGATTGAAGATTCAATATACTGTAGGCTGCAACGTAAAGCTATTTTTCAGATAAAACCACTGCGGTGCAAATGAGGACGGAGGCGGTGTCGTTCCATTAACTGGGTTTCGGACTTTTGCTGTTGCCATGGTTTCCTGTCCTGTTAGGTTCATTAACACAGTGCAGTATTCCATGCTTTTTAAAACGTACAGACACACGTCACTGGACAATCTAAATTTGACAGAGCCTGACAAACCATTTAATGTACATCACATAAACATGCGCACACAAAACACAAATATTGGTAGGGAGTCAATCAGGAATTTTATTCCAAATTCAGGCAAGAAACTCTCTCACGCAGTGGCCAATAAATGCAGATTGCTTTTTTTGCAACAAGCCAGATTGGTTTTATTACCTTGGTTCTCAGAGAAATAACTATAAAATGTGTCCAACAACAGCCTGTGTCAATCACTGTAATCATTCCTAGGACCCACGAGAAAACCAGCTGTAAAGTCTTGACAAGTTTTCAAACGAAATGTCAGGACGAACAAGGGAATAACCATAGAAGATAGAGAGTAAACAAAACCACAATTCAGATTCTTGCAGAATATATGAGATGTAGCAGGTCATGAAGAACACGGTCGTATTGATTCCTTCAGGCCATAAAACATTTCCCTACAGTTCATTATAGATATGCATAATTATTGATTTGACAAGATAATTAGATGGAACTGAATGGAGTGTAATGAGAGTATGACAAGCAAAATAACGGCTCATGAATATTTAAAAGCCAGCATAATGTCTGCAGTGATATATCATCTGTGACAGTGTTGCTGTAAATGGCTTTGCGACCACTTGGGGGCATCAGCGTCATCTTTTTCAAGACAACAGCCCTCAAATCAGAAAATAAAAAAGATCTAAAAATATTTTAGGACAGACTTAATGATAATGCAGCTGTCAGAGGTAGTTTTATAGCCTGCAAGAAAGTTCAAGAAGTTTTGTGAGAGAAAACCCCCGGATTGCTTCGAAGTTCGAACAGCAGTAAAGTGCAAACTCTTCATTATTCACTGACTCACACTGTTCAAAAGATCTGCAAGGGCTTATTAGCATGAGAGAATGAAAACACACACACACACACACACACACACACACACTCTCTCTCTCTCCTATATTAGTCTTATGACTTCGCAATATGAGAAACACAAATTTGGCTATGTAGTAAAATCAGTCAATCATATTGTTTACCATCATTGTGCACAAAAACAGTAGTTATTGACCAAACAGAATAAAATATTTCTTAGAACTGCATAATAAAAATAAATAAATAATACACCAGATCTTGTATTGACAATGCAAGAGTATTAAAAAACGAAACAATAATCACTGCAAAAATGATAGACTCTTAATCATAGATCCTTAAGCATTTGCATATTTAAATCGAAGCGACTTTTTTTCTCTTTTTGGCTGGGAAGTGTGAATATAATGAATGTGTGCTGGGTTCTGATACAGACTAATCAGTTAAAAATAAATTTGAAAAAAAAAGTAAAAACAAAAAAAAAATCATCTCTCCAAAAGATCAAACCTTGAAGATTTGGCCTTCAGTGGCGTCTCAGACCTGACCTTCAGACCAACTCAGACCTTCAGTTGTGCAGTAGCTAACACAACGTGGGTTAACAAACTTATGAAATGTTGCAGCTGTCATGCACTTACAATGGAAGAGGGTTTCAAGTTTCAACATCGAAATATGGTGCTTTTATTTTTGATTAATCACTTTGGCCTGTAAAGTTGTCGTATTTATCCTTTTAGCAGAAGGATGAATCAGATGAATTATTGTGTGTTGAGTTTGTCTAATACTGGATAACCAATATACTTTTTTTTTTTTTTTTTTAAATATAATCTACTAATCTATTCTGCTAAAATAAATAATGGAAAAAAAAAAAAAAAATCTTATGAATAGAAAAACAGTTTACCATGTGTTTTAAAGTAACACTGAGCATAAGTTAAGCAGAAACAATATACACTAATTATTCAGCACTGGCTAATAAAAAAATAAAAAATGACAGATAATGAGCCATAAATGATATGGGGCCAAAATATCGTGCACCCATAGTTTTTCAGTGCAGTATCTTGCCCCATACAAGTCTACTGTAAGTGCATATATAACGCACTTTTTTAATTAAACATTATATTTTTAGCTTTTTTATGTCTTCACTGGATAGAGGATAGACAGGAAAGCACAGGGTGGAGAAGGGAACGGGATCGGCAAACGCCTCCGACAGTGTTTTTACAAACGGAAAGACAAAATTATTTCTATGTTAATCTATAATGTTGCATAAAGCTCAAGCTGTATTGTACCTGGAATAGTGTAGTAAATTTAAACAGAACAAAAGTATATAATATAGGGCCTTAAAAGCAGATTACATAACCCGATCCAAGCCACGATTTGACATCTGAATTTGTATGATTCGATTTGTATGAAAACGTATGACAAAACAAAGCATGAAGTTCCACCATTAACCATAACACTCAATGGGGTGTAAGCAGATCGAACAAAAATTTAAAAAATTCAAACAAATTCACTATCAACTCGGCAAAACATAAAATAGTTACAGACTGCCATGAGAGTGGTGGATTTAACTTAGCTGTACATAAAAGAAAGAAAGAAATGAAATACCCACCATCCAATCGGTTAAAACCAAGCTGTAATTAAAATCTAATCTGATTTAACGCCCTTTTGTGTGTGTATACACCCTCCAAATACCCCGACATAAAAAAGAATGTTTGCCTAGAGGGGAAACCACATGCACGATTCTGATTCCACATCCTCTGCACATGTTTCAGCACGAGGCCCACATGCAAAACCATCACAGCAAACCAAAACATCTAAGTCATGGTGCACTCGCTCCATCTGGAGAGGCAGATAATGATGCCATCCATATGAATAGGACACTCCGACTGAACAACTACTCAAACAGCCTCGCAGCAAACAACAATCCTTTCAGAACACGCTGGAGGGGGATCTCATTTATACGTGCCTCTGTCGGCTCCAATAACAGCTTCATGCTTTTGTGTTGGATGGAGGGGCTTAATTTCATGCATTAACTGCGTATTATTCTCAGGTTTTCAAAAGATGATTTATAATTTTGCAAGGAATCGTTTTATTTTTGAACACAAGTAAAAACTTGAGTAAGTAGAATTTTCATTTCATCAACTGTTTGGTTTCAAAGCACAGGCCTTTAACCACCACATTATCTGCTATATTTACAAAACAGAATGATAATATGATGCATTTCCCAGAAACCCCTGCTACAGTACGTCGCACCGGTAAAAGTCTAGAAAAACTAAACAGTCACATATCAAACCTACACAACCTCCCCACAGGGTTCAACCCACATATAAATACTGTTCAAAAATCAGTCTGGCTCTCATGTAAGAGTCCTACAAAACAACCATGGCCCTGTATCATCTGCTGAGAACAACATACAGACTAGAATATAATTTGATAAATTATAAAGCTAAATTCAAGCTCAAGAAGAAAAAAATATGATATTTATGTTTTCAGATGTATTTGATCTATTACTGAAATGTCAGTTGGTCAAACAAGTAAAATATATATGGCCATTGTTTGGCAAAGTGAGGTCCAATTATAGGTCATTTTTAATTGACTTTAAAGGAAACGTTGGATTGTTGGAACCGTAATCAACACAATATTATATATGCACAGTACTGTGCAAATGTCTTAGGCTTAACGTTTTAAGCCAGTTATTTATATCTTGTCAGTAGGAAGTATCAGTTTACATTTCCAAACATTCCTTTTCCCAATAGTTGTAATAATCCAGTGAGATTTCTGCATGCACAAGGAGTCTGACAACAGCCGGTGCTCCACACGGAGATCTGATCTCACCATCATCGAGTCCATCTGGGATTACATGAAGAAACAGATAAAACTGAGACAGACTAAACCCAGAAAAACTGCGGCAACGTCTCCAAGATGCTTGAAGAAACCTTCCTGCAAAACTACAGCACTGTGAAAAGTTTTAGGCACTTTGATGCTTTCAAAAACAATGTCATAAATAGATTTTATTTATGAATTAACTTCTATTAATTAAGTCAAATAAATATTTGGTATGACCACCCTTTGCGTTGTATATATACATATAGGAACCAATGGTTTCCCAAGTCATTTCTAGTGTGAAGCCCAGTAGCATGTATCTCTATACAAAGCGGACAGGAGAAAAGGTCAGCTTGTTTCACGCCTAGAATGAGCTCCTTCACGCAATCTTTAGCGGGCCACACACACCTGGACACAGGCCAGTCTGCACAGTCAGGACAATAGACATCTCTGTTCCGTCTTCTTCTATATCGCAAGTTCCCTCGCCCTTTCTCTTCTTGTAGGACAGATTTAGCTTTCGGGAATTTGTTTGTCCGATGTTCATGCCGGTTCTCTTTGGGGTCCTTCATAGCTTTGACCATTGAAGTGCTTCTACTTTCCATCTGTTTGGAACGGACGGGAATGTCACAAAAGACCAGAAGCATTCTCTGGGACAGCTGTGAAACATCCAGAAGGTCATCTTTTTCTCATCAAATAAAGTTATTGAAAATATGAATGATGAAATATCATCCTCATCATTTCTGCATAGTACTCGATTGAATCATTACAATGGATTGTTCAATTGTTTCCAAGGGTGTAAACATGTTTTGGACATTTAAACCGACTAGAGACTCACAATGAAAAGGGGCTTTCGCACCAGAGAGTTATAGGAACTCGGTTATTATAGGAACTAGTCACCAGGACGGCCCGCCAAGAACAAAATTTTCCTCTAGGCAATTTTCCTGGTTGCATTCGGCCAATAGGGACGTCGTTTAAGCATGGCATTCAACAACGTCAACATCTGGTGGATGGAAGACGCCGTGATTATAGCCAGGGGTGCATAAAACTGCACAGCCCAAATGTAGAGGCAAGCGCTTTTGAGTACCAACATTTTTGGGGACACGTTTACTTACTGGAGTAGGATTTTTCTCCATCTCTGGTAAGATAGCAATCATGATGATACGTGCGTTCATTAATTTTGAGGGGTGCAAAGGATCGCAGTTGATCCATGATCCGTACAGACCAGTCCCAACGATTCGGCACGCATGTGATTAGCAGATTAACTGCTATGTTTAACCATAATAGAGTGAAAGTTTATCATTTGGACGTGTTTTGTCTTACCAATTTACACATTCAAACAAGTTTTCAGGACTCGCACGCTGTTATCTGTGCTGTGCGCAGTACAATCCAATACTACAATCCAAATACAAAACAATGGCCATAATAAAATGGCTCTCTAATAAAACCAGCTGTAAACAAGACAGAATGTTCAAGTTACTATCAGAAAGTGTATCCCAAAGTAAACCTGTTGGTCAAGTGAAAGAAAAAAAGAAAGAAAAGACAAAGGAAATCTTTCAAATATTACTGTTAAAACCTTTTCAATTAGATGTCCTTGTCCTATAAAACTGTATCTAACTGTATTGGAAATGCCTCACACACCTGAAGTGCACACACGCAGAGAAAGAGAGAGAGAAAGAGAGCCGCGTTTCAGACACACAAAATTATGTTTCGAAATACCCATCTCGGCAAGTATTCTCTCGGTTATGTCATAGGTGAACAGTTGCAAAAGAAACCAGATGTGCGTCAGTATATTCGGCCTGTGCATTCGGTCTTAGTGACAGCAGCCTAATATTCCTGCTGTTGTCTTTCAATAATTTTAATAAACTAAAAAAAATAACCATAGACTGATCCAAACTCGTAACTTTTGTTCATCTTCAGAACACAAATGAAGATCTTTTTAATGAAATCTGAGAGATTTCTGTCCCTCCATTGACAGCTACGCAACTACCACTTTAACTCTTCAAAAGGTTCATAAAGAGATCGTAAAACGAATCCATATGAATTGACCGGTTTAGTCCAAATATTCTGAAGAGACTTGATCGCTTCATTTGATAAACAGATTGAATTTAGGCTTTTATTCACATGTAAACATTCATCAACTCCCACATTAGATGAGGTAAGCGGAAGCTCAAGCATGTTCGCTTGACATGAAAGAACCAATGAGATTCATTCTCATGTGTTACGCAGCACGTTTGAGCTTCATCTCGTGTTAAGCAGGTTCGGTTGAGCTTCTGTTTATGTTCATTGATCAATGTTTAAATGTGAATAAAAGCTTTTATCTAGGATCTTTATTCAAACATCTGTGGAAATCCTTCAGTTCAAAAAACGTAAACACGGTTTGTGGCAGTAAAAAAATATTTATGTTTGGTACATTTTTGCATAAAGGGGTGCCATAAAGTACATGTTTGGATCCTGTCTGTATATACTGCAAGCTCACTTCTGAAAATATGCGACAGTAGAGAGAGATTCTTGGCTATAGAATCCTCTAGATGTGGCCCTGATTGTTTTTCCTGAAGCCATCTGTCAAATACAAATTTCCCACTAAGGTTTTACAGTGGCAGAACAGATGGAAAATGAACCCACTGTCTTGGTTGTGCCAGGATAGAGGATACAACTAAAGTTTTCTTCAAACAAAAAACATCTGGAATAATGTCAATATTAGATGACAGCTAAAATAAAATATGCATTTTATTAACTCAGGCCGTATTAAACTAGCACGTCTCCACATTGTGTTAGCAACAGCTGAAGGTCTTTTTGCTAATTGAGCTGCCTGTCATCCGCTGTTGCCATGGAGATGATACAGCTAGAGGTCAAAGGCAGTGACCCTAAGCTGTCACGACATGCTCTTCCTGACCTTGCGAAAGGAAAGTGAAAACCTCACTGCGTGAGGCCTGTGTACAGTGTGACAGGTGCACAAAGAAAATATGGCACACATCTAAAAAAGAATTACATAGGAATAATGAAAATTTAGTACAGGTGTGTTTTTAGCCAGAGAGGTTGCTTCATACTCTTCTTTTTTTAATGATTGTTTTAATGGTCCAAAAACGTTCAAGGATGTTTCAAACTGAATGTTAAATCTATTATGAAAAAACCTTGCATTATATAAGTCTCTGATTAAGTTTCTCTCTGATTAAGTATTTTGGTTGGAAACGTGTGTCTTTTTAAAGCTGATTGTAATTGGTTATGACTGTATTTCGAGCATATTTCATATGTTTATATGCTAGAGAGAACGAAAACTTTTTGAACAGATAGAAAAGAAAAAATGGACAAAATTGGGAAGGTTTTCTACAGATTCAGCAAATTAACTTTTTCACGTTCAAAATAAAAACCTTATCTTCTGAAAGACTTATAAGCACATATGTGTATTATGTTGGTACATATAAAAATAAATGTCTAATAAAATTTCAATATGGGATTGGTCCAAGAATTACACTACGAAAACATCCACAGAAAAATGGAAAAGGTACCGGTGTATAAAATACAACATGGAAAAGTACATTGGGAACCTATTTTTATGGTCTTTTTAGAGAGTATAAACATGTATTATGTATTTTCCATCTGTATCTCTATCTGTACATTCTCCACCATCTCATAAACAACAGAAAAATCTCTGTCTGCTAGGTGACCTTTCACCTGGTCTATGATAATATATGTACAGCCTGTGGCGACGTGCCTATGACGATCACATTTCTTAAAGCATGTAAGATATGCAAGGAGGGGTCCGAGAGACATTGGATGATAACACAGCAGACGTACATCTATAGCACTTTCTCTCTCACCTGCCCACGCCAAAGAATTAAGTTACAGCTAAGAGGCATGACGGATTTAGAATGAATGTTGTGAGTGGGGGGAAAAAAACAATATTATAATATTTAAGTCCATAATACGCTGAGGCAAAACTCACATTTATCTGTATGATTCATTATATTAACTTATATTTTATGCTAATGTGTCAAAATGTAATGACCCTTATATATACAGTATATAAAGAAAAACTTAATTAGTATTAACTTTTTATTAAATATACAGAACAACTCCCTAATTAATTATAGCGTGCAACAGAGCCCGCACACTTTTTCAGTGGCGTTGGTCCCGGAAGTATTTTTTCCATTCATTTCTCCCATAGGGATTTCCAAAAAGTCTTTGTTAAAGCATTATAAGCCATGATGAATCAAGCCAACCAGCTACAAGGTGAATCATAACCTTACAAACTTTGATTTCAAGCAAAATAGTATTTGAAAATAATACAAAAATACAAAGGTACAAGACTGTGAAGAGTATAAAAACGAAGAGTATATATACAGTGTATATATATATATATACATACACACATGACATACATACATACATACATGAGAGCGTAGTAGGGAGACCGACTTGATTACATCATTCGCAGTACTTCATGGGAGTGGGCGGAGCTAATGAGATCGTTTTGCTTGTCTCGACTCTCTGATTGGTGGAATTTTCTGTACAGCATCATGGGTAATGTAACTTTTCACCACAAAATTAGCTTTTAAACAATTATTTTAAAACTAAGTTGAAATAATGCAGACTTGCGTCTTCAACAGAAGCACATACCATCGATTAACAACCTGGTAGCTCACAGACAAAGTAAGGCTGTCTTTAAAGTTTTATTGTTATTTAAGTTATAGTTATTGTTCAAAATCTTTTTTTTTTCTCCCAGAACCTGACTGTTGCACTCTATTGTTCAGCTTCCATTAGGGCTGAACGATATTCTGTTTTAACATCGACATCGCGATGTGCGAATGAGCGATAGTCACATCGCCGGAACATGCGATGTGAAGGGTAACGTTAGTAGCACACAGTAAACACGAGATTGTTGTATGGCTTTTTGCTGGGGTGACATACACGATCCGCGTGCCTGCACAGTGATTGGTTCGCTGTGCCGCAGCTCACCGCTCACAGCCAACATTCACTGGCAATCCTATAGCTAAAAATGCGCTACGAAGAGGATCCGCCGCAAAAAAAGTCAAAATCAGCTATTTGGGACTAGCCTATTTCGTCTACAAAAAGGAGGATGTTGACCAAAAAGAGGTAGGCTACTTTGCTGGAGTGTTATAAAGTTGTGGATGTTTTTTTTTTTTTTTAAAGTCGTTTATTTTTCGTGTTCGCATTTATGAGGAAAAAACAATGTTATTAAGGACGCGACCGTTATGAAAGCGGCAGTAAAAGACTGCTTTAAGACTTTCACAGATACCTCAAACAGAAAGCACAAAGCCTTTCTTTAAAACGAATTTCGTTTCGTATTAATTGTATCTTAATTTTAATCAGTATTTCATTATCCAATTTCCTGGATTTAATAAATAAATATTAAATAGCCTATAGCAGCCAGCGCCTGAACTGGAGATTATAAGCTATCATCCATGAACCGCAACTCAGCATAAAAGGTAGCCTACTCGCCTCACACACCTAATAATAATAATAATAATAATAATAATAATAATAAAATAGAAATATTACTATTATCTACAGAAATCTCTACTTTTAAACAGAACCATTAAAAAATAAAATAATAATAGCCTAATCTGTATGAAAAGTGCATTTCTCCCGATCACTGCTGCGAAGATCGCGAGTCAGTATTGTCAACTTAATCTTTACAGAAAACACTTGTTTATTAATAAACAATTAAAATGTCACATCGCAATATTTTACATATTATTAATCATTACTTTTGATGGTTATAGGTGCCGTTTACATGAACGCGTCACTGAATCAGCACAGAAAACATAATTTTTCGGGTCCTAGAACCTGAAGAACGTTAGGTCCTGTGAAGAATGTTCACCGAATTCTGAGAGAAATATGTTTCTGGAATAAAATATTAAGTGGCCTTTTTTTTACTTGTAATGAAGCTTGCTTATTAGTGAAATTATTAATAACATGGAATGGTAATTATTGACTTTAGCCTGGATTGATGGCTCGCAATATCGCGATATATATCGTTGGGAAAAAAAATATCGCAATGTAATTTTTTTCCAATATCGTGCAGCCCTAGCTTCCATTATTACCACGTAACCTGGACGAGTTTGATAACCAATCACAATTCAGCATACAAAAATTACTGACATCATCATTGGCAGAATTGGAATATTCTATCAATGTCAGACAATGAAACATGTTATAGTGATAGTTCACCCAAAAATGAAGAATGTTGGTAACCAGATATTTGAAGGTAGCCATTGACTTCCATAGTATGAAAAAATACTATGGAAGTCAATGGCTATCGTCAATATCTGGTTACCGACATTTTCCATAATATCTAAAGTTTTTAAACTCATACAGGTTTGGAACAACATGAGGGTGAGTAAAATATGGGATGAACTATCCCTTTAAATTTAATCTTAGAAGTGTTTAAAAAGCAAACCCACATCTTAAACGGGAAGGTCTAAGCTGGTTTAAAGTGGTTTCCCTGCCTGGCCAGCTGAAAAGTGCTTAGGCTTTTTATTTTGATTTGTTCTAGCAGAGATAACACAAGTATGCATGGCATCAGCCAACTGCAAATACTTCATTAATAATAGCAACCGTAGAAAACCAGTTACAATAAAACAATGCACCTGGATTTAAACCGATGTTGGTGACTGAAATCCGAGTCTCACGCACACATGCATTAGTCTAACTTGCCTTGTTAGTGATTCTCGCTACATTAGGAGCGTCCTGGCAGGGAGTCGAAGCTAAATGTGAAATAAATTGCCATGCAAATTACCAGCGATCAAGTCAAAGAATAACGTCTGCACAGTTGGCGGTAAACGAGAGGACACGACTCGTTTTCCACTGCGAAGACACACAGACAGCAGCAAGAGCGTAAATAAACAGCCACGACCTTCAGACAAAAGCCCCTGGATTCCTCAGTCGCCCTCGGACCCCCTGATGAGACCCGTCCGGTTAAAACACTGATTCATTCTATATGGATTCATGTCATCAGAGTATGGAAAAACAGAGGAACTTCAGAGACAAATAATGTTTTGTGCATATTATATCATAACGTTCATTAATCATATATCATCTCAATAAACAATGCTAAGTTAGTTGAACTTAAATATGCATCAAAAATGTATTAAGCATGAGGTAGTGTTTTGTTTTGTTTTATTCAAGTCAAGTCACCATTGTTGATATAGCACTTTATACAATAATAGTAAAGCAGCTCTAAAATAGACAGTGTCTTAAATTACCAGTGTTATCTGATATCTTGATTTGCATGTTGCACATTTTTTATTTGTTGGGAGAGATAAACACCCAAATAAATCTGCCACTGTATTAAGTTCCCCTTTGTTTTCGGTTTGATCCATTTGGCTACCGTAGCCACTGTGATTGAACAGTAAGTAACGACCCAGGGTCCTGTGGTTTCAGTAGCTTTTTGACCCTGACTTTGACATTCATCTTCGGAATGAGATTACAGCCATCGTAAATCTCAAGAGTTCACAACCTCCATGTTTTAAACCGCACACTGTTTTCTAGAAGTCACATGGTCTTGCCAGTGCATGAGATGGAGGTGTTATCCGCTGTAATTAAGTCATTCTAAAGGTGAGAATAATAGTTCGCCGCAGGAGATTCAACAATCACTCCATTACGCTCTCATTTATGTAGGTCAGAAAGAAAGAAAGAAAGAAAGAAATGAACAAAGTAACAAATTAATTAACTGACCGACCAATGAACAAGTAAATGAATGAAAGGAGGAACAACAGAAAGCATGAACTGACAAAAAAGAACAAACAAACGAGAAAGAAAGAGAGCGAATTGATTGAAAGAAAGAAAGAAAGAAAGAAAGAAAGAAAGAAAGAAAGAAAGAAAGAAAGAAAGAAAGAAAGAAAGAAAGAAAGAAAGAAAGAAAGAAAGAAAGAAAGCTGATGACAAAATGGAGAACTGAACGAACAATCAAACTAACTAACAAGCGAACAAACAATTGCAAGAAATAAAGAACTGACAAAAATGGAGGACTGAACGAACAAATTGACAAGCAAACAAACAATTGAAAGAAAGAACGAACTGATAAAAATGGAGGATTGAATGAACAATCAAATTAACAAGCGAACAAACATTCGAAACAGAAAGAACTGAACTGACAAAAATGGAGGGCTGATTGAACAATCAAATTGACAAGCAAACAAACAATTGAAAGAAAGAAAGAAAGAAAGAAAGAAAGAAAGAAAGAAAGAAAGAAAGAAAGAAAGAAAGAAAGAAAGAAAGAAAGAAAGAAAGAAAGAAAGAAAGAACAAACCGACCAATGAACAAGTAAATGAATGAATGGATGGAGGAAGGCATGACAAAAAAGAACAAACAAACAAATGAGAAAGAGAATTGATTGAAAGAAAGAACTGACAAGTGAACAAACATTAAAAGAAAGAAAGAAAGAAAGAAAGAAAGAAAGAAAGAAAGAAAGAAAGAAAGAAAGAAAGAAAGAAAGAAAGAAAGAAATGGAGAACTAAACGAACAATCAAATTAACAAGCAAACAAACAATTGGAAGAGAACGAATGAAAGAACGGACAAAAAATGGAGAACTGAACGAACCAACAAATGAAGCGAACAAACAATTGAAAGAAAAAAAGAAAGAAAGAAAGAAAGAAAGAAAGAAAGAAAGAAAGAAAGAAAGAAAGAAAGAAAGAAAGAATGCTGATGACAAAATGGAGAACTGAACGAACAATCAAATTAACAAGCGAACAAACAATTGAAAGAAAGAACGAAAGAAAGAACAGACAAAAATGGAGAACTGAATGAACCAACAAATGAAGTGAACAAACAATTGAAAGAAAGAAAGAAAGAAAGAAAGAAAGAAAGAAAGAAAGAAAGAAAGAAAGAAAGAAAGAGAAAGAAAGAAAGGGCACCACTTTATTTAAAGGTGACGTAGTTACACGTTACTACATGTACTTAATAATAACAGTGAATTACTACAAGTAACCCTAAACCAAACCCTAACCGTAACTTTATATAGTAAGTGCAAGTTAATTATACTCACTACTTATAGAGTAAGTACAATGTCACCACGTCACCTCAAAATAAAGTGTAACTGAAAAAATAAAGAGAAAAAAGACAGGAAAGAAGAAGCAAAAGAAAGAAAGCAATGTCTCAGATGATGATTTTGCAGGTGTTGTCTGAAAACACAGATTCAGTTCCTCATCTGCAAGGTTTCTGTCCACTTCACCTCCGACTGACTGAATCACACTCGTGTCTGTGAAACAAAAACCTCACGACCTTCACGACAGAACACAAACTCACTTCAGCTTCAACTATTCCACAAAATGCCCTTCAGTTCGCAGGTTTGTCTGCATTAGCTTGACTTTCTCTCAGCTCCCCATTATTATCACTGGATGTCAGTGAGTTATAAATAAATTAGAAACTGATAAATAAAGAATTAGTGAGTAAACAGCGGTCTAGATGGGGAAATGATTAAATATTATGAGGAAGGATCCTGGTTTCTGTCTGGTTTGTAGTTATGAAACAAAGCTGTCAGTGTAGTGTTTGTTTTAATTTGCTTTTCCAGAAAGAAATCTGTGTGAAATTTGTCATGCTGTGGTACGAAAACCAGGTCTGATATTTCATTCTGGTGCTCACTGGGCCGGTGAGGTAATTGTTCACGTTATTATGACAATAGATTTGTCTGCGTGATAGAGAAACGTATTATGAGCTGTTGGACTGCAGCAACAGATGGAGCAAATTTGAACCCCACATATTAAAACTTTCAAGAAAAAAAGGTTTTAATTAAAATCCTATTTGGCGTTCATGAGGTACTCGATTTTCTCTCGCTGGTCTGGAATCCAAAGCAACAGGCCTGTGAAATTGGAAAGGACTCCTATACCACACTGTGGAACATTCGAAATTAACATTTCGACCTGACTGACAGATAACGTAATTTATGTTGATAAGCGCAGCTTTTTAATCGGACAAAAATGAATCCAAGAATGTGTGCCGAATCTGTAAGTGAATCAGTCTCAAGCTCTGTGAAATTATTTTGCATATCCCAAAAGCCATGGTACTACACAATGGGACAAAAACATCTCTATCTCTTCGACTTACCAGGTAGCGACAAGTGACTGTCTTTATGAGAGAATCAATCATCCGTCCATTCAAGCGATTCGCTCAAAAATGCTAATATATGAGCGAGCCACTGAATCATTTTCTAAACCGATTCATTCAAAAACGCTCATTTATAAGTGAGTCACTGAATCATTTCATTAACCGATTAATTCAAAAACGCTAATTTAGGAGTGAGTCACTGAATCATTTTCTAAACCGATTCATTCAAAAATGCTCATTTATGAGGGAGTCACTGAATCATTTTCTAAACCGATTCATTCAAAAACACTGTATAGTATGGTACTAAATTTGGTTTGAGTCGCTTCACCCCCATTCACAAATCCTCTCCCATATTCGATTTTGGACGCAGCGTAATTCGTTCAGGAACAAAACAAGTGACTATTTTCTTGAGGGAGTCACTGAATCATTTTCTAAACCGATTCATTCAAAAATGCTCATTTATGAGGGAGTCACTGAATCATTTTCTAAACCGATTCATTCAAAAACACTGTATAGTATGGTACTAAATTTGGTTTGAGTCGCTTCACCCCCATTCACAAATCCTCTCCCATATTCGATTTTGGACGCAGCGTAATTCGTTCAGGAACAAAACAAGTGACTATTTTCTTGAGGGAGTCACTGAATCATTTTCTAAACCGATTCATTCAAAAATGCTAATTTATGAGGGAGTCACTGAATCATTTTCTAAACCGATTCATTCAAAAACACTGTATAGTATGGTACTAAATTTGGTTTGAGTCGCTTCACCCCCATTCACAAATCCTCTCCCATATTCGATTTTGGACGCAGCGTAATTCGTTCAGGAACAAAACAAGTGACTATTTTCTTGAGGGAGTCACTGAATCATTTTCTAAACCGATTCATTCAAAAACGCTCATTTATAAGTGAGTCACTGAATCATTTCCTTAACGGATTAATTCAAAAACGCTAATTTATGAGTGAGTCACTGAATCATTTTCTAAACAGATTCATTCAAAAATGCTAATTTATGAGGGAGTCACTGAATCATTTTCTAAACTGATTCATTCAAAAATGCTCATTTATGAGGGAGTCACTGAATCATTTTCTAAACAGATTCATTCAAAAATGCTAATTTATGAGGGAGTCACTGAATCATTTTCTAAACTGATTCATTCAAAAACACTGTATAGTATGGTACTACATTTGGTTTGAGTCGCTTCACCTCCATTCACAAAACCTCTCCCGTATTCGATTTTGGACGCAGCGTAATTCGTTCAGGAACAAAACAGGTGACTATTTTCATGAGGGAATCATTTAGCAAATTCATTCAAAATACTGATTTATTCAAAAATGAAAAGAGTGATTGTGAATTTGAATTGTGTGATTGTAAATCGTTCACTGAAATGATTCATCAAAAAAAATGGTGATTCATTAGCACAGCACAAAAACAGATAAAGTATTGCGATTTTGTATGTAAAATGTAAATATTAAATTATTGATCTTTTGTATAAAAGCAAACATTGCTCTTGCAAACGTGATGTTTTCCCACCTATTAAGATATAATAATAGTGATAATAATAATATTCAGAAATACAGTGCTCCTGCTCATGTGATAATTCTTAATTTACTGGCAGATATTTATTAATAGACGTCTCGTTTCTGCCAATTTTTAGATTTGAGATTTCTTTTGCAGTCATCTGGTGCAAACTTAAAGGGATCGAGCTATAGATTATGACAAAGATTTAACTCTTTATGAGCTCTTTCCTATAACAGAGGCCACACATTCCTAACAAAAATCCAGCTCTGAGAAATGTTTTGAGTCAAAATGACATGATAAAGAACCAAATTAATAGACGGAAAGAATTGAAATTCAGTCCATGTTATCCCTACACAAAACACTCCCATCTGTATTTATGAAAGACGAGAGGAAATTAAATGCACTTTTAACAACCCTCTTTTATGAACTGAGCTTTACAACATTACCTCCAAAAAGCCGTTTTCAAGGACAAGTGATTTCATGGCCTGTGCAGCAAAAAAAACTACGCTTATATTCCAAAATACTGCTGAGATGAACAGTGGAATCAACGGGATAAAGATGATAAAACACCACTGTATGGAAAAGTGCACGTAAGCATGGAATCGCTCCTAAACGCCTTCATCTGAGACAGACACGCTGAACAATGGCTCGGGTTTTTCACAGTCCGCTGGCAGGACAGTTGGAGTAGTTGTGCGTTTCCAAAGAGCTGAAAACATGCTATAAATCTCAGTTTCTGCTGCTTTCTGGCACAGTGCGCACACTCTCACGGCTCTCCGCTGGGGATACGCAGCACAGGATGGATTTCTACACGCAGGCCAAAGACGCCTGTAATACCAGGAGCTATCCATTAGCATTCCCATGCATCTCAACTGCAGGTGCCCGGCTGGCGCGTGGGATTGTGATGATATCGCTGATAGATACAACGTGGCATTTGCCTCCTTCACTAATAAGAAGAACGTGATGACAGGGTCAGTAAATGATGTGTCATATTAATCTGCTCCGCAAAAAGGCCTTATTCATGTAAATGCCACAGTGTCACTGTAGATTAAGGTCCAATGCTTCATTACAAAGACCTAAAACTAACTTTTTGCCTTCTACAAGGTCACAAGTCTGCGAAACAAAGACACAGTGTGCTCACGTGCTTCACCAAACACAGATGACGACAGACACGGTTCATTCCACTGCAGAAGGTGATGTGAATGTCATCGTTGAAATCCTTATTAAAACAGGTCCTGTTTCAGACTTAAAGACTTTAGACTGTTTTAGTCACCATGAAATCAACATTTACAGTTGTTATTTGTATGGAATATTGCAGTATTTGTTAAAAATGATTTATTTATGCACTTTATGACCCTTCAAGTTTTCAAAATACATCTACTGAGCTTTAACTAAAGACATCACGATTCTCACAGAGACAAAGTCTTCACTTCTTTCATTACTGGATGAATCAGCGTTTTTGAATGAATCTCTTGAATGAATGATTCGATGACTCACTCATAAAGTCTTCGCTTCTTTCATTACTGGATGAATCAGCTTTTTTGAACGAATCTCTTGAATGAATGATTCGATGACTCACTCATAAAGTCTTCGCTTCTTTCATTACTGGATGAATCAGTGTTTTTGAACAAATCTCTTGAATGAATGATTCGATGACTCACTCAAAGTCTTCACTTCTTTCATTACTGGATGAATCAGTGTTTTTGAATGAATCTCTTGAATGAATGATTCGATGACTCACTCATAAAGTCTTCGCTTCTTTCATTACTGGATGAATCAGCGTTTTTGAATGAATCTCTTGAATGAATGATTCGATGACTCACTCAAAGTCTTCACTTCTTTCATTACTGGATGAATCAGCGTTTTTGAATGAATCTCTTGAATGAATGATTCGATGACTCACTCATAAAGTCTTCGCTTCTTTCATTACTGGATGAATCAGCGTTTTTGAATGAATCTCTTGAATGAATGATTCGATGACTCACTCATAAAGTCTTCGCTTCTTTCACTACTGGATGAATCAGCGTTTTTGAATGAATCTCTTGAATGAATGATTCGATGACTCACTCATAAAGTCTTCGCTTCTTTCATTACTGGATGAATCAGCGTTTTTGAATGAATCTCTTGAATGAATGATTCGATGACTCACTCATAAAGTCTTTGCTTCTTTCATTACTGGATGAATCAGCTTTTTTTAATGAATCTCTTGAATGAATGATTCAATGACTCACTCATAAAGTCTTCGCTTCTTTCATTACTGGATGAATCAGCGTTTTTGAATGAATCTCCTGAATGAATGATTCGATGACTCACTCATAAAGTCTTCGCTTCTTTCATTACTGGATGAATCAGCGTTTTTGAATGAATCTCTTGAATGAATGATTCGATGACTCACTCATAAAGTCTTCACTTCTTTCATTACTGGATGAATCAGCGTTTTTGAATGAATCTCTTGAAAGAATTATTCGATGACTCACTCATAAAGTCTTCACTTCTTTCATTACTGGATGAATCATTGTTTTTGAATGAATCTCTTGAATGAATGATTAAATGACAAATATAGTCTGCATCTGAAATCGCATACTTCCCTACTATACTGTAGGTGAAAAACAGTATGCGACAAAAGAAGTATGTCCGAATTCACAGTACTCATAAAAAAGTAGGCAAAAAGTACCCGGATGACCTACTTCTTCTGGCAAGATTCTGAAGTGTGCATACGATGGACACTTTACTATCCCATGAGGCCACGGGAGAGGATTTGCGAATGGCAGTGAAGCGACCCAACTGATGCTGTAGGTCACATGGATAGTGACAACATTGCGAATGTAGTACGTCCAGATTACATTCATACTACACACATTCATACTCAAAACATGCTTCTTTAGCGACCATGAAGTTATTACTTATTCAAAATAAGTATGTGATTTTAGATGCAGCCATAGTTTTTAACAGTCATTTGTCGCATCGCCACCTAGTGGTGTAACAATGTAATGACACAATATTTACTTTAAGCGTCTTACTTTCAAAAAGGTGATTTGCTCTATTTTGATCGCTACCGTAGACATCAGTGTTTATATCTTAACTAAAAACTTTCCCAGGACGTCTGTTATAATTTGAATATTTGTAACAGAAATAACCATACTGTGAGGTTGAAAAGATATTTGTGAAGCAGTTTTATACCTATACATGCTCTCTCTGAACCAGCGGCAGCGACAAACCCAGATCTGACTGTTCTAGTGTGAAGATTCAATAGACACAGGCGAATTATTGTCATTTAGGAGTAATATCACATGTGGGTGTCCGAATCGAGATCGCAATCTTTTAATGATTAATCGTGTATATATATATATATATATATATATATATATATAGACACACACACACATATATTCAACAAACTGATTCAAACCAGTAACCGTAAGTGTTGTTGAATGTGTGTGTTACCACATTTACAGCTATTAGAAAGCAGATTTCTGTTGAACTAATTTATTTACTTTGTATGTATGTAGGTGTGTATGTTATCAGAGCGTTCCCCAGAACTCAACAGGAAGTAGCGTTCCTCAAGCACTCATCTGTCCTCAGTGATTCATCATCCACCGCACGAGAGGGACATCTGTGTTTTATCTGAACCCTTTCCAAACACAACCAGAGCCCGAAGAGAGAAAGAAGCACGTGATTTGTAAACTAATTACAGCAGGTGGCAGATCCAGCATCATTCATCACTAAACTGCATTTAGGAGAAAAACAAATCACACCCAAACTTTTATAAAGACGGATCTATTTGAGAACACATTGGTTGGTTTGGATGACAAGAGATTTATAAAATTGTTAACAAATGCAAGAGACTGTTGAACAGAAATGACACAGACTTCCTGTGATATGTTGCATGTGTCTGGAGCAGGATTCAGCTGTGTTTGTCAGCGAGATGCCCAGTGTTGATCTGTTCTCATTATCTCTGATGAATGTCTTTGAAGACCTCTTCTCAGCGAGTGAGGTCATTTGGGTGCCATCATGAAAGCCAAAGAAAGAATGTATTGCAAAAACAGACATGGTAAAAAAAGAAAAAAAGGTTTCTCCTTACCTGGGATGACTTCAAATAGGAACTTTCCGCTTTCCTCCCCATTGCTGGGATGTTCGGTGACTCTGTTGCCAGGTAGGGAAATGGTGCCCTAGAGGAACCAAAAAATAAAAAAAAATAGTCAGACACAAACTGCTGAAGAAAGCAAGACCTCCGAGAAAAATAAATCACAGAAAGGAAAAAGCTCAGATGCATTGGAGAAAAAAATTGTTGGACTGAGGAAAAATAAAAAGTTAAATGTGAAACCTTATTTTTCATTTATATATTTTGATGTATATTTTTTTATTTCATTTACTGTATATATTTAGATTTCAATTGAGTTTGATTTAATTTATAGAATTAAAAACTAATAATATATATATATATATATAAAAACAAAAAAAACAAAAAGTTTGATTTAATATATATCAAAATTATACAAAAATAATAAATCAAATATAACAAAACATATAAATATGTTTTTATATATATAAAAAGTAAACTTAGGTTAACTTAGTTTACTTTTTTATAAAATAAAAATATTTGTATTATATTTTTTGTTATATTTGATTTATTATTTTTTTATATAATTATGATATATGTGACCCTGGATCACAAAACCAGTCACAAGTCGCACGGGTATATTTGTGGCAATAGCCAAAAATCATTAGGATATTAAGTAAAGATCATGTCCGATGAAGATATTTAGCAAATTTCCTACCGTGAATATATACAACATTTCTTTTTGTGAGTGAATGCAGCACAATCGCGAACATAAATGGAGAACTTTAAAGGCGATTTTCTCAATGTTTTGATTTTCTGCACCCTCAGATTCCAGTTTTTCAAATAGTTGTATCTCGATCAAATATTGTCAAATCCTAACAAACCATACATCAATGGGAATCTTATTTATTCAGGTTTCCGATTATGTATAAATCTCAATTAAAAAAAAAATTGACCCATGTGACTGGTTTTGTGGTCCAGGGTCACATATATTAAATCAAATATAAAAATCTTATATATAGATACATACATACATACATACATACATACGTGTGTGTGTGTGTGTGTGTGTGTGTGTGCTGGGCATCTGAAGGCAGAAATCAGCAGCGCTGGCAGTTCAGAGGTTACAGATGGATCCCTTGGGGGTCTGTATAATAGAGCGCAGGCGGCATTAGAGTCGACAAAGCTCTTGTTATTATGTAGAAATCGGATCCTAAGCAGCACTGCGACTGCTGTGGCATTATAGATCAGTGTTTGACACGCTGAATGAACTGGTGCTTTAAATAGACCCAACATCAACACACCACAACGGCCATGTTACCACCACCAGAGCACTAGTAAAGCAGCCTGATTTCCCCCATTGCTCTCATCTGTCTCTTCATCCTTCTGCTTTCTCGCCCTCCTCTAGCAATGATTTCTTCTGTTAGTTTGTATTTCTCTGTTTGTCATTTTCTTTCTTATTATTACCATACTATCATGCAGTATGTGTCATGTGCACAGAATGAAAATGTTCTGTATGTTGTACCTCATCATCTACAATACTATATTTCAACATGACAATATGATGTGATCGTACTTGTAGTCAAAGGTTTAACAGACAGAGCCGAATCGTTGTCATGTAGGGATACGATCGATATGGTGTTTGAAAAGAGGTCGCAATATTTTAACGATTAATCGTGCAGCTCGAGTGAAGATTGCTTTAAGTTCACTTAAATTAAAAGTTGTTATACTCTTAAAGCCTATTAAATGTTACAAAGTATGGCTTTCAATTATACTGTTATGTTGAATGGCTATAATTACTCCTTTCATCCCCAGAAACTGAGAAAAATCTTGATTAATTGTGATTACAGAAACAACATTTTATATATTTCTCAAACGACTGACAGCACTAATATTTATATATATATGAAGTGCCATCTGAAATTTTCTTCTCGAATGATCATTTTTATCAAGCTTGTATATTTAAGTTCAGTAATTTCACTTAAATGACAACTAATATGTAATTTTCATTGCCATTTAAGTTAAATTATTGAACTTAAATATACGAGCTTGATAAAAATGATCATCAAGTTTCATTTTTTACATTTTTATTTTCTAGAGTAAAAAATGAGTTTTTACAAATCAAAATAAATTGCTGTCTATATTTTAAGAAGGGGTCTCACACAAGGGGATCAGCATATTGGGGTCTACGGTATATAAATAAAAAAAAAAGTATTTTGTACCTTAAATAAGGGTCTAACCGCTTGAATGGAATTTCCCACCATTTTACCACCAGGTGTAACTTCATCCTGCTATTTAAATGACAGAATCAAGATACAAATGACTGACAGTCACACGTGGTTCAGACGGCACAATGAACGCCATTAACACAGCATGTGTTGAGCAATGTTTTCATATAGATTTTAATAGTAGCAGCACAGTACGCGCTAGCAAACTGAGGTTATTTACGGTATGCAGGGAAACAACTGCAGAGGTCTAAAGTAGTCACCTTTGAAGGAGAGTATTTCATATATGTGCTGTAGTGGGGCTTAAAAGGCACATTTTCATTAGGAGAGAGAGAGCTTACTCAGTTACTTCCTTATCAAATATCAGTGCATATGTTCCGTATCCAGTATCTCGACATGCTTGGAAACACTGAGAACATTTAGGATGCAGAGATTTAAGAAGGATACTTAACATAGTGGCTGATACATTATTTAAATCTCTCCACTAGAGCTTTTGGTTACATGACATTATCAGAATTGTAATGAACTTGTGAGATTAATAAAAACTAAATAAAAAATGCAAGGGTGCACTAAATTGATCAAAAGCAATAGTGAAGTTCCAATAAATGCTATTCTTAGTTTTGACTTTTCTATTCTGAAGAATCCTGAATAAAGTATCAAAGTTTCCAAAAAATAATAAACAGCAAATCAGCATCTTAGAATGATTTCTGAAGGCTCATGTGAGACTGGAGAAATAATGCTGAAAATTCAGCTTTGCGTCACAGAAATAAATTACATTTTAAAATAGTTTAAAACAGTTATTTTAAATTGTAATAATATTTCAAAATGTTACTGTTTTTACTGTATTTTTTATCAAATATATGCAGCCTTGGTGAGCATAAGAGACATTTGAATGGTAGTGTAAATTCCTGGCTGTAAATATAAGCGATATAGTGAGGTCTGACTTAATAACTAGTTTGGGTTTTCATAACGAAATCATAAACATGCAGCAGTGTCCATAAATGTCACAAGCCAGTTGTCGTTTTCTAGACTTCATGGAGTCTTTGAACCATTAGGATCGGTTTACTATGATATAAGACTCAGTAAACAAGTCCTTATAAAAATACTTGGCCTAGATTGTAGGGTTCCTGGATGTAAGTGGTGCCTGTCATGGTAATACGAGTGAAATAAGTAAAAAGCAGCCACATATGACGATCATTACACAATGACCTCTTCCCCCCGGGGTTTTAAAGTCTCTCTGCATGTGGTGCAGAGACTTGCCTCTGTTAAAACATCATAAACCTTTACGAGATCTGAAAGCGGGATCCCGCTGACAGTGCGTTCAAGTTGAACTCGAACTTCTTAAGCGACGGAAACTCTACCTGCCGGAACATTGGTGGGGCTCATGAAGATAGCACAAATTTCAACCCACAATGAGGCAGGTCACCAGTTTGATGTGGGCAGCAGTTCCTGTTTTAGAACCGGAGGCTTGAGGGTGGGTTACTAAAGACATGGGCCCTTCAATTAAAGGCATTTTTGTTGCCCCCAGAGACATTCCATGTGGAAAAACATGGAAAGACACATCATCAAAAGGCCGGGAACAAAACCCTGGCCCATTCCAGAGCAGAGGAACCATGCATCTCCTTGCCACACTTCCTTGCTTACTCTACACTAAGAGATGTGAAAGAATTTGTATTTGCTTTGGTGAACAACAACAATGATCGTGATATATATGGTGGAGTATGGCCCAAAGCATGCTGGGATTACTCAAGCATGCCAACTTCCATATATAACCTACATTTTCAGTGTACTATTCTGAACTGCATTTGGCCATTTAAAAAAACTTACCACAGTAAGAACACATTTTTCCATTCCACTGTGCTACTTTTCCATTGTTTTTCCTATGTAAACCCGCGCTAGACAGACGTCTTTAACCGTTGCGTCCGCGTCTTGTGTCTTTTGCAGCGTCTCACGCATGACACGTTGTTCTAAAAATGTGGCACTCAAGTTAAAATAAGTTGACCACACAATCTCAGCTCGTGTCTCTGTCGCCTTTCAGACATCTCTGCTTAGATGAAAGATCATCATCTGCAGCTCAACCTTGCGAAGACGGAGCTCCTTGTAATCCCTGCAAAGCCATCAATTGACCACAACTTCGCTGTGCAACTGGGGTCTACAACACTAACACCATCCAGGACACCATGGAACTTGGGGATAGTGTTTGACGAACAGCTGAGCTTTTTCACCCACATCTCAACAACGCCCCGGTCATGCAGATTTGCGCTCTACAATATTAGGATAATCAGACCCTTCCAGTCAGAATACGCAACACAGCTACTCGTCCAAGCGCTTGTAATTTCAAGACTGGACTACTGCAATGCTCTACTAGTGGGACTTCCAACCAGCACGACTAAGCCTCTGCAGACGATCCAGAATGCGGCAGCTTGTCTAGTCTTCACTCAGCCTAAGGGAACCCAAGTCACTCTACTGGCTCCCAGTTGTGGCCAGAATCAAGTTCTAATGCTGGCTTTCAGGCTCCCCTCTACCTCAACCCACTACTACAAATGTATGCTCCCTCCCACCAGCTCAGGTCACTGAATGAGCGACGTCTTCTTGTTCCCTCACAACAAGGCAAAAAGTCACTCTCCAAAACCTTTACTCTCTCTGTTCCTCTCTGGTGGAATGAGTTGTCAACCTCCACCCGAACTGCTGAGAACATCACATCTTTTAAGAAACAGCTGAAGACGCACTTCTTCCTCAAGCACCTAATGATCTCACACTTTAAACCAATGCACCCCTTGGGTTCCCATGATCATTGCTTTGGGGCAGCAGTTCATCTCCCAGTAAGGTGTTGCACCTCGCTGACCTCTGGAGTCCTGGCTGTTTTATTGCGTCCTCATTAACACCTCAAGCCAGACCTCAACAGTTCATGCTTTGACACAACCAGCCAGAAATATACTGCAAAGATAGATCAAAGAGACTACCATGGGCCTTCTGGATGATCTGGACAAAACAGGAATGGAAACTGTGGGAAGAGGAAATTAGATATTGGGTCCATCGCCCCAGAAAGCTGTCCTACGTTGAGCAGGGGCAGAGGTTGGCTTAATATCATCTCAGGAATTTCCCTCCCTGCTTGAGAAAAAAATAAAATAAAGAAGCAGAACAAAGCAAAAAAAAAAGATTTGTTATGTCACTAGTGTTTATCTTTAATTAGATTTCAGTCCCCTTGGTGCAAAAACGAAGTTAGCTTCTCAGAAACTTGCCTACACAGAGCCAGCGGGTATGTGGGAATCCCCCACAGAGACGCAAAAATCCAGTCCCAGATCGGATCAGAAGAGCTGCTTCATTTGTTTATCAACCAGTGGAGATTGATGGTGGAGGACCAAAGGGAACAGGAGAATATAAAACAAGCTACAATCCAGTGCTTAGGCCCGAAAGTCCTAAACGGTCCCATGGAATTAATTAAGGGAAAGCCATTTGCTGTGGAATGGTCCTATTAGGTGCACATTTGAACATTTAACCTTGACTTTTCCTCAGAGGGTTGCCCTCATGTCTAGTTCATTAGTGGCCCCTGTTTGTCCTGCAGCACTTTTTCACACTTAGAAGCCACATTCACTCACCATTTTTTCTTTCTGCTTTTTAATATGCAGTCTTTTGCCTGCAGCGAGTGTGAGTGCACCAAATGTGCCTGTATGCAAGTGAAATCAGCTGTTTACAATGCAAGTTATTTTCTCTTTGGGGAGAATATTGGGGGATATTATTGGGGGATATACAGTACAGTATATTAATATTTTGTTTCTAAAAAGAGAGGCCAATTTTTGTACCTTTTTATGGAAAACAAAACATTATTATTATTTTTGTTACTTTAGCCTGAGTTTATGCATGATTTTTTTTATTGTAATACAGATGCTTTTTGCCTCTAACATAGTTTGCATGTAATATAATCCTATATAGATAGTCTAGACAGATTTAATGTTTATAATAACAGCAATATAATATTTAAAGCATTTGAAGTAACTTTATATTACATGAGAAGTGTTTGTCCATCCATCAGCGCTTCTCTCAAGCATGTTTTTCTGCCGATGCTGACCGAACTCTGTACTAAAAAAGCCACTGCAACCGATGCAACAGAATCTACAGTACAGCGCTATTCGATAACAGAACAAATGACTCAGTGAGTCAGTTCTTTTAGTGAATCAAAAACATAACAGCACAGTGTAGTATGATTCTGAACGAATTGCTCTTATGAACCAGCTCTTTTAGTGAATCGAAAACATACAATGCAACAGTGTAATACGATTTCAAATGAATGGCTATTATGAACCGGCTCTTTTTAGTGAATCAAAATCATAGAGTGCAACAGTGTATAATACGATTTCGAATGAATGGCACTTATGAACCGACTCTTTTTAGTGAATCAAAATCATAGAGTGCAACAGTGTATAATACGATTTCGAATTAATGGCTCCTATGAACCGACTCTTTTTAGTGAATCAAAATCATAGAGTGCAACAGTGTATAATACGATTTCGAATTAATGGCTCCTATGAACCGACTCTTTTTAGTGAATCAAAAACATTCAGCACAACAGTGTAGTATGATAATTTCTGAATTAATTACTCTTATGAACTGGCTCTTTTTAGTGAATCAAAATCATTTAGTCCAACCAGGGTAGTACAATTCTCAACAAATGACTCTTATGAGCCGGTTCTTTGTAGTGAATCAAAAACATAAAGTGCGACCAGTGTAGTAGCCTATGATTCCCGAACGAATTACAAAATATGCAGCATAACAGTGTAGTACGATTCTGAATGAATGACTCTTATGAACTGGTTCTTTTAAGAGAATAAAAACACACAGCACCACAGTGTAGTATGATTCCGAATAAATGACTCTCATGAACCAGTTCTCAAAAACATTGAGAGTGACCAGTGCAGTAGCCTATGAATGACTCCCAAAGTCAATTTGCAGATTACCATCCTGACAACTTTCAGTTCAGATATATGCCACCTAAAAAATTAAATCTACCACAGAGTAGCCGCAGGTAAACATAATTTCCCTCACCGCAATTTGTGGTTGTCTAACAAAAAACAGGTGGGAAATTAGCTAGTTTGCCAAGAGTTTAAATCAAAAACTAATTCTGAAATGGACAGCATCCATCTAGCCATTTTGATTGGTCACAAGTGAGTTGCCAAATGTGTTTCTCTGTTTGCTGAAATTTGTTCTGTGCCACGAGGAGGACCGAGGAGACTAAACCTATTACTGCCAGTAATATTATAAATGCCCACAATGGCAGACCTGATAAAATCAGGTTTGGCGTCTGGTGTACCTGTAGATAGGGGGGGTCAGCCCACAACCAGACTGCTGCAGTTCAGAAATGTGATTAACCTCAACTTTCCATTACCTACATCCTGACCAATGTTCCCCTGTGAGATGCTCTATATAAAGTATCTGAAAACAGAGATATAGGCCACATAGTCTGTGTATGTGAGTGTGTGTTTGTGTGAGAAAAGGTGTCTTCCTGTGTTCAAGCTGAAAAGAAAATTAATGTTTTGAAAGAAGTCTCTTATGCTCACCAAGGCTGCATTTATTTAATTTAATTTCATAATATAAATCGCATTATTATGAAATATTGAAAAATGAAATATTACAATTTGAAACAACTGTTTTCTATTTGAAAATATTTTAAAATGTCATTTATTCCTGTGATGCAAAGATGAATTTTCAGTACTCCAGTCTTCAGTGTCACATGATCCTTCAGAAATCATTCTAATATGCTGATTTGCTGCTCAAGAAACATTTCTTATTATGTCTTATTTTTATAAACCATGATACATTGTTTTCAGGATTCTTCGATCAACAGAAATAGAAATCTTTTGTAACAATGTAAGTCTAAGTAATCATTATAAACGTCTTTACTGTCACTTTTGATCAATTTAATACATCCTTGCTGAATACAAGTTAAAAAAATATATATCTTACTGTATATATTTATATGCCACTCAACTCTGACATCATTTGCTACCTAAATATAAAATCAGCCTTTAACTGATAGATATTAATAGCTAATTTTGAGTTTTGGAAAATGAAATGTTATGGTGCATTAAAATGACTCACTTTTGTTTTCAAGTGCAAATCTATTTATCATTTTTAAAGTTTATAGAGTGCACATTAGTCTAGTCCACTAATAAAACCTTACTTGCTACATCTACATTTATTCATTTAGCAAACGCCTTGAAATAAATGTAAATGGTTTTATTAGAGCACGCTAAATGTATGTCCTGTAAACTGTCTGTATTAACCGTATACTTGTGAGTGGCTTAAATGAAGCAATTTTCCTGTAGTTTGCTAAAAGCTCTAATGGTAGAGGTTTTGTATCTTACAATATGAATCGGCTGAAGTGTGTGATTTCTTCAATGTTAAAATACTTCATCCTATCCCAGTTTAAACAACACATAGCATATATTACAGCCTATTATGTTTCAACAAACACAGAAACCAGGGTACCAGCCTCCAAAACAAAAGAGACTTGTTATTTATTGGATCCAAAAATGGATGTTCATTTAGGCCTAGGCTGCGGAAACAAAATGACTCATCAACCTCATTTTGTTTTATATATTTCAGAACTCTAATTTCAAACAGCAATTGCACCGAGGCAAAATGTCAAATTGCCAGCTAGCCTAGCATACCAATGACCAATAATGAATAATACGAGAGACATAAGAGGCCACATGAATCACTCTAAATTCCCTTTTTGCTGCAGGTTTGAGCTTTGGTGAGAAAAACCTGCGTTCACAACCTGGACTTGCATGAGTCAGAGGGAATCATGCAACACACACCATCTCAGAGCTCAAGAGGTCTTTCATCTTCATGTTCATTGTTTTGTTGTGTTCAGTTAGGAGGAACAAATTCACTCTGAGCACAAATCCTCTAGTTTAATATGATCTTTTCATAGCTCAGAGTCAAAAGTTGCAGTTTGTACAACATTGTACAACAATATCCCTCAGGGTTAAACAGATTGGCTACCTTCACCTTTTCCTTTCAGATCTCTGTTCCAAACTTAGTGTTCTGCCTCATGTCAAAACAACAAGCCAACCAGAACAACCACATATAACAGAGTTCTTCACAAGAAACTCAACTAACGCTCACCATGAGTTTCTGTCATCAATTACTCATGCTCATGTCATTCGAAACCCATAAGAGTTTCGTTCATCTTCAAAAACAAAATGAAGATATTTTTAATGAAATCTGATAGATTTTATTTCAGCAAAAAGGGGCTATTTGTAATAATTTTCATATATGAATCGCTTTCTGTAATGGCAATGTGTGAACAGCTTGTAGCAAAACTTAAAAAACGGGTCCTTCCCCGACTTCCTAGGTTGTCTATGAAAGCCTATGGACATAAGTGCCAGGAAAACTGGATGTGACGTTTACGTGCGTTCCCGAGAGCTCTTCCGTTCTATAAGACATGAAATGAATGCTTATACAATGTTCAGGATAATGCCGAAAGAGCTATTCTGTAATGTAATGTCAATGTGTCAGGCAAAGAAAAGGGATTGATTCAGAGTATAGTCTCATATAGTCTGATCTATAGTCTATAGTCACAAGTGAATTTTGTGAACACAAGTGTTATTGAGAGGAAAGCATGCAGCACATATTTACATATTCATCTAAACGTCGCCCTCAGCAGCGTGGACGGCTTCGGGGTGTTCAACAGTATATCGCTGCAAGGGTATTTCCAACTTTTCACTTCTAAGCAAAGAAGGAAAAATAACTTCACCGTGAGTATATCGGAGCACTGAATCACGTTCAGTCACTTAAATAAGTTGCTGTCTGCAGGTCACTTAATGGCCACCGTCATCGCTAAAAACAAGAGTTTATGAATTCTACATGTAGCCCTTTTAACGTTTATTTTATTTAAAGCATTAGTTTACCCAAAAATGTACTCACCCTCAAGCCATCCAAGCTGTATATGACTTTCTTCTTTCAGCAAACACAATTGGAGTTACATTAAAAAATATCCTGGCTCTTCCCAGCTTTATAATGGGAGTGAATGGTACCATAGACTTTGAAGCCCAAAAAAGCGCATCCATCCATCATAAAAGTAATCCATACAGCTCTAGTGGGTTAATAAAGGCCTTCTGAAGCAAAGCAATGTGTTTTTGTAAGAAAGAAATCTATATTCATAACTTTATAAACCAGGCATCCTAGGTCATATACACGCTTGAGGGTGAGTAAATTATGGGATGATAGTTAACTGCAATAACCCCACACATGTTTGTCAACTTCCGATCTTTTCCAAGGAAAGAGGAAATTTCCTGCAGTGGTTGTGCAGTGTTGTTCTTCAATTACTGACCAGCGAGCAGCATTGAGCAGCTTCAGGAAGCTGTGTGTTTGCACTCTCGCTTGACATTCTGATATGATTTGTCCTGGGAAAAGCAAACTTATTGGAGATCATTAGATTGTGATGTAGAGTAGTTTCTAATCACATTAGTCACTAAGTGCTTTCTAAGGCCAATTAGCCAGCTTAGCTTACAGATAAAATGCAAATGATCTAAGAAGGACAACAGATGCAATGGGGATAATTCCTTTGTGCAGTGCTTAATGCTGGCGCTAATGCTAATTGCTTCTAATATTGGAGTTCCACCATTGTTTGCTACCACTAATAAGAAGGAAAGTAAACTCTCTCAAAGTTTTTCAAAGCTAGAAAAGAGAAGAGAAGCTGATGTAAGTATGGGGGGGGGTTATTTGAGTTAATTTAAGTTATTTGAGTTCCTCTCGTTTATCATGCAAAACTACACTTCAGTTTCCTAAAAAGAACAACACCAACATTTTCAGATTTCAGTTCATATCGCATCATTTCAGATCAATATTTGCCCGAATTATCTTCCGAACACAACATGGGTGCATTTTTCTGCAGCTGAAATATTGCGTTTTAACAAACTCTTGCGTTTACTGTTGTTTTATGGTCTAATCAGATGAGACTCATTAAAAAGGGATATTCTTTTATGGTGATAATACACCTTGCAGTAAAGTTATAGTGCCACACATTTTGTTCGGTGGAGGATGGATGGCGACAAAAAATATTTTAGGGAGAGCGAGCACAGAGGACATAAAAAAGATTACAGAACTAAGACATAAAAATTAGAGCCAGAACCTCAGTCTGCTCAGAATACCAATTACTATTATATCTGACGCTTGAGAGAGAGAGAGTGAGAGAGAGATATTCAGACTGGACTCAAATGCAGGATTCTGTTCTTAACTACAGCTGATATAGTGGATAATGAGAGATCACCTGTCACAATTCCACAGCACATTACAAAGGAGAATAAAAGGAAAGACAGAGAGATACTTGCATAAACCTTCTATCTGTCTGGATGTCTCCTACTTGCCAAAGTTTTGACACATATTCAAGGACACTGAACAAGAAAGTGTTTCAGAGTGTGTTCACACTTGGTTCGGTTCAGTTAAAGTGAATTCTGGTGCGATTGCTCTGTTAGTACGGATCATTTGAATAAGTGGTGCGCACCAAACACGCTTTCAAATGAAATGCATCGACTGAAATATGAATGCAAGATGGACCAAAGACATCTAAACAAACCAAAAACAGACGTAATGTCACATTCTGCCCTAAAATGCTCAAGCACACCTGTTTTTTTCTCGTCGTAGAAGCTATGTTGCCCATTACACACCCTTAAAAGTGCTGATCAACTCTTATTTAAAGGTGAAGCATTCTGAGCCACAATATCGATTAGCAAAAATAACGATCCACAACCGTACCCATATTCACATTAAAAAAAACTGTAGAGTAAATCACAAGTAGATCAGCACTTTTTTTTTTAAGAAAGCAAATTCCCTTATGATTATGCTCAAAGTTAATGGCCTGTATCCTGTATAAATTAAAAGTTCAGGTGTCTATATCCTCCTTTTATACCTGTGATTAATTTTAGCTGACACTGCCTGTTCTCTTTAAAAATCCCTTGTGAACAGATTATTGTTTTTCATCCCGCTTTGTAACTATAAGCCCTGACTTCATTTAGTGAGCACTGAAAGATGCTTCGCTCCCTAGACAACCTCTGATGTCTCTAAGTACAGTGGAACAGGAAGAACAAGAGGAAACAGTGGCTCAGCAGGTCATTTAGGACACATCGGTGAATAAGCTTATGAAGACATGCTGCTGCGCATATAATCAGGGATCTGATTACACATTGCAATAAAATAAAATAAAATAAAATAAAATAAAATAAAATAGAATAGAATAAAATAAAATAAAATAAAATAAAATAAAATAAAATAAAATAAAATAAAATAAAATAAAATAAAATAAATGACAGATATGCCACAAAATTCAAAAAGTTTTCATGAAATAGATATATATATTTTTTTTGTAAAAAAATAAAAATAAATTAATGTTTTTGCCAGATATAAGTATGAGTGAAGAAGATTACTAATTTTTTTTTTTTTTTTTTTTACATTTGCCAAATGGCAATAAACAAGTCATGAAAAATGATTTCCTTTTTATGAAGTTCTTCTAATTTAATGGTCTGTGTTTTATATCAGACAAAAATACCCCCCCCCCAAAAAAAATTTGATTAAAAAATCCTAAATCATAAAATACAAATATTTTTGCCAAATTTGCCACAAAATTCACATAACTTTTTTATTAAAAGTAAATATAAAATAAAAACAAATTTCAAACATTAAAATTAATAAAATAACTTTTCATGAAATATATTTTTGCAAGAACTGAATAAAGATAAAAATATGTTTTTTTTTCATATAATATAAATATAAACATAAGTGAATAAGACTACTGATTCAAATAAAACAGCAAGTATTAAATATTAGAATTAACCAAATATATTATTACATTTTTGTCACATTTGCCACCAAATTTTCCTGATCAAGGCAAAAAATAAGTCAACTTTATTTCATTTTTAAGAATTCCTACTAATTTAATGATCCATGTTTTATATCAGACAAAAATCCCCAAAATAAATAAATAAATAAATAAAATAAAATACATTTAAAAATAAATATAGATTTAAAAATTAAAATAAAAGAAGATTTCAAATTAAAATTAAAATGTATTTAATTTTTCCAGATTTATTTTAAGAGTTTCAATGATCCTAAAACAGCATTCCGAGTGCCTCAGTGTCATCACAAGTCCAATTATTCAGCTGAATTACAATGATTATGCAATCCATACAGCTGGACAAAAACCCCTTTATGAACATCTATCTGTACTTGAGTGCGTAAAATGAACCCACATGCGTTGGTCCCCTGCCCACTACCGCCCCTCTCTGCATGCCAGTAATGACCTCTGACCCTTCCAGTGGCTGCTGTGTGCATTCCCAACGTGACAGACGCACACGACCCCAGACGGTTGCGAAGAATATGATCCTGTCAGTGTATGTGTGTGTGTCACATGACCACGTCTCCTTGGGCAACATCAGGGGGCAGATGTTCATGCACCGGAATGAGACAGCAATTAAGCTAATGAGGCAGTTAACTAATGGAGCTATCGCTTTGAATGAAGATGATAATTAATAGCCACTTTAATGATAGTGCTTCATCACCTCTTGTGGCTCTGTTGCATTGTGGGACGTCTTAATTACACTTCCCTTCCCTCCTCATTTACAAACAGATGAATTTTGAGATTTATTCTGACAGTATCTCTGGTCTTGGATGCATGATGTAACTTTGGTATCATGACGGGTCTTATTCTTTTTTTGGTTCCGAAGGTGTAGCCGGTGCATCTTTCCGTTCGCTGCATGACAGTTCGGGGAAATGATGGGCTCTGTGCAAATAGCGCAGACAGTCTCTGTGTGTGCCCTACTTACAGACAAGTTTTCCATCTCTAAAACAAACTCAGCTGGTTGTTTGTGCTGTGGAGAATGTTAAAGCAACGGAGCATGTTGTAGATGAGATAGTTGGGATTAATGCACTTGTCTTTGGTTCGCTGGTCACCATTATTTGTGGAAAAGAGAGACACACAAAGGATCTAAATTTACCATTTGTGTTTTCCTTAAAGAGGCCATATCAAGAAAAAACAGCTCTTTGGAAATAAAACTATGTAGATGTAATATTCATAACACTCCCTCCACAGTTATGTACGAATTATGACTTTTAGTTGGGTCAACTTATTTTCAATGAATTTAAAAAAAGTCATTTCGGCACAATGCGTCTTACACAAGCAAAATAATTTGTAGGCACCAAACGTCAACATATATATATATATATATATATATATATACATACATACATACAGTGAGGAAAATAAGTATTTGAACACCCTGCTATTTTGCAAGTTCTGGTCTGAGCAAGGTCTGAAATTGTCATCATAGGTGCATGTCCACTGTGAGAGACATAATCTAAAACAAAAAATCCAGAAATCACAATATATGATTTTTTAACTATTTATTTGTATGATACAGCTGCAAATAAGTATTTGAACACCTGTCTATCAGCTAGAATTCTGACCCTCAAAGACCTGTTAGTCTGCCTTTAAAATGTCCACCTCCACTCCATTTATTATCCTAAATTAGATGCACCTGTCCACCCCATACAATCAGTAAGAATCCAACTACTAACATGGCCAAGACCAAAGAGCTGTCCAAAGACACTAGAGACAAAATTGTACACCTCCACAAGGCTGGAAAGGGCTACGGGGAAATTTCCAAGCAGCTTGGTGAAAAAAGGTCCACTGTTGGAGCAATCATTAGAAAATGGAAGAAGCTAAACATGACTGTCAATCTCCCTCGGACTGGGGCTCCATGCAAGATCTCACCTCGTGGGGTCTCAATGATCCTAAGAAAGGTGAGAAATCAGCCCAGAACTACACGGGAGCAGCTGGTCAATGACCTGAAAAGAGCTGGGACCACCGTTTCCAAGGTTACTGTTGGTAATACACTAAGACGTCATGGTTTGAAATCATGCATGGCACGGAAGGTTCCCCTGCTTAAACCAGCACATGTCAAGGCCCGTCTTAAGTTTGCCAATGACCATTTGGATGATCCAGAGGAGTCATGGGAGAAAGTCATGTGGTCAGATGAGACCAAAATAGAACTTTTTGGTCATAATTCCACTAAACGTGTTTGGAGGAAGAAGAATGATGAGTACCATCCCAAGAACACCATCCCTACTGTGAAGCATGGGGGTGGTAGCATCATGCTTTGGGGGTGTTTTTCTGCACATGGGACAGGGCGACTGCACTGTATTAAGGAGAGGATGACCGGGGCCATGTATTGCGAGATTTTGGGGAACAACCTCCTTCCCTCAGTTAGAGCATTGAAGATGGGTCGAGGCTGGGTCTTCCAACATGACAATGACCCGAAGCACACCGCCAGGATAACCAAGGAGTGGCTCTGTAAGAAGCATATCAAGGTTCTGGCGTGGCCTAGCCAGTCTCCAGACCTAAACCCAATAGAGAATCTTTGGAGGGAGCTCAAACTCCGTGTTTCTCAGCGACAGCCCAGAAACCTGACTGATCTAGAGAAGATCTGTGTGGAGGAGTGGGCCAAAATCCCTCCTGCAGTGTGTGCAAACCTGGTGAAAAACTACAGGAAACGTTTGACCTCTGTAATTGCAAACAAAGGCTACTGTACCAAATATTAACATTGATTTTCTCAGGTGTTCAAATACTTATTTGCAGCTGTATCATACAAATAAATAGTTAAAATATCATACATTGTGATTTCCGGAATTTCTTTTTTTTTGATTACGGCTCTCACAGTGGACATGCACCTACGATGACAATTTCAGCCCCCTCCATGATTTCTAAGTGGGAGAACTTGCAAAACAGCAGGGTGTTCAAATACTTATTTTCCTCACTGTATATATATACACACACACACACACATACACATATATATATATATACACACACACACACACACATATACACATACATACATATATACACACACATATATCTATATATATCTATATATCTATATATATATATATATATCTATATCTATATCTATATATATATATATACACACACACACACACACATACATATACATATATTATATATATATATATATATATATATAAATATGTATGTATATATATATATATATATATATATATATACATACATATGTAAAAAAGAAATATTGTGAAATAGTATTACAATTTAAAATAACTAACTAAAACTATTTTCATATATTTTAAAATATATAACTTATATTGTATACAAAATACTGACCCAAACTTTCTTAAAGGCCCACCCAGTCTTGGTAAAGTAACAAACCTCTCAAACAGACTAAGTGTCTAAGGGTCAGGGGGAAAAACTTAAGAGGAAAAAATTGTATTCTACCCATCTCACACATTATAGGTGGACACAAGCCCTTGAAAATATACATCTGTGTTCACTTCACTGAGGGCTCTTCCCTGGCAGGCTGCATAATATTCCACGTTTTGAAGTTCATAAGGGATCTCATTCATAAAACAGAGAGCAGAACAACAGATGCATTGTGGGCTGACGGTTGTTCTTTCCATTGCCGTTTAGCTCCCTTTTTCTAAAAGCCTAACCTTGGTGTGTAGGCTGGAGAGATGAACAAAGACAGAATAAGTTTGGAAGGGTTAGGCTAAATCTTGGCCAATGAAAACCACATGCTGTACTACTTATGAATATGTAAATGTGTTTAAACGGTATTCAAAAGCGGTTTGTTTCTTTCTTCTTTTTTTCAGATCACTAAATATGCTGAAATATGGCAAAATACATTTTTAGTACTCTTGCTTTCTTTGTGCAAAAAGAGGTTCACCATGGGAAGAAGACAGGCTGATTTTTTAGGAACTTTCAATCTTCAAGGAGTCCTTTTCTTAATATCTTAGAAATGCATGCTCGAAGAAGCAAAGAACGAGCAAGGTCTTTTAAGGCAAAGCTGTTTTTAAAAACTTTTCTTACATAAACATGTTGTGCCGACTTTCACAAAATGACTGCAGTTATACGATCAAAAGCAGCCCTGGCTTTAAAAGTTTGCATTTTCTCAGATTATTCATAGGCTTTGAAGCCACTGATAGGATCCTTTTCCTTACTTTTTGATTTAGTCAATAAACTGCACTGAAGTACAGCTGGATCTTCTGAAAAATAGTCTAATGCAGAAGTTAGATGACAACACTGTTTCAGCATTATAGGCCATTGTGGTTTCTTCTTACGTTTTAAAGAGCTATCTTGGGAAACACTTTTTGCATTATAAGCATTTTCAAAGCAATATATTACAAACTATAATCCATGCCTTTTCGGAAATAATTGAAAACACCTTTAAAGAGTAAAATGCATTATAAAACATAATAAAGCCCATAAAAATTAGGTGTTGATCATGTGATTAAACTTTAAATGTGAAAATGTAGGCAAAAGTAGGCATGATAGATAGAACGATAGAACGATAGATAGAACGATATATAGATAGATAGATAGATAGAACGATAGATAGATAGAACGATAGATAGAGCGATAGAACGATAGAACGATAGATAGATAGATAGATAGATAGATAGATAGATAGATAGATAGATAGATAGATAGATAGATAGATAGATAGAACGATATAGATAGAACGATAGATAGATAGAACGATAGATAGAACGATAGAATGAACGATAGATAGATAGAACAATAGATAGATCGAACGATAGATAGAACGATAGATAGATAGAACAATAGATAGATAGAACGATAGATAGAACAATAGATAGATAGAACAATAGATAGATAGAACGATAGATAGATAGAGCGATAGAACGATAGATAGATAGATAGATAGATAGATAGATAGATAGATAGATAGAACGATAGATAGATAGATAGAATGATAGAATGAACGATAGATATAACGATAGATAGAACGATAGATAGATAGATAGATAGATAGATAGATAGATAGATAGATAGATAGATAGAACGATAGATAGAACAATAGATAGATAGATAGATAGAACAATATATAGATAGAACGATAGATAGATAGAGCGATAGAGCGATAGAGCGATAGAACGATAGATAGATAGATAGATAGATAGATAGAACGATAGATAGATAGATAGAATGATAGAATGAACGATAGATATAACGATAGATATAACGATAGATATAACGATAGATAGATAGATAGAACGATAGAACGATAGATAGAACGATAGATAGATAGATAGATAGATAGATAGATATAACGATAGATAGATAGAACGATAGATAGATAGAACGATAGATAGAACGATAGATAGATAGAACGATAGAATGAACGATAGATAGATATAACGATAGATAGAGCGATAGAACAATAGATAGATAGATAGAATGATAGATAGATAGATAGAAATAACAATAGATAGAACGATAGATAGATAGAATGATAGAACGATAGACAGAACGATAGATAGATAGAACGATAGACAGATCGATAGAACGATAGAACAATAGATAGATAGATAGATAGATAGATAGATAGATAGATAGATAGATAGATAGATAGATAAACAATAGAGTGATAAAAGACAGACAGAAGGACGGACGGACGGATGGATAGATAGATAGATAGATAGATAGATAGATAGATAGATAGATAGATAGATAGATAGATAGATAGATAGATAGATAGATGGATAGATTAAAACTGGATGCAGAAATGTAATAAAGCCTGCTATGTTAAACAGCAAACAATAGTCTGTTTCTCATTAGACGAGTGCAGAATACATAGCAGATCTTCTTCTCTCTGACTGGTTCTGCGCATATGGAATAGTTCATGGCAATGATTAAACAATATGCAAAGAAAAGACAAACGCTGCTCTTTCATGGTTGAATGTCTGGTTATCGTGTCAACAACAGCCTGTCATAACAGTCACTGACTCATGTCTGCCTTTCCATTTACTCTTCAAATACTCAGCAGCGGCTCTGAGGGGGAAAGCAGATCAAAAGCACGAGTATATCCTGAGTTTTGATGTTACCAGGTCATCAGAGGTCTTATAAATCAGTTTTGCACATAGTCCACCTCTAGGCACATGGGTTTGATTTATATTGTGGTGATTCGCATTAATGCACTTTGCACTTACTTTGTCGTGGCAAAGCATGTCTGAGCCCACATGACCTCTTATTGCTTTCTTGTTCATACACACAGACGTAAACACTGACACACACTTCACGCCCGAAAAGCACTAGTCTAGACATAGTGAGGGATTAACCCACAGAAAATTCATGAATGACATTCAATCACTAATTCAACTAATTTGACAGAAATATTTGTACACTTGACCCACAAACTGCTTTAGGGACTTTGAATGGCGGCTTATTTACAATGAATTCTCGTACAAATAGATTACAGACAAAACACTTCACAGAAATTGTTCTAAAATATATTACAGAGGGGTTTATTTATTATAATATTTATGATGTAATATTAGACAAATAAATATAATAATAAATTAAAAATATAATAATAATAAAGGAAATATGAGTAGAATAATAATTAGAATAGTAATAAATTATTTATTAAATTTACTACATAATATCAAAGTTATACATTAAATATTATTCAGGGGTGCAAACACATGTATGGTCAAAAAAGAGAGAGGTAATCGAAGCCCTCGTCCCGCGGCAAATATCCAGATACTACATTGCCACCATCCCCAACCCAGCCCTATAGGCACATAGAGTCAAATGAAATTTAGAAAAACTATCTTGCACTTCTTCTTCTTGCTTTACTGCTACTTCCTGAAAACAATTTCACCTGATGATTTGAATAGCTCTTTTTGTAAAGAATTAATAATTCTAGGATGATTGGGGTAATTGTGTAGGGTAGGCCTAGTGCATCTGCATAAAAACTAATAAACAAAATACAAATAAATAAATACAATAAAACACAAATACACGAGAAATAAAGCAGTACTTTGTTTTTCAGGTAAATTAACTGTATTAAGTATTAATACAGTTTATCTTTTGACAAAACGTGATTTTAATCTTTCTCTTTTGTTGTTTGATTAACTTTGGTGACACAAACAGCTGCAGGTATATTGGGTGCTGTCCCTTTAAGACGAACGCACGTATCTAAAACTATGATCTAAAACCGGTAATGACACGCATCCGTTTTATTTTGACTGCGTTTACGGGGAAACTCGTTGAGACGGACACTGGCTTATTTTTTCGTGCACATGTCTGTTCAAACACAAATAGATAAGAAAGAAAAGGGAATTCGATGTTCACGAACTTCACGTGCTGTCTGCGACTGCGTGGGTCTGTGCGCCGACAGACCATCTACATTTGGATGTTAAACATAATATATATAGCCTGATACAGCAAAGACAACGTCGGCAGTATTGACGGCAAAATAGGCTACAGAATATTTCGTTCTGTACGCCTATTGACAGGGGCAATATTTGAAAATCGATAATTAGGCCTATTTTTTAAATTACAATTATATATGCATTTGTCAAAACCGAGAGACTTTCGAGCATCAAAATGTTATTTATTAATATGTATTTGCGCCTTCTATTTTGTCTGAAAACTTCCAACACTCTTGCGTGTCGCGTGAAAAATAGGCGGTTCTATTTCTAGCACGCGGTTTCGGCGCGGCTCGAGAAGTGTGTGTGTCACGCAGGCATTGTGCTCTAACACAAGCTCTAACCAGTTAACATGAGAGCCGACATAAAAACGGACACTCCACGCCACGCAGAGAGAAATGTGATGCAGTGGCAGATCCAGAGTGAGACAGAAACACTAGTGGTTCACGCTTGCGCACATACTGCTGGTTTGGCGCGCAGTGTTCTGATTCGCCGCTTATTTCCTATTTACTTGTTGGTGGACGCAATCCAGAATTAACACAACACCCCCCCCCCCCCCCCCCCCCCCCCCCTTAAAAAAAAACTCTTCGGATCTGCACGATTCACACAAGTCACCCAAACTGACGTGAAAAAAGCGGGAGGCGCCGAAAAGCGCGCTGTTTGCACCCCTGATTATTATAAAATAAAAGTAAATATTATAAAATGTGTACTTTATGAAAGTATACACTAAATATGATAAATGTAAAAGTAAATATTATGATAAATAAAACCCTTCTTAAAACTTTATACTAACAGTAAAGTGTTATTAATACTAAATTGTATTAAAGTAAATATTACAATGCAAATATTACAATTATAAAGCAAATATGATGATTGTAACATATATAAGATAAATAATATTGATATATTTATTTAGTAATACATATAGTAAATATTTTTAGAAAATATTATAAAAATGTTTACTTTAAACAATTATGTATAAATTATGATACATGTAAAATCGAAATTTATACCAATTTATATTGCTTTATACCAAAGCAAAATATTAATAATACCAAAGTATATTAAAGTAAATAGTATGATGCACATAATTATAAAGTATATGATTACCATAATAAAGAGCATACAAATAAATAATTAAGTTACAGTTATTATATTTGCATCATAATATTATAACATTACACCTGATAATATTATTAGAACATTATAGTAAATATTATGATAAATAAATCACTTTGTTATACCACATTATTTATTAGAATGTTTACTTATAATACTTACTGCACTATTTGTACGAAAACATGCCATTGCAATGTTTATTTTGAGAACAACTCAAAGTAGAACACGCTTTAGTATTTTGATAAAAGACTTTCTCATATTTGTGTAAATATTTGCCAGTGGATTCTAGAAGAGCTTCACAGCGTCGATCCTTTCTTAAGTATTTTAACAACCTCAAACATGCTCGTCTGAAGAACTTCAAAGACTCTGGATTCCTTTAAAAGGCGTATTCAGTGTCCTTTGATAGCTTTGTCAACCAAACCCTGAATGAAGATGATGCCTACCCTTGAAATCCAATATCTGACTGCTGACGAAACCTGCGACAAGCTCCACCAGAGCATTAAACGTGAAAATTAAAGCAGAACATGGAACTTCAAAGATAGAGAGGAGATGGACCTTAAAATGCAGACGTGAAGGTATAAATCTTTAATATTCCTGTGGGCAAAGAGCCTGTCTTCCTCTCTGTGGAGGCACGAGACGGGACGGGTTTTAAGGGAGATTTATGGAACCTTCTCAAATTCCCGCCTGATTCCATAGCAAACACTTTTGTCCACCTACTCAAGACCAGCTGCATGACCTCGAGGATAAAAATCTCCATTGTTGGACGAGGAACCGTGACAAGTCATCATTCAGGAGAGGTTGATGAGAGGTAAAAAGCAGGTCACTCTTTCCTCACCTCTCTTGTTTGGGCCTTGGCATGAGATTTGAACTTGTCGTGATATTTGCGTGTGAATGAACCGGCTAAAATGTGTGGAGTGTAAACAGTGTAATGTGCACATCTGCGTGTGTTTGCATGTAAAGACGTCAAAAGAATTTTCTCACCAAAGCCTTGGTCTCGTCCTCGTCCTTGTAGTAGTGCAGCTGGTCTCCTCGGAGGACGAACCAACGCGTGTGCCAGGTCTTCACGAAACCTCCTTGCTTCCGGAGCCAACCGCATCGCAGGACGTCCTGCCTGGCCGACCCGCGCCCGTGTTGAGGGCTGTTGCCCGCGCTGCCAGCCTGCTCTTCCATCACCGATCCGGAAAAACTCCCTGTACCCGAGACAGAAGGCGAGACGGTAATGTTTTAGCACATGAGACGAATGAAAGTGTGATAAAAGTCACGTGACTAACCTCTCAAGCAGGTGTTTTGGCATTAACACGGAGGAAGGGCGGTTTCGTTGCCCTGCTATGACACCATACAGCGCACTCCAACCATGCGGCATTTGCATTTGTCAAGATAAGCAAATTCTCACAAAACATTAGTTTGGCTTCTAAGGGAGTTGCTCATTTATTCCAGCCAACAAACATTTGTTCAGATATAAGGGACTTACTTACTAATTACTTCATTTAAAGTTACATGTCTGTCTATATATCTTACAATGCAGTAAAGTATTATTTAAAACTAAAGCAAATATATTAACTATAGTATAAATAATAATGTAAAATATTATACTAATACAATTATTATAATAACTCATTGAAATGTATTTATTATATTTACTTAATATAATATTTACTTTAGCATTTATGCATTTGGCAGACGCTTTTATCCAAAGCAACTTACAACATTATACATAGTGAATATTATTAAAAAGTGAAGTGAATATTATATTATGCTCAACACAGCTGCATTTATTTGATTAAAAAAAATACAGTAAAAGAGTTAATTTGTGGAATATTATTAAAATTGTACTTTTACAACTATTACAACTTTCTATTTTAATATATTTTTAAATGTTACCCAATCCTGTGATGGTAAAGCTGAATTTTCACCAACCATTACCGTGAAATATTGTTTTCAGCATCCTTTGATGAATAGAAAGTTCAACATAAGAGCATTTATTTAAAACAGAAATCTTTTGTAACATAATAAATGTCATAACTCTCACCTAACCAATTTTATGCATTCTTGCAGAATAAAAGCAAAATAAAACAAATCTTACTGTCAAACTTTTGAATGTTAGTCAATGTATGTGACAAACATTCCATGTATGTATATATATATATATATATTTTAAATGTTACAATTTCAAAATGTATATATATATATATATATATATATATATATATATATAAATCATTTATGTCGCAGTCTGACATCACTGGCTTTATGTTATGACCTTCCGACATGAACTTTCTCAATGATGGCCACAAGATCTTTGCAAGTCTTTGCTTTATGAGCTCAGGTAGCGATGAATATAATCAAAAGCTCAGCAAATATGTGATCACCAGAGAGGAAGTGACCTCCAGTGCATTTTAACTTATCTCCTCCACCACTCGCTCCCCTTGCTCTCCCTTTCCATCTTCTCTCTCACCTTGCCAAAAGAAAACTCATATCTTGGAATAAGACTGTGTGTTTTCATGAGTCTACGAGATCACCAGACCTTCCTCAACAACATTCTGCTCAAGAGATTAAAATCGGTGCCACACACAGAGCCAGGAGACGCCGTCCAGGAACAAAGCATTAAAAATTCAACATCTGAACAGTTGCTGCTTTTGCTGGGAGCTGGAGTTATAAGTGTGTATCCGTCCACCACAAGTGCTTCAGCAAAGAGAGACAAGACTGGGAATCACATATCTGCCAAACGGGGCAGTCGACCAAACACCTGACGTTCATTTAAGTGGCTGTTTGACAGACAGACATGAAGGCATGAAATCATAAAAGGGTGTTTTATCTGAGTGTTTAGGATTTTTTGATGAAATCTTTCAGAGAAGGAGGGGTGGAAGGTTCTGCCAAGCCATCGAGACATCAAGATCATGTCACGCGTGTCAGTGTAGATTTGTCGCTCACTGCCTCAGCATGTGTGTGATGTTTGCTGTTTGTGCGTGTGCTAGTGTGTGTGGGAAACCATTTCCTTTGAGTACGTTTGTATTTCTCCCATTCAAATCAAAGAGTGGCACTGGACTTTCAACTGAGGAAACATTCATCACATTTGTTTTTTTTTTCCTCAGTGCGACCTCCTTCTTGTAGAGCAGAACAGAGTCTGTCTGCAGCTTTCAAATCTCTGTGGTGTTGTTGTTGTTGTACCAGACACAAATTTTCCTATCTTCCTAGAAAGCGTTTTAAGAAGGTGCACTCTTGACTATTCAAAACATTACGCAGTAAAACTGTACCGAACAAGACAAAATATGCACACAAAAAAAATCTGCAGGATTGTCTAGAACTAGTATACAGTAAACCCGTAAACGTGATAAAATGTGTTAAAGTACACTGACAAAAAAAATTCATCCAGTATTTACATGTAGTTTGTGTTAGAGTACCAAAACATTAGCTTAGCAACATGCTAACGTTAGAATCAAGTCTGTGTGTGTTACGTAGAAAATTAACATAAAAGTTTGTGTTTATATAGGAGTGTGTGTGTGTGCGTTATATTATATAAACACACTTTTCAAAAAAAAATAAAAATCTTACTAACCCCAAACATTTGACCAGTAGCATAGTTAAGATTCAGATTCAGAATCAAGATGCTAACTATTGGAATAATATTTATTTTTAACAATGAAGCTTCAAATTTGTAAGCCTAATCTTGCCATTATCCTTCATAACCCTGAGAAGATTACATCAGGATTTAATATCTGATTTTGAAGTGAACATGCTCGTATCTGCTGAAGAACCGCTACGCTTCAAGCAGAGAAAAATAGATAAGGGATTTTATCCCACATGCAAAGGGAAAAAAGTGTAAAGAAGTAATCCTCTTGTTCGTGTCATATTTAGAGGTCAAGGCTTATTTTCTCTTGCGCTGGGTCTCATTAATGATTCAGACAGTGGCAGAGCCAGAACATGTTGAGCCCCAGACAGGATTTTGAAATGCCGCCCCTGCATCTAATTTCCTCAAACAGCTTCGGAAATGAACACAGATGATGGTGTTTCTCAATGCTGACGACACCAGAGACCCCAAAAAAAGGTTCAAACGGGAACATGCACACACTGTTTTCCCTTCTTTTCCTTCAGCAGGAAGCTGGAATGATTTAAGTATCAATACTTAACAACTCAAAACTAAGCAAGGTTTTTATCCCAGAAATCACTGCTCTGTTCATTCACACTTAAAACTAAAGGTTACAAAAAGGAGGTACACAGCAAGGCCTTAGAAGGACCATTTTGGTTCACTGAAAAGATCAAAATATATATTCTTAGTGTGAAGAACTTACTAAAAACCTAAAGAACATTTTGTCCAGTGGAAAGGACGGATGTTAAAGATTCTTAAAGGGATACTCCACTTTTTTCGGAAATATGCTCATTTTACATCTCCCCCAGAGTTAAACAGTTGAGTTTTACCGTTTTAGAATCCATTCAGCCGAACTCCGGGTCTGACGGTACCACTTTTAGCATAGCTTAGCACAGATCATTGATTCTGATGAGTCCAGTAGCATTTCTTTCAAAATGACCAAAGAGTTTCAATATTTTTCCTATTTAAAACTTGACTCTTCTGTAGTTAAACCGTGTACTAAGATCGACGGAAAATGAAAAGTTGCGATTTTCTAAGCCTATATGACTAGGAACTACTCTCATTCCGGCGTAATAATCAAGGAACTGTGCGGCTGTACCATGAGTGCAGCAGGCGTAATGATATGACGCAGCGCCTGAAAATAGGTCTAATAGGTTAGACAAACTTAGTCCCGGTCACGTTGGAAGAAGTTACCGAGCTGGGGACTATTTTCAGGCGCTGCGTCATATCATTACGCCTGCTGCACCCATGGTACAGCCGCACAGTTCCTTGATTATTACGCTGGAATGAGAGTAGTTCCTAGCCATATAGGCTTAGAAAATCGCAACTTTTCATTTTCCGTCGATCTTAGTACATGGTTTAACTACAGAAGAGTCAAGTTTTAAATAGGAAAAATATTGAAACTCTTTGGTCATTTTGAAAGAAATGCTACTGGACTAATCAGAATCAATGATCTGTGCTAAGCTATGCTAAAAGTGGTACCGTCAGACCCGGAGTTCGGCTGAATGGATTCTAAAACGGTAAAACTCAACTGTTTAACTCTGGGGGAGATGTAAAATGAGCTTATTTCCGAAAAAAGTGGAGTATCCCTTTAATGGAACCATAGATGGCAATAAAACTTTTAAGAGAATTGTGAAGTTCCCACATATTAGGCTTTTTCGAATATTACCTTTCATGACGTGTGTAATATAGGTGTTTGTGAATGTAAAAGGTCTGCAAAGTTTTAAAGATCAAACACAAATAAAGTTATTGTCTCTTAAAAGAATCGAGTCGAGTCGGCCTACGTAACAATGTAACAAATTTGCATAATGCCAGCCTAAAGTCCTCATTGGCTGCTTGCGAACAATGTCTACTTTGACCGGCCCTTAAACACTAGTTGTAGCTGAGGCCTGGAAGAGTCTGGTTCGTGTCGTGGACATACTGTTTTCAGATCCACTTTGCATGCACTTCAAAAGGATGAAGACTCGTGCTGGAATTGATTCGGAAAAACCGACACCATTGTCCGTATCACTGAGTATCAAGTGCTGAGGAAGACTCCGGAGCTTAAATTCAGATATGGTAATGGACGTTTCATTTCCTGTTTTTGTAAGTGGTAGATCAATCACAACAGACTGGGCCAATATGACCAATCAGAGCAGAGTAGACCAATCACAACAGACTGGACCATCTGATCAATCAGAGCAGAGTAGATCAATCACAACAGACTGGACCATCTAACCAATCAGAGCAGAGTAGATCAATCACAACAGACTGGGTCATCTGACCAATCAGAGCAGAGTAGATCAATGACAACAGACTGGACCAACTAACCAATCAGAGCAGAGTAGATCAATCACAACCGACTGGGTCATCTGACCAATCAGAGCAGAGTAGAACAATCACAACAGACTGGACCAACTAACCAATCAGAGCAGAGTAGATCAATCACAACAGACTGGGTCATCTGACCAATCAGAGCAGAGTAGAACAATCACAACAGACTGGACCAACTAACCAATCAGAGCAGAGTAGATCAATCACAACAGACTGGGTCATCTGACCAATCAGAGCAGAGTAGAACAATCACAACAGACTGGACCAACTAACCAATCAGAGCAGAGTAGAACAATCACAACAGACTGGGTCATCTGACCAATCAGAGCAGAGTAGAACAATCACAACAGACTGGACCAACTAACCAATCAGAGCAGAGTAGAACAATCACAACAGACTGGACCAACTAACCAATCAGAGCAGAGTAGAACAATCACAACAGACTGGGTCATCTGACCAATCAGAGCAGAGTAGAACAATCACAACAGGCTGGACCAACTAACCAATCAGAGCAGAGTAGGCAAATATGAGAAAGTAGCTGCACTATAAAGTTATAATACTGTATAGTGTTGTTTCCTGCAGTAAAAGTAATTTCACAGTGAGAAAAGCAGCACTGCCACGTTATCATATGCACAGAGGTGGCGGTGTGTGTAAGTGTGTGGGTTACGATGAACTCCAGATGTGTCTGCTCGACTACCGTCATGTGCTTAGCAAGTGCAGGCTGCGGAGCGGAGAGAGACCCTGCTGATGGCTCTGATGTACTGCCATCACACACACTAAAGCTATGTTCTGGAATCGCATACTGTCACACTACCCTTATTATTTCTGCAGCATTCAGTATGTAAACTGTGGGCAGTATGTAAATGTTCAATATGCATGGGATATCCAGATGACACTAAATTTGCCAAAGTACACAGCATACAGCTTGAGCACACATTGCATGGAAAACTGTATGCCAGATTGTAAAGTACAATTGACTTAACATTTCCAAAAGTGAACCCAAAGTAATATCAGCCACAATTTTCTTGAATTATCATCTAATCTGACTGCACAGAGTTTAAGTCAACATGAACTCAAAATTGACCCTATTTACTTCCATAATCCATCTTTTTTTCCATTTGTGTGTATTATTCCAAAAACAACACATGAACTTAAGGGAAAATGTGCCTGTGGCGACATAATATAATTCTGCATGCTTTTTGCACGTTTCGTGACACTTTCGAGATGAAATGTCCTGTAAGCGGCGCTAAACGTGCGTTCAGTTTTATCCGAAATCTATGTCCAGTACTAATGGACATAGATTTATGATTAGATTATATGATTTATGATTAGACATAGATTAGAGACTCTATGTCACTAATCCAAATAGGTGACAACAATCGTGACATTAAACATTTGGGTCTGACTTGTGTATTTAGTTATTTTTTCAGTTTTAATCGCTTGAGGTAGGCTACTAATGTTAGCGTCATATTTACAATATCTACCTACCATATGAGATAATGTGACAGCAATGTTGCATACGGTACTACAGCTTGAAAAGTCATATCTTTGTACAATGTGTGTGTACTGTTTCACAGTCTTTTTTTCTTTTTTTAAGTACGCAGTCAGGAATTCATTCAGAACATATCCTTACACAAATATATGCATAAACCAACGGTTTTAATTACCTGTCTCCAATACAATAGGGCCAGTCTACATAGATGCCATTAATGTTTTGAGATTTGACTTTTCTAATGGCACCTGCTTTGAATGAGTCTATGAATACAGCGCAGCAGAGTAAAACACTGTCAATATGCCAAGTCTAAGCCTCTGTGATACATTAGTGCCTGTCTGCTGTCAGTGTGTGGCGTCACTGAAGTTTCCCATCTATAAACTCCTCTCTGAAGACCCAACAGCTGCGACAGGGACGCTGGGAATGCTCAAAACATCAAACACAGACTCTTACCACAATAATCAGAGACAAAAACTCTATTACATATTACAGAATATCTCTCTCTCTCTCTCTCTCTCTCTCTCTCTCTCATATAAAAAAAAACTCCTGGATGCACTGGAGATGCCGAATATAATTTAGAGAATATTTGATTGTTGTGCTTATTAGCTCAATGTGCTTATGATTGATGATGCTTGGTGAATAACCACCTAACAAACATTCAGAGCACCCTAGCAACCGCAAAACAACATCTTGGCAACCACATGCAAAGCACTAGCCACTTTATTATCTATAAACACTTTATCATTTATAAACAGTAAAGTAAATACAAAAATCCCTCGCTCAAAAAAAAAAGTCCCTCACTTCCCTAAATTATTTTAATTATTTAGCAGGAATCTACAACATTTCCACCAAAATAACAGCAGCGAGTTTAGCTTAAGTACCACTCACATTTTCCACAGAAAATGTAAAATATAGTTTTCTGTTTGCTTTGTACAAAGCAACATGAGGCTACATAACACATCCTCATGTGTGTAAACATGGAAACACACACATTAGAGAGGTGAATGAAATCTAAAGTCTCTGCTAGTCGAGCGACACTCAGTTTTCCTGTTTGCATAATTTCCTTTTGTACAATTCAGTAAAGCCCTGCTCTTTTCCTCAATTATCATGTCAAACAACTGATGAGGCTAATGGGATAACAAGATAATAGCGGAGGTGACAAGATGGGCGTCGAGTGGGGCGCTTGTCTACAGTATGTGTGTGTGTGTGTGTGTGTGTGTACTTATGTGGGCGGATGATTGGACTTCTGATGACGGAGACAGACGTGTCCTCCCGCACAGCCTCTCTGTCTGGCATAAAGGAGTTTATTGATGAGCTTCATGAATTAAATATCCCCTGCAGTCTGCTAAACAGAAGTGCATTATTAATACTAATCTTTATCAGATCTCCAGTTTTTTCTAGTTTAAAGATTCAGAAAGCAAAACAATGAGGAATAGATATGAATTAATAAAGGAATACATACTTACACATACATACATACATACATACATATATCATACATATTTATCACACATATCTGCATATATCAGTGGAGATATGAAATTACATGCCATTTTACATGCCATCGAGTCAAGACATAATTTCAATAAGGGTAAACGATATACCATATCTTTACCAAATAGTGTTTTTTTCTTTTTTTTTTTCTGTTTTATCATTATCAGCCAATATATACTGTACACAATATGACCAATAACGTTTTTTTTTTCTTAAAAAAAAAAATCACTATATATTGGCTTAATTGTGCATGATTATTTCCCCTATTTTTATATTTACACTCACTTAAATGTCAAAAATATACATTTATTATATGCAAAACATGTATTTTATTGAAAAACATCGCTATATTTTGAAATGTTTTACATACAGTACATTATAATGTGATGCCTAAATTACCTTGTAGAATTTAAAACAACTGATTTTAGTTTTTAATGTTTTTATTTGAACATTATCTGTTCATTATCAGCGTGTCATATTGTCAAAATTGATATGTCATGCATAGCTACATTTCAATAATAATATATTTCAAATCAGCAATAAAATCGACAACAATGATATCATGCTTTTTGCTTCTTTAGCTCAATATGGTAAAGAGCATGCAAACTATAAAAAAAATGGCTCTGTTAACGGTGTGTTCTTTTTATTGTAAAAAATAAATAAAAATAATAATAATAATGTATAATTTTCTCCCTTACACTGACCTTATACAGCAGTCTACAGCTGTTTGTTTATTTTTTTTTTAATCACAATTCTGGAATCCTACACTGAATATCTCACACTCTTTGACCTTGGGACTGTGTACGAGTGTTTGTCTGAGTCTGGTGTGGGAATATGAGAATAATGTCCATTAACAGGAACATGCATGCAAGATAATCTCCAGAGGGAACAAAATCCCATGTTTATGGAAAGGAGAAGATGGTTAGACGGTCTCAGACTGCGGCTCTGACCGGGACACACTGATCTAAACTGTGTTTAACTGTGTTATTTGTAGACTGTATGGAAACCAAACAATAGACCAATGGCTCCTCATTAACAAGATACATTAAAAAAGATGGTTACTTCACAACAAACTATGGTAATTTTGTAACGAAAACAGTAGACTTAATACAAAAATCCCTCACTCAAAAATCACCAAAGTCTCTCACTTCCCTAAATTATCATAATTATTTAGCAGGAATCTACAACATTTCCACCAAAATAACAGGGTGAGTGATTTGCATGCAAAATGCAAATGCCTAACATGTAAATATTCAGAAATTTCGTTTCTTGTTCCTGGCTTTGCTTTTCTCAAAACCTGCGAACCATCTTCAAGGTCCAATATTATCATGTGCAACCTCCACAACACTTGCACAAAACTGTAAGACCAAGCTTTTGAAAACCCACAAGTCTTTTCTCATTTTCAACAGCCAACAATTTAAGTTTAGCTTATTTTTTTCAGAGACATCATCTGAGTCTGAACTCTGTTAAACGACCAATTAAGAAAACCAACAGCTTCAAATAAAAGCACCAGCTAAAACATGACTTACATTCACAATGACGTTCTAGAACATCTGTGTTTTTGCAAAGAAATAAAAGCTCCTCGCTGTTCTCAGCAGAAACTGCAGCATGCCTGTGAAAGTGTAACATTAGCATGCGGATCCAGTCATTCACTGCGGTGAATCTTCAGCCACTTTATTAATCTCAAAGAACAAATAAACATTTTAAGCCATCCATTTGGAACAAGTCAACAATGGACTCAGAGACCACTGTCTCATTACAATGGACAGAAAACGACATGTGTGTGTGTCTGCCAACATCGATCAATGAAGAACACAAAGATCCCATGGGATGTTGTTCCAATCTGTGGCATTATGTCTAATGGAGGATTTTAAATTTATGTCAATGTTTGGCTTGTGTTCCCTGGCACACGGATAAAGAAAACATCCTGTTTAGTTTTCTGTAACATACATCTCAATCAGTTTTAATGGATTACTTGACAAGACTTTTCCTGCAAGAACTTGGAAACTAAAGCATGCAGGACAAGGTTTCCCTGTGGATGTCAGGTAAATTTGTGTCTCGCAAACATGGATTTTGTGATTTCAGTCCCAATTGCCAATTGTTTTGAGGGCGAATTTGGGCATCCATGCGACAAATTTTATCCCGCCTGCATCTTTTTGATTCTCTTCATTTATTTTGACCTCGTAATTTTCGTGTGTGCGTGAATCTTCTGACTACATGGTACATGTTCATTGATATCTTTTCCAACGTGCTGAGTAAATAAGCAAGATGTGTCGTTACTTATTTGTCTAGCAATAAATCTATCAACTTTAATTAATTTGCTCAGCGAGATCCTCTAAAAACCATCACCACCTGTAGAAGAAAGGTTTATCCTAATGTATATGCGATGTGTGCTTATCTGACACATTTTGGACTCATTTGAGATCTCCCTCTTGTAGCATCTGCTCACGCTTAGAACTCTTTGCTTGCTAAGCATGTTTGCTCTGCACATGGGAATGTGACAGGGCTGAGCACACAGAGCAGGCCTCAGTGTTTGAAATGGCTTTGTTTGGCCCTTTTATTACTGGGAACCACTTTCTCCAGCTCATGAGAGAGAGAAATCTGGCCACCTGGACTATAATTTTAGGCATTATAAGCATATGCTCGAACACTATAATGAGATATCTGAACTATCTGAGATATCTGGCTAAATTCTAAGGCATCATCTCATGCATCTTATGCAGATTTCAGAATGCACTGCAATGAGATCAATGAAAATGTTTAGCCAAGATGGTGAATGGATGCAAAATGTAATACTAAAACGTAAAAGATCAAATGTAGTTCAAATGGCAATCAACAATTATTTGTGTTGTATCATTTCTCTCTCACGCACACACACACTTAACCCTCCCTAACTTTCTTTCAATGATAAAAAAAAGAGACAACTTTATACTTTTATTCAGCAAGAATGCCTTAAATAGTTCTATAATTAAAAAATGCCAAATTTCAGCCTATATATCGGCTTTGGCAATATATTTGTCATAGTTTCCACAAAAATATTAACCAATGTTTTCAAAATGGATTTTTATAAGAAATCCATATTAAAATAATTTCTGGATCTTGTGACACTGAAGACTGGAGTAATGATGCTGAAAATTCTGATTTGATATTACAGGAACAAAAAATAAATAAATAATTCAAATCCAAAATATAATTTTAAATTGCAATAATATTTCACAATATTACATTACTATTTTTGATCAAATAAATGCAGCTTTGAGCATAAGAGACTATCAAAAACATAAAAAAAATAGGCCTAGCAAGCCCAAATGTTTGAACAGTAGTGTATAGGGAAGTGTATTATAGATACTTGAATATCAACTAAAAAAAACACTAGCAACCTCCTAACACCCATTGGTCTTATAGCGAAAAGTTCAGTGCACCTGCACCAGATTCATGAACTAGTGCTTTCAACTAACAGCCATTGCTTGTGCTAAACCAGAACCACTGACAAAAAAAACCCACAAAACATTGCGTATTAAAGGGAAAAGATGCCATTAATCTGGCATGTTCAGTTGCCCCAAAGGGCAGTAAATCCCTTGTGTGGTCATGCATTCTTTATATCAGCCAGTTCTTTGTGTCTCTATAAGTGAGTGGTCTAAAACAGGCACGTCGTGGGCTTTATCCCAGCCATCTGTCTGTCTGTCTGCCTGTCTGTGCTTCAGTCTGACAGCTGCTGGTCACTTCTGTCCACGGCTCCTGACAGCTAATGCTGTCTGCTAATGCTGATGGTCACATTTGACCAGTTGACCGTGAAACACAAAGTCCTGGTACCCAGACCAGAGAGCATTAGAGATGTTGATGTCTGAAAAGACACACAGAAAGTACAGAGGAGAAAGAATTATGCATTTTAGCCATGCACGTTATGACCTTGCGTGTAAGGTTGCGTAACAAGATTTTAGCACAGAAATTAAAAGGAAAGAAATTCAATGCATGTATCCTTTATGAATCAATCCCAGAATGCATTGCAATGAGCTCAGTGGGGAAAAAAACACATTAATTCAGTACTAAAAGACATTGAAAAAAACAATTACATTTATTAAAAGAGAATTTATCTTGATATGAACTGACATTAGGATATCCGAATATGTCCTCATGTTTAGAGGTTTTGCAGCACTGATGGATAAGTGTGTGGATATGGAGAGAACCTGCCAAAACCACAGAGTGCTGGGAGATGCGTCTTTCTGGTCAGGGTTCGACTGTCACTGCTGTTTGACTGACACATGTGGCATATGAATCAAATGAGTATGATGTCATAAGGGCATGCTGCTTCCTTTCACCCGTTTTAGTATATTTGGCAAAAGTATGGTTCCACTTCCTGTTTCTATTTTAACTCAGACATCTACATTGTTTTCAATACAGTCATTTCAAGAGATGTTAGATGATGTTTTTATATATATATATATATATATATATATATATGTCAGGAGTTACACTGCCATTCAAATGTGCAAGATCAGTTAGATTTATTTTTATTTTTTTAAGAAATCAGTGGTTTTATTCAGCAAGGGCTCAAAAGTGACAGTAACAACAACAACTTATATTTATTACAAAAGATATGCATTCCAAATAAATGCTGTTCTTTTGAACTTTCTTTTCACCGTAAAAAAAAATCATCCGTTTCCACAAAAATATTAAGCAGAACAAGTATATTAGACATTGCTGATAATAAAAAAATATTTCTGAAGTACCATTAGATTATTAGAATGATTTCTGAAGGATCATGTGACACTGAAGAATGGAGTAATGATGCTGAATATCAGCTTTGTTTATCACAGGAATAAATGTCATTTAAAATATATTGGGGGGAAAAATTTAATTATTTTAACAATTATCTTTCAGAATTTTACCATTTTAATTGTATTTTGGATCAAATAACCTTGGTGAGCATAAGAGACTTCTTTCGAAAACATTAAAAATCCTACCAACCCCAAACTTTTGAATGGCAGTGTATATCAAAATGTTCAAGATTGGTGAACTTTAATGAGAAATTAAAAAAGGTCATATGAATAGCCTATCTTTCACATTGCCACAATAGCATAATGCCATACGGTTATAAAAATAAACTCCCCTTGAGGAATCCTTCTTACATCTGTGCAAAACCACACATCTAAGCATATGACTGTCTGAGTCATTTGGGGAAATTTTAGCAGAAGTGGTTGGTAAGTCGATGGGTGTTGGCCTCGGAAGAAACTCACTGGCTTTTTTCACACAAACAAAGGGAAAAAAAGACTTGCTAAAAACAGAAACCTATATTGTTAAGGACCGTGATGATGATACTGCAGCCACCTCCAGATTGGGATGGATTTGGCTCTGATTTTGGCAGTTCAATGGGCTGCCTGACTGCCTCTTTTTTTTTTTTTTTTAGGTTCAGACAGTTTAGACAAGTTAGACCATATTCTTAGTCTCTAGACCTTTACTGCTTTCACAACTAGGTGAGAAACTTTTGCCAAACCTAGAACTTTGCAAACCACAATTCAAGACAGTTGCCTTCTGTAGTGTCTTTCAAACTATAAAGATATCATTCAACTTGTTCTGGGAAGAATTCACAAGCTGTGCTGTTTTAGCATCTGATTCAGTAAAGAAATTATAGCAAAAAATAGCACAACATTGGCTCTTAAAGAGTCAGTTCACCCTAAAATGAAAATTCTGTCATCAAGTATGACGTTCCAAACTCATAAGACTTTGTTCATCTTTGGAACACATATGAAGATATTCTTACAGAAATCTGAGAGATTTCTATCCCTGCATTGAAAGCCTATAAAGTCTATGAACAAAAAAAAACAAAAAAAACATGAATTGAGCAGTTTAATCCAAGTCTTCTGAAGAGACATAATTTAGCTATTATGATGAACAGATTTAATTTATAGCCTTTTATTCACACATAAACATTGATCAGCTAACATACTTACTTAATTATGGTAAACAGAAGCTCAACTCTACTTGCTCAAAACGGAAAAACAAACCTCAATGGTTTTTGTGGGAGCACAAACATGCAGGTGTGACACGCCAAGATGAACCTTACTGGTTCTAGCTTGTTTACCAAATTTGAATGCTCTATGTATGTTCGCTTATCAGTGTTTCTATGAATACAAGCCTAAATTAAACTTTAAAACGATAATGTCTCGTCAGAAGACTTGGATTCAACTGCTCGATTCATTTTTATTGTTTTTTTACATTTCGAACCGTCAGAGTTAGAGGGATAGAAACCTCTCAGATTTCATAAAAAAAATTCTTCATTTGTGTTCCGAAGATGAACGTCTTATAGGTTGGGATAGGGATGCATTGATGGCCGATACCGATTAACCAATAATTCTGTCGTGACAACTCTTGGGAGATTGGTATGGTAATAGAGATTGGCATGGTAATGGATATGGCAATGTTAATGTATTTGGTCTTGGCGGAACAGATCTGCTACGCTGCGGCTACAGGGCAAGTACCGAGACTTGAGAGCATGTAAGACATGCTGCTGCACATGTAACATACATGAATTAACCCCGTAGCAGATCTATACAGGTGGAGCTAGGGAAGGGGGAGGGTTCTGAAAGTGCGCTGCAGACTGTTAACAGCAAACAATGCCAAGAATTTGAATGTTTGTGCAGAAAGCTCATTGGCCGCTGATGCAACAGCAACCAATCAGCTGTGCTATGTAGATAATGACATGATTGCTACCAATAAGTTAAAGACCTATCAGCCATCACCATTCAGAGTTTCATGCCAGAATTATGTAATTCTTTATATTTGAAAGCCGATAACCAATATATTGGTCGATAAATTTAAATCCAATCAATATTTGGGTAAACCAACCCTTTAAAAATGGCAAATGAATCACTAATCGATGAATTACTGCTGCCAGGATTGCTAGCAAATCTACACTAACATTTTTAAATAATATAGTTAGTGAATAAGACTGAAAAAGCTCAAATATAGCTGCAAAAGTGACGCAATGAATTTGCCTCTCTGACTTTGAATGCTCCCAAACAGCAGATGAGATGGTTTACTTTACAGTGAGCGAGCTGCACGCAATGCCTGAACGAGACAGAGACAGACAAGCCCGCATCACAAACACAATCACAGCGTTGGGTCATGCAGGGTTTGATGGGGAAAATGAAAGGAGATCACTCCTCTAAATAGCTACGGTTATGTCGCCCTCCTCTTACTGGCAAATAATGTTCTTCCATCAACGTTAAAGCACCATAATGTGCCGTAATAAGGTTAGAAGATTGGAAGAGGGTTACGACCTCCAGTACAGTATTGTATGTGATGTCACCCATAGAAAAGAAAAATCACAAATGAGACGTCTTTAAAATCTCAGTTTCATAACGAAATGAAATAGTTAAGCACACAGATCTGATCAGCATGACCCATTCTGTTTCTGAATTACTGTTGAACTGTGTGCTTCCGTCTCTTCCAGATATCATCATCTCCTACAGTGTCAGAGAGCTGACAGATTGTTGTTCATTCCTGCCTCTTCCTTTCATTAGCTTCTATCTGCATCTCCATCTCCATCTCCCCCTCTGCCGCTCTCCTCCATACCTCCTCTAACTCAACATGAACCTCAAACTGACTCCAAGCAGAATTCATTAGAACACAAATTGAGAGATTCTTCTCTGTTAGAGAGAGCTCTTTAATATCTCAAATGTTGTAGATGGCAATGAGAATAAATGAAGAGAGCAGCAAATAGCTTAAAGGGTTAGTTCACCCAAAAAATTTTATTCTGTCATTAATTACTCACCCTCATGTCGTTCCAAGACCTTCGTTTATCTTCAGAATACAAATGAAGATATTTTTGATAAATCCGAGAGTTTCTGACCCCCCCATAGACTGCAACGTCATAACACTTTCAAGGCCCAGAAAGGTAGTAAAGACATCGTTTAAATAGTCCATGTGACTACAGTGGTTCAACCTTAAGGTTATGAAGTGACGAGAATACTTTTTGTGCGTAAAAACAAAACAAAAATAATGACTTTATTCAACAATTTCTTCTCTTCTGTGTCAGTCTCTGATGCTGTTCATGTGAGCTCCACAACGTGCGTGTGCTGCTGACGCAGGATCCGGCCAATACTGAGCCGGCGCTGCACTGTGTTTACTACGTGAACACAGTGTCAGAGACTGACATGGAATAGAAGAAATTGTTGAATAAAGTTATGCTTTTTTTGTGAACAAAAAGTATTCTTGTCGCTTCAAAATTAAAGGGATGGTTCGGAGTAATATCAACCTAGGGTCCTCTGCACCATGACCACGTGTTTTTCTCAACTCAGTGAAGTGTAGTCGACGTCCGGGTTAGCGGTAGCATGAGCCGCCAGGCAAGTGTTATTTAAATAAACTCCTGATGTACTTACAAACTTTCCAATGCCTCGTTTTATGAGTACAGAACCTATTTGTACTACTGTAGAAGTTTGGTACCATTCTGGGCATTATTAGTGGGGTAATTTACGAGATACATTATAGGATCCATTAGCGCCTGCACTAAGCCATACGGCTGATTTCTGTGCATAATTTGTGTTCCGAAGATGAACGGATGTCTTACGGGATTGGAACGACATGAGGGTGAGTAAATAATGACAACTTTTTTGGGTGAACTAACCCTTTAAATGTCCTGATTTTTCTCCTGAGAAAAACATCTCATGTGTCTCCTTTTAGAAAATATCTTTTCAATATGCTTAGATTTGCCAAAGTCTGCATTCAAATCTTCCAAGCTCCTTTTCACACTTTTTTTCCCCCCTCTATTGTTACTGTGTGTCAACCATCATTAGTCTATTTTTATTTCTCCTTAAGAATTTTAGGAGAAACATCTGAGACAAAGAATGTAAAACTCTATGGATGCCCAAGACAAACATTTCAGACAAAACTAAAATCTAAATCATAGGCAAGGAGAACGTCTGAGCTATTTTACCACTTCTTCCTAAAACTGTCAAATCATGCAGACAACAGCTGTAGAAATTTGAATATAGCTTTTGATATTATGTAACTTATTAAGGCTTGTTTAAACATGGGTAGTTGACATATAACATAACATGCATGAACCTTTTTCATATCAAGATTTAAGATTAATATATAGCATGTCATTCAAGCCTATAAAAATTTAGTTTTTCTTAAAAATACAAAAAAAATTACTTTAAAATAACAAAATATTTTAAACTTTTTGAAACTTGTTTAGTTACAGACAAAGTATACACGATGTGTCACACAGCAAGACTGTTGTCACTGATTGATACTGTATGTCAAGCCAACCCATATAAAGAGCAACACCTAGCATACTGATTATAGTTCATTATGTGTTTCTGTGGCTATGACAGAAATAAATATAGCTGCACACCATACTCTGGTGCTGGATGACCTCTACAGCTTAGCAAAACAATACACGCGTCTCACGACAGCAAAATAACCACATTCACACATCCAACTTGCCATTAGCAGCATTCAAATGACTGTAAACAGACTATTATTAACTTACCTTAAGAACTGCTATCCAGAAAACGTCCACAGAAATGAAGTGGAAACCAATCCAGTACGTGGATTCACTGTGACCCAAGATTCAATCCCGAACGTGACTCTGTCCGACTCCGATACAAGTGCATTACTGAGTCAGACAGCCTGGTAAAAAGTCTGTAGCTGCATCCGTAAAATCAAAAAGCTCCATGGGGCAGCCGAGAGCCGAAAACAGCAGAGCTGTCATAAACTTTTCCCCTCACTGCTCACACACCACCTGCAATGGGGTCTCTTGGGGAAATCGACAGCCTCCCTTTGCTCTCATTCAGGACGACCACTGGGGGCTTTGAGTTCAGCCCCTCAACATACAGTCACATACACTACACGAGCCTTGCCGATACACAGACAGGAGGACTGCGACCTCAGAGCGAGAGAGCGTGAGCTTGTTTGAGGAAGTGTGAGAGGAGGAGAGATCCGAACACCTCACACACAAACTCCCTGTTCGGTTCAAATTGCATACAGAGTGACTCACAGTGACAGTCCCCCTCACTGCCCCTAAATGCGAGATGGTTGTCTTTCTTATACTAGTATTGTGTTTTCATACGCTTTTGGTCTAAAAATGTCCGCACCTGCAGTACAGAGTCGTTCACAAGCGGCTCACGCAGGTGACTTATTTCAACATCGCTGGCAAACGATGGGATGGATTTGCAAGTTTAGTTAATGTATACGTATGTAAATATCCACTCATTCCAGTGAACTTTTTGTTTTCTGTGATCTGAGTTAAGCTATTTTGTACAGACTCCCCCTCAAATGATTCAAACTTAATTGTTTCAGAAACCGTTTCCTTGAACCGTTTGACCGATTCAGTGAAAAGAACCGACTCAAAAGAGCGATTCATTCGCGAAAATACGGGACACACGACATGTTTTATCAAATATCAACAGTGAACATGTTTCTCATGTAAGTATACAAAACTCCCTCATCCCACAAAGAATTTTACTGGGGTTTATGACTTTATTCGTGGGTTTTTAGCAGTGTTTTTCTTTGTTTTGCAACATACAATTCTAGTCCACAAAATACAGTGTGTTTCAGAAGAATAGAGGCTGAATCTCTGGAGGAGTGTCATAATATTCCTCTGTCACATATAGCTGTCAATCACCTTACACAATGACCTCACTCTTAAAACTGACATTTTCCGAACAATTAAACAAAATTTGCCCTCCAACTACTAGGCAAATGTCTGTGAACTAAAGAAAACCACCATTATAATAATTATTTTATTTAAAGCCATTATTAAACCTGACTCTAAATTGTTTTGGTTCCCATAAAGCATACCGTATTTATGACTAAAATGAAACCCTTTAGTATTCCAGCTTAACTGTGGCTTGATCTTTGTGTCATAGTGACACTTCAAACAGATGTCTAACATCAGACAGCCACATTCCTGAGCGTTGATTTTTCATGACTGTCTTATCAAACCATCAAACACAATGTGGCAACGGGGTGGGGATCCACAACCATTAATAAAAAAGAAAAAAAAAAAGAGTTTGATAAGAAAATATATGCAAGAAGAAGTGCCGCTGTAATCCAAGGTGGGAAAACAATGTTGCTGGAAATGAGAAAATGTCAAAGCAAGGTTGAAACAAGTGTCGTGTCAGAAAGAGGATTATCTTAAAATTAAACGTGTTGGACAGATATTGTGTGGACAGATGTGTGCATGTAAGATTGGAGGTAACATGAGACTGAAATTGAATGTTGGTTGATTCTCTTGTCTGATTCTTTTGATCAATTTAATGTACAACACAGGCACATAAAAGTGAAAATTCTTCGATTCTACAAACATTTTTTTTCTCTCCAAAAAGCTGCTTCTGTTTATCAGGATAGGATGCTTTTCTATTGTTTGAGATGGTTCTTAAATTGTAGTGTTTTCTTGGTAGTCCTGTCGACAAGATCGCTGCAGTTTCAAGTGGATAGAATCAGGCAGGAGGAGAGAGACGTGTGTGTGTGGTAGAGGGAGGATTGACGGCTGTTGCAGACTTTATTACTGCTGGTGTGAGTTATTGAGTTTTCTTTTACAGCTTTGAGACTAATGGCATACACTGTAAAAGTGTATAAGACTGTCTCTCAGCCCATCGTTGCATAGGCTACTGTATGTACCATTTTCATGAACATGAATATAAAAATCTGAATCTGACTCATGCCAGTCCTTTGAATATACTTCAGTTGAATCTAAATTCTAATAACTGAATCTGGATCTAATGGGATGTGATTTGGGATCTTAATTTGAATCTAGATCTAAATATAGTTTTGGATCTGGGTCTAATTTAAATGTGGATTTAAATCTGAATGAAATCTGACTCGTACTAAGCATTTAAAATGTGATTTAATTAACAAACAGTTTTTAATGAATTTAATGAATTTAATCATTTAATTGAATCTGATTTGTTAATAAATTAATCTTGGACCTAATGGGATCTCTTTTGGGACCTGAATCTGGATCTCAATCTTGACCTGAATCTGGATCTGAATATAGTTTTGGATCTGGGTCTAGATTTAAATGTGGATTTGAATCTGAATTTGGATCTGAATCTGGATCTGAATGTAGTTTTGGATCCAGGTATAGATTTAAATGTGGATCTGGATCTGAATCTGGATCTGAATATACACTGCTCAAAAAAATAAAGGGAACACTTTTTAATCAGAGAATAGCATCAAGTCAGTTAAACTCCTGGGATATTGATCTGGTCAGTTAAGTAACAGAGGGGGTTGGTAATCAGTTTCAGCTGCTTTAGTGTTAATGACATTAACAGCAGGTGCACTAGATGGGCAACAGTGAGACAACCGCCAAAACAGGAATGGTTTTACAGGTGGATACCACTGACATTTTTTTCCCTACTCATCTTTTCGGACTGTTTTTCACCAGTTTTGCATTTGGCTAGGGTCAGTGTCACTACTGGTAGCATGAGGCGATACCTGGACCCTACAGAGGTTGCGCAGGCAGTCCAGCTCCTTCAGGATGGCTCATCAATACGTGCCATTGCCAGAAGGTTTGCTGTGTCTCCCAGCACAGTCTCAAGAGCATGGAGGAGATTCCAGGAAGACAGACAGCTACTCTAGGAGAGCTGGACAGGGCCGTAGAAGGTCCTTAACCCATCAGCAGGACCGGTATCTGCTCCTTTGTGCGAGGAGGAACATGATGAGCACTGCCAGAGCCCTACAAAATGACCTCCAGCAGGCCACTGGTGTGAATGTCTCTGACCAAACAATCAGAAACAGACTTCATGAGGGTGGTCTGAGGGCCCGACGTCCTCGAGTGGGCCCTGTGCTCACTGCCCAGCACCAGGGAGCTCGATTGGCATTTCCCATTGAACACCAGAATTGGCAGGTCCGCCACTGGTGCCCTGTGGTTTTCACAAATGAGAGCAGGTTCACCCTGAGCACGTGACAGACAGGAAAGGGTCTGGAGAAGCCGTGGAGAATGTTATGCCGCCTGTAACATCGTTCAGCATGACTGGTTTGGTGGTGGGTCAGTGATGGTCTGGGGAGGCATATCCATGGAGGGACGCACAGACCTCTGCAGGCTAGACAATGGCACCCTGACTGCCATTAGGTATCGGGATGAAATCCTTGGATCCATTGTCAGACCCTATGCTGGTGCAGTGGGTCCTGGGTTCCTCCTGGTGCACAACAATGCCCGGCCTCATGTGGCGAGAGCATGCAGGCAGTTCCTCGAGGATGAAGGAATGATACCATTGAAGGGCCACCACGCTCACCTGACCTACATCCAATAGAACACCTCTGGGACATTGTGTTTCGGTCCATCTGACATCACCTGGTTGCACCTCAGACTGTCCAGGAGCTCAGTGATGCGCTGGTCCAGATCTGGGAGGAAATACCCCAGGACACCATCCGTCGTCTCATTAGGAGCATGTCCCGACATTGTCAGGCATGCATACAAGCACGTGGGGGCCATACAAACTACTGAGTACCATTTTGAGTTGCTGCAATGAAATTTCAGCAAAATTGACAAGCCTGCTGCATCATTTTTTCACTTAGATTTCCGGGGTGTCTTTGAATTCAATCCTCTGTAGGTTGATTATTTTCATTTCCATCAAACGATGTGGCATCCTTTCGTTCATAACACATTACCCAGTCCATATTAGTATAGATATCCAGCATGATATTTTTCCCCATTGAGATCTGATGTGTTTTCAAAGTGTTCCTTTTAATTTTTTTGAGCAGTGTAGTTTTGGATCCGGGTCTAAATTTAAATGTGGATTTTAATCTGAATTCGGATCTGAATCTGGTTTTGAACATAGTTTTGGATCCGGGTCTAGATTTAAATATGGATTTGAAGCTGAATTTGGATCTCAATATGGATCTGAACTTATTTTTGCATCTGCTTTTGGGTATGGATCTGGGTCTATAGATTTGAATGTGAATTTGTACCTGAATTTGGATCTTGATCTGAATGAAATCTGACTCATACTAAGCATTTGATAATAAATAAAACCTGGTACAGTCTGTAATGATGCATGGTTCCTATTATTTTGCGTTTTTTAATACGTGTTGTTTACATAAGACTATATATTGCTGTGCTGTTTTACTGAAGACTTAGGCATCTGGAAAACCTTATTTATTCAGTCAGTAAAAAGTAGCAAGTAAAAATAAAAACCTTAACTTGTGGTTGCAATTATCACTCTGACCTGGTTTTATGGCCAATTACGTTTGAACATCTAACCCTTTAAAATCTAACTTAAAAGTATTTTTGGAGCTGTTATTCTGGGCAGATGCCTCAGATTTTAATGCAATATGATACTGTGCAAACTCACACCACTGATAAGGTCGATTTAAGCTACACTGGCTTTAAAGTATAAAAAAAAAAAAAAAAAAAGCTTTATCATGATTAGAACAATTAAAAACATTAACCTTTGTCTGTATCCAGATGGAAATCTGCCTCGCTTCATTGGCGCAGTGTGCCGTCCACTCAAGAGGTTCCAGATCTCTGTGTCATAATTAATCATGGTGGTTATGTTGGGCAGCCATGCTGGATGAAGTCACCCACCGTGCAACAGCTGCTGATATTCTATTTCCTACAATGCACAAGGAGAGACAGAGGTCACATCGCTTACTGGGATCATCAAACTGTTGCCGTGGTGACGACCACTGGAAAGTCTGACTCATCATGGAAGGTTTGAATTTTTTAACTTTTGAGGCACAAAGATTCATTATTTATTGAACACCATTTGTACTCATTAGACCCATGGCTATATTAACTTTGACATGGAGCCTTTGGGATGCCCTCTAGTGTTATTACGAATATGCTTATATAATGTGCTAACAATAAGTTGAACTTTCTTACTCTGTTAAGTAATATAACTGGGAAGTTTGGTGTGTCAAGTGACACTGAAGTGGGGATTTCTGACTCCTTGAAATATATGTACTGTTATTGAAATCTGCAGACCCAAATAGATTAAGTGTAACAAAACAAGGTGTTTTCTTTCCACTAGTCTTCTTTCCATGTTATGGAAGCCAAAAAATTAGCCTCTTAACAGCAAATATGTGGACTCAAAGAACTTTTCAGATTTTCTTTTAATATTAATTGGCCCTATAAATGCAACCGCATAGTTCAGACCTGCAGAGGCTTCACCAGGCTCATTTCTTGTGTCCAGAACAGTTGGCCAGGTTCACAGTTTGTGGACGGATGGGGGAGAGCATGCAAACACATGGCATGTTTGTTCAGGGCATGCGTCTTTGTAATTGGACGCTAAAATAATAGATGCTTTCCTGTTACCAGTCAGGCATAAAAGACCTTTAGCAGGGCTGTGTGCCATTCAGCAATAAACTAAGAGCTGGAAGTATATATGTGTGTGTGTGTGTATATATATATATATAGTTAAGTCACCATTTATATAGGTCTTTTTACAATACAGATTGTCTCAAAGCAGCTTTACAGTGACAATAAACAAAGATTGTTTTGGCTGTATGCAGCTCTAGAAGAAAGTCATTGTCTAGCTTGAGTACGTGTTTAATTGATTCCTTTCTGTTGTAAAAATCATTAGTTATTAACTTAGGGGTCGCTTACACGACACCATTTTCAACTGAAATCAGAAAACTTTTAATGCGGTCTGGCTGTTCATTTACATGACAATGGCGTTTTGGTGGCCTGAGAACGCATACTTAATTAAATAATAATTTATATAATTATTGTTACATGAATATTCACATTTCAGATATGAATCTTTCATATTTTAACTCACAATATGGTTGACAATTTGTGGGGGTGTAGAGCACAATTAAAATGTACTTTGATTTATACAATTTTTAAAATGTTTATCATATTTTACAGTTTATAGTAGTTAACAGTATTCAACATACCAGCAAATAAATGGATCATTACATGAAACTATGTTTTGTTGTAAAACTTGTCTTAGCAAATATTTGGTGTAATGAAATCCCTCTCTTGAGAAATCAGTAAATCTCTTCTCCTTTTATTCAAATTCATTTTCATTTAACATGCTACATTTAATAATTTATTAATTGATTTCTTTCATTTAGAATTTTTGCCCGCCCAGACACATAGGCTACTTTTACACAGAAATCCCCAGGTCAGAGGTCATGATGTCCAACTCTGCGTGTGTGATGTTTCCCTGGACATATCTTGAAAAACTGTTTTTTCTTTTAGAGTGATAAACACGAGACCTTGTTGACCTTTTGATGTGCAACCATAAGCATCTGTTCCACCAGCTGTAAACATCACAAATCGTGTCGCTGTTCCCATGTGCAAATGTTTTCCTGCGTGTGCGTGTCTGTCCGAAGATTCGTCCTCCATTTCTCACAAACTCTGAGCCCCAGGGCAGTAACCTTACTGTCTGTGCGATGGGACATTCACAGTGTTGAAGTCAGGTCAGGTCAGAGGTCAAAGCAGACCCTTATAAATTGTGCCGGGGAACAGTAGGGAAAATACTGCTGAGAACGGAACTCGTGAGGGATGTTTGTCCCTTCGAGATGAACCTCCATGTTTACCCAAGCTGGGAGTAGAGAGGAATCTGCTTGTGTGGTGATAGTTTCTGTGTTGACACATTCCACAGTTTCTGAGCTCTCTCATGTCCTGACACATGAAATAGATAGACTCCATCTCTGCTGGGGTTTTGAACGCTAATGTTTCATAAAAGTCCAAATAGAAGTGTTTTATTCATTTAACATGAATGAGATAGCAAGGTTTAAAAAAAAGAAAGAAAGAAGGTCCAAATATAGAACCTTGAGGGACTCCATAGGGACACCTCAACAACAGCAAAGGATATCTAAGAACTCGGATATGAATCTGGTTCTGATTTAGATCTAGCTTTGGTTCTGGATCTGGATCTAACTCTGAATTTAGTTCTGAATTAAATCCAGAAGAATAACATTTCTAAAAAATGGGCTAAAGACATTGCTGCTAGGGGTGATGTGGGTGGTTGCCAGGGAGTCTGCAGTTGCTAAGTTATTCTGAAGGACTTTTGGCCTGTTTTATGCAGTTGCAAAGGCAATATGGGTGTTTTGATTTCTAGCCAAAGTTAAAGAGTCCCATGCTGAGTCTCTATTATATTCTTTAACTTAAAGTCACCTTTTAGCACCTTTTTATATCTCTGACAAACCGGAAGTCAGTCAGTTCCGATAGCATGGAGAATTTGCAAATCTGCTTTAAGCTTCAGATGCATTTGAACTTTTGCAGCTAAGAACGTATGCGACTTCCAGTTGGGAATAATTTAATCAAAATTGTGAGATTAGTCAAGAACAAAGTAAAAATGTTTGCCACTAAATGTCAGAGATAAATAGAAAGGAGGGTTAAAGGTAGCCTGGCTAACGTCAGACCTCTTTCTCATTGAGACGTGGTCTGGGAACCACATGTTAATTTTCTCGTATTTGAGGCGTGGTTTACGAATGCCCAGAGCCGTTTATTGGGCGCTACGAATGTCTATCAAATGCACCTGCACGTAGCTCATAGCCAATCGCTTCAATTATACCAGATGACGTATGTAGAGCGGCAGAAATCCGACGAGGAAGAAGACGAAATAAACTTGCGTTCTAAACTACTTAGAACACTATCTAAAGCTGCTTTGAAAGGTTAACTTCGCGTCTGATGCCATGTTGGATCCATAGATATAAACAAACTGCTTCGGTGTGTCGCATAGACGTCGTCATCGTCTTGCTGCTCCCTCCCCGTTCTGTGATTGGTTCCCTTTTTGAGGGGAAAATCTGGTCTATGGTGTCCAGGCTGCCTAGCAGTGTGAATAAAATCGCGCTGCGCTCAAGGCAGCATGGGGAAACCCAGGCTAGGTTAAAGGGGTAATTTATTCAAAAAATTTTAATCTGTCATCATTTACCCTCAAGTTGTTCCAAACCTGTATGAATTTCTTTCTTCTGCTGAAAGAATACAAAAGAAGTTATTTTGAAGAATCATGTGTATGTCGGTAACCAAACAGTTGTTCAACTCCATTGAATGCCATAGTTGTTTTTTTCTCAATAAGTCAGTGAGGCCCATCAACTATTTGGTTACCCATATTCCTCAAAATATCTTCTTTTGTGTTCAACAGATTTGGAACTACTTGCTACAAACTTTTCTTTTTTTGTTGAACTATACCTTTAAGTCTGTTGGATTTTTACCCATTTATTGAGTTGAGGTGAGCGGCCAGTTTCTGACTCTTATTTCCACCAGACTACAAGTGTGAAAATTGGGCTTGAGTTGGCATAAAGGCCCTAACATCAAATAGAGTTAATTTTCAATGAATAATTCAACTAATGAGGATTTACAGGGGTTTTGGGGTGTCTTAAGAAAGTATCTGAGTTAGGTTGGAGCGATCCTCTGACAGATCAGGCATGCTAGGACAAGCATGGGACTTGAGTATCAAAGTCGAGGGGTTTGCTCGCGCTGACAGGTGCTGTCAGGGGTCATCACCCTCAGTTGGTTTTATGACCGTCTTATTTTGAGTATTTTTAAAACTGTTTCAGAAAACAGTTTTTTTTTTTTTTTTTGCAAAAGTCTGCATCTTCCATCTGGGAATCGTAAAATGAGACAAACTTCAAAATTAAGGGAGACAAACAAATACGTAAATTGTCCAATGATTTTACATGCATGCAACAAACAAAAGCAGGGCTGCATTATGAATTTATGCTTAACCAAAAATATTTAATTTATTAAATTAACTTTAAATTTTCTTTACTTCTCTCTCCAGCACACACACACACACACACACACAAAATTATGAATCATTATAAACAATATATTATGCAAGGTCATGTTGGGTGGGTTGCTATTTGTCAGAGCTCTAGAGGGAAAAAGTTATAGCAAAGAATGAGATTATAAAGAATATTTCTTGGACATTAGTGCCCTCCAGTGGTCAGAATGTCTCTGTCTGAATGCATCTGTCTGCATTATGTACCGTACACTATACTGGTCAAAAGTATGGGGTCAGATTTTTTATTGTTAAATTAATCAAAAGACATTAGTAATTTTACAAAATATTTATTTTTCAAATAAATGTTTTTTTTTTGTTTTGTTACCTTTCTATTCATCAATGGACCATTAAAATTGTTAAGGTTTGAAGGATCATGTGACAATGAAGACTGGAGTACTGATGCTGAAAATTCAGCTTTGCATCACAGAAATAAATTAAAATTTAAAATATATGAAAATAGAAAACAGTTCATTTAAATTGTAATAATATTTCACAATATTACGGTTTTCTATATTTTGATAATGACTGTAATTTCATCTGTGTTTATAATGTCAACTCACTTGTCTCTTGTTTTGACACGGCTGGTATTTCCACTGATAAAAACTGAGTTTGAACTACCTCACTGTTTATATTAAGGCCAATGGACTTTATTTTGTCAAGATTGTACTTAGCATTTAACTGAATCATTGAAGGTCAGAAGTAAGTACATTGGTCAATAAATTGAGATTAAATGCATACAAATGTATGTTTTATTTAACTTATTTAGTTATTGCAGGTTTGCATATTCTGATTCTGTATTTCACTGATTTTATTTATTTTGAGAAATATTGATTTTTTTTTTTTTTGTGCAAGTGAGATGAGTAAATGCACGCTCACATTTAGTAACTACAATAACCATCATGTTTACACACACACACACAACGCCTCTGCACGTCGATTTGTCTCAACATGAGGACAGGAGAGCTGTCAGTCAATAAATGGGAAAAAGTTACTTGTGTTACTTATTTGAAAAAGTAATTCAGATATTTTGTTATAAATTTTAAGATGCGTTACTTTACTAGTTACTTGAAAAAGTAATCTGATTACGTAACTTGTACTTGTAATGAGTTATCTATCGTTTATCCATCATTACTCCAGTCTTCAGTGTCACATGATCCTTCAGAAATCATTCTAATATGCTGATTTGCTGCTCAAGAATAATTTCTTATTATCAATGCTGATAACAGTTGCGCTGCTTAATATTTTTGTGGAAACAATTTTTTTTCAGGATTCTTTGATTAATTGAAAGTTCAAAAGAACAGCATTTTGTTTTACAATTGTTTTTTTTGTAATATAAATGTCTTTACTCTTACTACTGACCAACTTAATGTGTCCCTGCTGAATAAACGTATTAATTTCTTAAAAAAAAAAAACTTTCTGAACAATAGTGTACATTTTTCTTAATCTGCTTTAAGTAAGTTAACTTTTCTTTAGTGGTAGATTCTTTACAGAATAACTAAATAAGTAGATGGCAGATTACTTTTAGCAAATTTTAGAAATAATAAACTTTTTTTTTCACATCACAAATTACATTTAATTCAAAAACTGTATCATTTGTTTCTGTCAAACTGAATTGTTTTCCTTTCAGATCCCACCCATAACTGAAGATAATGTTATTCAAGAGAATTTAACACGTCTGTTTTTCAGTGATAAATATTCTGGGTTATTTTAACCTGCTCGTGTCTTTTAGTATATAGATGTAATCAGTCTATATGATGGTTCTACACCTTTTCTTTCTATTTTCTGATATTCCATCACATAATAGATGCAAATATTGATGTTTTTATAAGAGACACTGGCTTCTTATCACTGTTTGGGCAGATCAACATATCATATCACAGAATAATGTAGATGTCAGTGTTTTTTCCCTCCTGTCTTAGCATGGGGTGTGTGAGCGTGCGAGCAGTGCTGTTGTTCTCATCACTGACTGTTATCTGTCCGGAAAGAAAACAATCATTTCACAAACATGATGAAACGCACAAACAGCTCATTATGTCTGAGGAAATTATCTACAATTTTCAGAGATAAATGTGCATTTTATTTTTAAAGAAAATCATTGGTCATTGCAAAACCAAATTAAAAGAACTATTGAAGGCAAATGGTGATAAAAATACAGTGAAAACATAAGAAATGGAGAACAGGTGCAGGACCTATCTCATAAACCTTAAACCATAAGAAAAAATGACTATAGATTTTTTGTTTTTATTGGTAAAGTCAAAGTCACTTTTTTCTCCTTCATCCTATTCTTCCGTTATCCAGAATAACAGCAGCTGAAAGGTTTGTTTGAGCCTCTACTGTACACTACTGTACTCTACTGTACACACATGAATCTGCATTCCCTTCAGCCTGAGGTTTATTATTTCACTTTTGGTGTGAAAGGGTCTTTACATTTGCCCAAAAATATAACTTTTTTGTTATAAAAAAAAACAAGCCCAGTACAGGTGAAAAAAAAGTAACGTAAAAGTATCATAATGCATTACTTTTCTAAAAAAGTAACTAAGTAATGCATTACGAAATGTTACAGACGAAATATGAATGTTTATAATGATAAAGTTTTTACAGTAAAATAGACTACTGTCACATCAAATAAGCTTTTGTTCGACAATTTCTGCTAATATGTTGAATATATATAGGCTAGTATGGGATGTTTTGTCAAAAATTAAGTAGGTATATTGAATTATCAACTAATATGATATTATAGTGTTTGTTCCAATTCAAACTAATGAATCCTTAACTTTGAAATACGTATCGTATGATCAAATGTATGCTTTTTACAAAGAAAGATTGCACTTGAAATATTGTTAAAATTGTAATTGTTGTTGATTTACATGTGAAAACTATTGAATAAAATAGCAAAAAAAATACAAAGAAAGATGTAAACAAAATCTTAATAGGTCAATATAAGCCTTCTCGTTAAATTGTTTATTATTGTATTTTATAAGTGACAAATTTGGGGAGAGGATAAATATTCCAAAACTTTCTGTAAATACAGTATGAGAATTAACTGCACAATTACTAGAAATGTTTACCTTGGATATTATACAATTTGCATGCATACAACATTTGTGGAAAAAGACACATTTTTTTCAAGATTTTTCCAACTCTAACTTTGAACCAATTCTCTAGAATGGCCCATATAGCCAATTTGAACAGGATTTGTTTCCAGGTATGACTGTGTACTCAAAATGTGCTTTTGACTTTCATTTATATTTGGATTACATAAATACATATATATATATTTGTATATTGTCCTCGCATTCTTCTTTGTGTCACATTCCTAACTGAAAGGCTCATTATGCAGCTCATTATGCGGGTCATTGTCTTCTCAGGTGTGAATCAGAGCATAATTCATGATCATTCACGCCACCACGCATATTGCATTTCCAAACAAAAAGTGTCTTACAAAATTTAAATCAATGTATCATTTTATGTGAATGAGTAGGTAGGATGATTTTCACATCACTTTGAAGCAAAAACTAGGCGAAAACATCCTAGTTATATTGTCAAAAGTCTTGTGGACATATTTAGTATGTGTTTTTGAGTTTTTTTTTTTCAATAACCATGCATAAACATTATTCTCTCAAAAATACAAATGTAGGCTACATAGGCCTACATGTTGCTCACATATTATGGTAGCCGTTTGTGCTGAATAGAGTGTAATGACACATTTTCCATTAATATGTTTATAAGCAACTGATGGAAATGTCAGAGCATGTCAAAAACATCTCAAGGACCCCAAAAACACCTTAGACCCTTAAGGGTTAAGTCGTGACCGGTTTGTGTGCAGAAATGTCGGCTTCAAAGCAACTTCGAGACATTATTTCAAGACTCTGTAGGCCTGTGGAATTCCAAACATCTAATCAATTTCTCGTCTGCGTATTTATTCCTAAATTTAGACATCCGATTCATTGTTGTTGAAGTGGACGACCCAGACATCGCTTCATTTCTGTGAAGGTTGTGACCTAACAGTTATTCGGGTTACCGTTATGCACTTCGCCCAGGCTAATAAACAACCTGTTGCCGTCGAAATATCAACACGGTCCGTTGGCCTAAATCAGGCGTATTTACGAGGTGATTTGTACACCTTTGTTTCTGAAGGGCGATGTTGACGTGTTAGGAGTCAGATAAAGGGTATTTCTCACCAACTCCTTCCTGTTTTTCCGAACAAGGCCTTTGTTTGGCAGCGGGACTCCTGCTCCTCAGTTCTCAGGGGAATGATGAACCGCTACATTCGTGCCTGAGTCAAGCATAGCAGATCTGTGTTATCAGAGACCCCTCTCTCTCTCTCTCTCTCTCTCTCTCTTTCTTGTTGTCTGTCTCTCCGTCAGCATGTTTCTGTCTTGACCGGGTCATGGTCACACATTTTCCTAATAAAAAAGAAAGAAAAAAAATTAGCCACTGTTCTCCTTCTTTTCACTTGTACATTTCCGGCCAAAAGTTTGGAATAATTACGATTTTTTTATGTTTTTGAAAGAAGTCTCTTATGCTCACCAAGGCTGCATTTATTTGATCAAAAATACAGTAAAAATAAATAAATAAATGTAAAATATTACAATTTAAAAGAATTGTTTTATTTTTTAATGCATTGTAAAATGTATTTTATTCCTGTGATGCAAAGTATACACAGAAATACACAAAAATATCAGGCTGCAAAAACGGAAAATATTAATAATTGAAAATAATTGAGAAGCAAACCAACATATTAGAAAGATTTCTGAAGGATAATGTGACACTGAAGACTGGAGTAATGATGCTGAAAATTCATCTTTGCCATCCCAGGTATAAATTACATTTTTAAATACATTTTAAATATTTCACAATATTACTGTTTTTACTATATGTTTGATCAAGAAAATGCAGCTTTAAGTTAGCATTCTTTTAAAAACATTAAAAAACCTTGGTGACTCTAAAGGTTTGAATGGTTAACAGATACATTTTGTTGAAATGTACTGCAGTAAATTATGTATTATCATAAGATAAGATGTTCACTGTCACATAACATGTCAGAGAATTGAGTTTTAGATTGAGGTCCGGATTCATCTTTGTTAGATCTTTGTGTGTGTGTGTGTGTGTGTGTGTGTGTGTGTGTGTGTGTGTGTGTGTGTGCGTGTGGTCCTGATAACCCTACGTTATTGGGACAAAAAGTCCACACAAATATATTAATATCAGTAATTTTTTACCTTGTATAGGGATAAAATGTTTGGTCCCCTTGAGAAAACAGCTTGTAAATCATACAGAACGATTATTTTTGAAAATGTAAAAATGCAGAAAGTTTTCTGAGTTTTTGTGTTTAGAGGTAGGTTAGGTAGGGGATATAATACACAGTATAAAATCATTATGCACTGTATGCGGAAAGTCCCCCTGTGTGTGTGTGTGTGTCTCTAAAGCAGTGCCATGAAGTCAAAGGTGTCTCGTACTTAAGCTCATTGTGGCTTATAGAGGAAAGAATCGTTGCGCCTGTTGAGGAAACAATGCATGAAAAGAAGGAAAATCCTCTAGAAACGGGACTCTAAAAATAAGCTTTGGCAGGAAGGTCAGCTTTTTGGCCATTAAAAACCCTAGGTGGAAATGACTAGGTGGTATATGCTGTTCTATATCATTGTATGACCCAAATGACAGTGAATGTACACATTTCAGGCTGGGCTTAAAAATGGGATGTGTTCATGTTTATGAGTTCTATTTACACCGAGACACTTTTTGTCATGTTTTTAGTCTTTTAAGGAACAAAGCTAGGTTTTGATTTCACTCAGAGACACGTCAATAAATTTGTCGTGCGGAAGATATTTTGTTAACCTGCTGCGGTGACGGAAGCGTAACATTCCTCTTTTCCCGTCCTGTCCTGTGGTGACGTGTGTCAGCTGACAAATTCCAGCCGTTTTTGAATCCTGTCCCAGAGGCAGACACAACAACAACAGGAAGTAAGGCCATTTTCACAGGTGTCAGGAAACACAGGAAATAAACAAGTGGGATGCTGGGAAACAGCCTCATATGAGAACTCTGCGAGGTGAGGGATCTGACGGTTATTAATAGTTAGCGGTGGGTATTTTCAGAGCATCTGCTGTAGTTCTGTTCAGGATGAGGACATGTCATCGGGCAGTTTTCATATAGAAACCTCTGTAAAGAGGTTAGAGCATCTGGATGAACTTTAAAGGGTTAGTTCACCCAAAAATGAAAATTCTGTCAGTAATTAGTTACTCACCCTCATGTTGTTCCAACCCCGTAAGACCTTCGTTCATCTTCGGAACACAAATTAAGATATTTTTGATTAAATCTGAGTGCTGGATCACTCCTCCATAGGCTTCTAAGACACTATAACTTGCTGGCCCAGAAAATGTATTAAAGACATCGTTAATATAGTCCAAGTGACTATAGTCTTTTACCTGTATTTACATCCTGTTTTCGGTCGAAGTCCACAGTAATCGATTGTCGAGTTCACGCGCATAGGTTTAGTACCTATTGGCGCTTTTCCACTGCATGGTACGGCACGGTTCGGCTCAGTACGGTTCGACTCGGCGCGGAACGGTTCGGCTCGCTTCGCTTTTCCACTGCGTGGTACGACTCGACTCGGTACGGCACGGTTCGGTTCGCTTTAGCTCGGTTGCTTTTCCATTGCAGTTAGTACCGCTTCAAACTGGGTGGGACTGATCGTAGTTGCCGCCTCTACTGCCATGACATCATCGTAAACGCGCCACATTTCAAACGCACAACACAGTGGATGGTGCTCTTGATTCTCGGCATGTGGATGTTTTTAAATTAAATTAAACGTTCTTATAATGGTTTACTATATGGAAGGAAAATTCTTAACGTGTAATTAAACGTTGCGTTCATATTCTGGGCTCATCTGATTTTTTGTACATAGCATAGCCTACTTTGTTATGATTTTAGTATCATAATGATTAATAAATGCATGCACAATTATCCGTGAACTTGATTTGAACAAATGCCTTTCAACTTGTGTGTGCAAAATTCAGAATTAAATGAATGTGCAGCAATCTTTACAAATAGAGAGTCTAGGCCTAATGTACTGTTTTAGCCTACTGCCATTAAAAAAGCGCATTTAGTTAATGTTATGTTATTTTTTTCCATCTGCCTATGTTGATTATGAAAAGTGAACAGCACGAGTAGAGAGACATGAGCGAGTCAGACATAATTTTGACCACTTCATTAAGTTTTGTTTTGTAGAAAGCATTTCTTTAAAGTGAATTTCGTTTTGTATAAATTGTATCTTAATTTTAATAATTTTTTCATCAAACAATTGCCTAGATTGAATAAGATGCAAAATAGACAATTTAATCATTGAGGTGCCCGAGCGGTCACTTGCATTGTACGTTAACTGGAGCGCATCTCATCCTCAAATACGCAAAGCTTGAAATGTCTTTAAACGAAATAATTCAAAACAAAAAGAAATAGGCTACTCTTATGTAATCCATTATGTGCATTTCTCTCTATAGGCGCGTTTACTACGAATATGGCGATCGTCAACTTCATCTTTGCCATGCACAGACAGAAAACACTATTTTATAAATAAAAAACAGTGCACGCGTTTTAATAAAATTAAAACTTTAATTGTGATCATTAAAATAGCCTAATTGAATATTAAATATTTTGTGGCCAAGTTTTGCTCATTTATTAATAGTATAGCCTATATATAGGCTATATATAGGCCTAATTTTATTAAATTGAACAAGCCAAAATTCAGCATTCAATCAAATATTCAAAAAGACTTAATAATAATGTTATTTCAACATAATATCTCGTTATTTCGACATAATGTGTGTGCAACAAGCAAGATGTGCGTTTGTAAATCCGGGGACGCGTGCACTGATTTTTATTTATAAAATAGTGTTTTCTGTCAGTGTCTGGCAAAGATGAAGTTGACGATCGCCATATTCGTAGTAAACGCGCCTATAGAGAGAAATAACATTATTATTAAGTCTTTTTGAATATTTGATTGAATGCTGAATTTTGCGCTGTTCAATTTAATAAAATTAAAACTTTAATTGTGATCATTAAAATAATTGAATATTAAATATTTTGTGGCCAAGTTTTGCTCATTTATTAATAATAATATATATATATATATATATATATATATATATATATACACACATATGTGTGTGTGTGCCCTCAGAAACTACAGCGTTGGCTGTTGTCTACTGGCTATTTAAATCTAGCGGGTTCGTGCATGGTCTCGTGTCGCAAATACAATGACACTGGTAGTGACGATTCTGTCTGACCAATCAGTGATCTTCAGTGTTTTCACGTCACATTTTAGTATCGGTACGGTACGCTTGGAACCTCAACAGAGGTGGTACCATTTAAAGCGAGCCGAAGCGAACCGTACCGTACCATGCAGTGGAAATGCGCCATAAGTGAGCCGTACCGAACCGAGCCGTACCGTACCATGCAGTGGAAAAGCGCCAAAGTGTGCCGTACCGAACCGAGCCGTACCGTACCATGCAGTGGAAAAGCGCCATATGATCACGCACAGTACTCGACAATCGACTACTGTGGACTTCGACCGAAAACAGGATGTAAATACAGGTATGTGCGCTGGCTGAATAAACATCATTTTTATTAATATCTTTCACATCTACTGCAGTCAGATTCACCCGCGTTCACTCAGAAGGAATCACTCACATGACCTGTGCACTTGTAATGACACATCAAGGATGTTAAGAGGCTAAAAGCAGGTTTAAAACTTGCCCCATTGAAGTCAACAGGGTGCAAATTTTAAAAAGAGGATAAGACGTTGTAGGCAACACCGATTTTTGTCGTTGTTCTCTGTACTGACAGCACTCCAAATGTACAAAAAAATGAGCTCAATGTTAAAATTGACCGGAGTTCTCCTTTAAGCGTAGAGCGTCTCTGTTGCACGTCACCACGTATCACACACATGACCAGCGTCGCCCAATAGTGAGCCTACGTGGTGACGTGCAACACAGACGTGCTACGCTTAAATGACACAATTAAATACAATCTAATACAATTGAGTATTTATTTTATTACAAATAATCTAATAATTTTTTTCTCTAGCAGTGGGTTTGGATGTTGGTTTTAAGACACTTATAGACAACTCTGTTTCTGTTTAAAGTTGACTAAAAATCTATTAATTTTCCTAGAATATATTTTGAGTAAAGATATGCTTTAGAACAGTTTTTTTTTTTTTTAAAGACAGTACTTCAAATATATAAGATAAAGGTAGAATTTGCAAATCAGTGTCAAGCCTATATATATATACATACAGTATATACAGTGGGGGAAATAATTATTTGATCCCTGCTGATTTGTAAGTTCGCCCAATTACAAAGAAATGAAGGGTGTATCATTTTTAGGGTAGGTTTATTTTAACGGATAGAGACAGAATTTCAACCAAAAAATCCAGAAAAAAACACACATTATATACAGGTTATAAATTGATTTGCATTTCAGTAAGTGAAATAAGTATTTATTCCCCAGCAAAACATGCCTTAGTGCTTGGTGGAGAAACCTTTGTTGGCAAGCACAGAGGTAAGACGTTTCTTGTAGTTAGTTGTATAGTTGTAGTCACCAGGTTTGCACACATCTCAGGAGGGATTTTGGTCCACTCCTCTTTACAGATACTCTCTAAATCCTTAAGGTTTCTTGGCTGTCGCTTGCCAACTGAACGTTTCAGCTCCCTACTCCCTAGCAGAACACTACTTTGTTGCCTTGGTGGTATGTTTTGGGTCATTGTCATGCTGGAAGACCCATCCACGACCCATCTTCAGTGTTCTGGCTGAAGGAAGAAGGTTCTCGTCCAAGATTTGACTGTACGTCAGCATTTCTTCCTCCAAACACGGCGAGTTGAGTTGAGTTGATGCCAAAGAGCTCAGTTTTGGTCTCATCGACCACAGCACTTTCTCCCAAGCCTTCTCTGAATCATCAGATGTTCACTGGCAAACTTCAGACGGGCTTGAACATGTGCCTTCTTGAGCAGGGGGACCTTGCAGGCACTACAGGATTTCAGTCCATTGCAGCATAGTGGTGACTGTGGTCCCAACTGCCTTGAGATCAGTAACAAGCTCCTCCCGTGTAGTTCTGGGCTGATCCCTCACCTTTCTCATGATCATCCGTACCTCATGAGGCCAGATCTTGCATGGAGCTCCAGACCGAGGGCGATGATTTTTCATTTTGTATTTCTTCCATTTCTGAATAATCATACCAACAAAATGTCCTTCTCACCAAGCTTCTTGCTGATGGTCTTGTAGCCCATTCCAGCCTTGTGCAAGTCTATAATCTGGTCCCTGACGTATAGCAGCTCTTTGGTATTGCCCATAGTAGTGGAGAGGTTGGAATGGAAGATACAGACTCTGTGGACAGGTGTCCACTGACATTAGGAGTACTTTCTAAAGTGACAGGACTAATCTGTGTTCCACATAACCAATCTGTGGGAGGCAGAATTCTTGATGGTTGGTTGGGGATCAAATACTTATTTCACTCGATCAAATGCAAATCAATTTATAACCTGTATATAATGTGTTTTTCTGGATTTTTTGGTTGATATTCTGTCTCCGTTAAAATAAACCTACCATAAAAATGATAGACCCTTCATTTCTTTGTAAGTTGAACTTACAAAATCAGCAGGGGATCAAATAATTATGTATGTATGTGTGTGTGTGTGTGTATATGTGTGCATGTGTGTATGTGTATACATGTAGCCTATGTACATGTATATGTAAGATATACATTAATATACATTAATTATCATTTTGGATTTTTTTTCACACTTTTAAAATATTCTAAAAATAGATTCCACTTTAAAAACTTGACAAAAAAGAAAAGAAAGAAATAAACCAAGATCAATTTTCTCAGAATGACATGGTTTTAATTTAAATCTCATACATAAAGCAGTAAGAATTCATATTATCTCTTTCAATGGGGGTTTAAAGCAAAGATTTACAGATAATAATTTACAAACATATTAGAAGGATATACACTCCATAAATTATAATAATCTCCTTGGCCTTAATATACCACATTAAAAACACCATTTAGCATTACAGAGACCATGAGTTCAAATATGTGATGGCATATTAAAGTCATAACTGATGCTAATGCTGATCAGTCTGGGAACTGAGCCTGGTATATACTCTTAGAATGTTTGTCATTAAATATGATTATATAAACACTGCTGCATGTTTAATTGAAATACATTCATAATGTAAAAGTGTTTGTGTGTGTTCATTCAGTTCAACCGTAATTTTAACATCTCATTTGAGTGTTTCAGCATAATGAGTTGCTGAGGGAACATTATTATTGTGTTACTAAACTCTAATGGATGATTGCATATTTATTTGTGTGTGTGTGTGTGTGTGTGTGTGTGTGTGTGTGTGTGTGTGTGAGCAAGTGAATTCATGGTGACGTGCTTTGGAATAAATACATAACTGGCATACACATCTGTAAAATATACAGAATAAAACATATCGTTTTCTTTGACCCTTTTAAACATATTAAAATACATCCGTTTGCTCCATGAATATATTATGCTACATGTACACTAACTAAACTGAAGAGTGTGAGTTTCTGTCAGCGAGGGGGGAGAAAATTGCGAGCGGAGGACCGATTGCTGCTGGTTTCAGTGTTCGTGTCACCCGAGCCCAGTTCATTACCTGTCATGTGATTAAAAAAATATATATTTAACACAAATAATATTCTACACAATTTCACATCATATCAAAGGACACATATGAAAGGTGATTTTTAAAAATGTATTCTTAAAATGAATTACTTTGTGCACTTTACTAAACAATAAACTCACCTTCATTTGAATGAGATTTCAGCATGGCCATTTTAGCCAAGAATTTAAAGGACAGACAAGCGCCCGTTTCTCTGTCACACAGTCCACCCGCTTTACAGTTGCATACTTTCCGACATTCCATACCGTACGTCCCATACATGCATTCTAATAAGAGAAAAAAAGACATGTGACAGCTAATTTAGCCATTACAGAATCTGGAGGTAAATATTTGCCATGACTTTTCCACTTGTCATTGGCAAATACTCTCTTTTTCAAGATGTTTGCTCATTGCTAATCCAGTATTTGTGTATAAAGTGTAAAAGGATCAGAAAGGCTCTTTACATCTAACACTGGTGGTAAGACTCAATTAAAGGGCTGAGTGTGAGGAATTGGTGTGGAGGGAGTGTGTTCCACTAATACAAAGTGTTCATTCACCAACTCACGTTGTTCTTACATAATACATTAAGTGATAATTTGAGGGGCCCTGGAAGGACTCCACAGAAAAGACACTCTGGGGTGAGTTTTCTTTAGTATGCTGAACTGGTCTTTAACCTGTAACCTGAGACCACACAAAAACATTCAGCTAAGCATGAGGCTTTTGGTAAATAGCCTATATGAATATAAAAAAAATAAAATAAAAAAAAATCTGCATTGAACAGGTGAGATGAAGCTGTGTGACACATCAGCTACTCAAATATAAATTCTGAAATTGTGAGGACAGTTAACAGATATTATATATTAGAAAGATTTTGTAATTATATTTTTTTCCCCTCGCATTTGCATAGTTTCTACACAAATTGTTTTGAAATTCCTTTATGATTCTTCTTTAAAAAAGACTTTATGAAAACTATATTGACCATAGGAGACACAATATTAAAGGTTTGATTTTATACATACAAATTCAAATTTAAAAATGCTTTATTGGCATGACTGTAAATAATACAATATTGCCAAATACATCGAATATAAACATCAAAATAATAGAAGAAAATATTATAACATAACTTAAATTTAAATAAACAGTGTATCATTAGAACATCTGTGAACATAATTAATATATATGTATGTATGTATATATATATATATATATATATATATATATATATATATATATATGTAGCCTATATATATATAAACATTTATACATATTTTTTACAATTATTTAGCAAAGAAATATATAATAAATGTAAATGTATAAATGTAAATTGATTTATATAGAGTACTAGATAGATAGATAGATAGATAGACAGATAACTTCAAATTACATGAGATATATTATAGATATGGATGATAAGTAAGTAAGTGTAAGTAGACTATATATATATATATATATATATATATATATATATAGGCCTATATTCAATAATTTTATGAATTCTTCTCTTTGGTGAGAGAAAAGTAATAATTCAATGTTTTTCTATGTCTTCATGTCACCTTAATTTAAGTCATTTGTAAGTGTTCTTTTACTCTGAAATTTGCATTTGATTTTAACTTCAGTTGCGTTAATACTGAAAACATAAGCTAACTGATTACAAAATCATTGAATACTTTGAATAAGTGAATTCCCCACAATCCCATCTGCCTAAACAGGTGCACGCAGCAAGACTGTACCTTTACAGATGCCATATTCATCTCCATAATCATCCTCATCCTTGTAGAAGTCACAGAAGAGTCCCGGTCCGCACTTGACGCCGTGCATCCCGGACACGGTGCGGTAGCAGTGCTCTCCCCGTCCCGCAGCACAGACCTGACAGCACCCGCAGTCATCCAGAACCGTGCGCCTGCAGCGCTGCGTCGAGCCGCACTGCGCGGGGTTGCATCTGTCCGGGCAGTGAACGGCGTATTTACCGCCGGGACCCCACGCGTCAGCTCCCCCAAACACCATCAACAGGAACACTGGGATCGCGTACAAACGCATGACTTGAAGTGATAGAGAAGCCCACGCTGGATGCTGTGCACTAGGGAGGAGCTGTCCTCTTCTTAGATGGGACAGTGAAAGAAACAGCTCGGGCTGCATGCCTGTCAGCTTTAAACAAGTTTGTTTTGCACATAGTATGCCCTCGTCAATTTCCTCAATCCGGTGTTGTTGTCTATTTGCCAGCCTCCCCCCCTTCCCTGTTTTAGAAATCCGGCGTGGAATTAGAGCCGTGCTGCCATCCAGGAATTGATGTCATCACTGAAGTCTGGAGTTGTTTATTTGAAGGTTTTTAAAGATAACCCCCGTGACCCTGACGTGAACGTGCATGACAAGATGTTTTCGGTTAGAGGAGCATTAAAATGGTCCTTTCTTAGTTTGAGAAGGAAATTAAGTTTTTGTTAATGTCACAAAAAGCTTAAACTCCTAAACCCAAGCTTGAACATGAAATATTTAATGCAATTATTCTAATAAATATTAAAAGCTCAGGTAAATGAACCAGTGAGTACAGTAAAACAACCACAGATTATTTATCATTTTATTTGGGCTATATCATAGAATGACATGAAGAGTGTCTTTGTGGAGATTGTGTGTGTGAATATGGATACATTCAATATAAATTTAATATAGGCCTATCAAAGTTTCGATTTGCATTCTTTCAGTAGTCTATGATCTGAACAATTTAAAGAAGGGGCCCATCGAAATATTATTTCATAAATTGACCCATTTTAGCGGACTTTTTTTAATTTATTTTTTTAAATAAAATAATCTGGTTATTTTTCTTTTCTCTGCTATTTTTTCTTAAAGAAAACATCAAGATACACTAAAAACAGTAAGCCTTTTTCAATATAACGCATTTCAATTAATAGTAAAATTCCATCAAATTGAATTGAAATTGAAACGAGTAAGAAAAACTAGAGCTTAATAAAACATTTTGAATAAATATTAATGGAACAAGTGAATGAACCATTTAGTTTATGTGATTCGTAATACGTTTTTTTTTTTTTTTAACTAAGCACTTAACTAAGCATAAAAGAGCTTTCCACTGAATATTAATGAGACATTTATAAACCTATCCTGAAAGTCAAAGTCTTTGAATTTCTTTTCTGCAATCTGCGTCCGGTTTCATAATGTTTATATTGGAAAGGAACACGAGAAACTCATGCAGCAGCGCTGCAGTAAAGGCATCCGTCACTAGATGGCGCTGTTTCATTAAATAATGGCAGGAGATCTACGGTAGGTTGAGGGAAGGCTTTAACTGGGTGATTTAACTAATTCAACTTCAGTGTGTTCCTCACGCAAAGTCATTTTGTGGCTTCAGAAGATATGTAATAGAGCGCAGTCGTATGGATAACTTTTATGATACTTATTGTGCTTTTTTCATTCAACCCCATCCTGACTCTCTCCACTCCAGTCCAGTAGATGGCGGAAATGCACCATTGGTTTGTCAGACGACAGAAGTTCCAGAGCAAGTATTTCTTGAGTAATGTGCATGCATTTGTTGTAAACACAGACACACAACTCACTTATTTTTTCTGTAGTTTTATATTTTTAGTCATTGCCTTCAACTTGTAGCTTTATATGATGTCGTGCGCTGCTATAAATTGTACAAATCGCCACTCACAAGGATGTAGTGTAAATTTTTTTCGGTAAGTTATATTTACTATATGAATGATTTTACTTTTATTTATGATTTTTCTCTGCCAATATGCAATAATACTACTAATAACAACAATAATAGCAAAGTTATGAGCGGAGAACCTTGTCAGAAATCATCGGCATTCTGGTTGAGTTTGATTCAACAAGCTGCAATTTTTATAAAAACGGTTTCCGCTGGATGACATTCTTATAAGCACCGAGTAAACTGATTCTTTGTTAAAACAGAATGACTTTTTTTTTTTTTTTTTTTTTTTTTTTACCAGCATCTTATATTTAATCACATTTTCAACAGTTGTGACGTTAGTTAGGTTGATCTAGTCGGAATAAGTCTCTCTCTCTCTCTCTCTCTCTCTCTCTCTCTCTCTCTCTCTCTCTCTCTCATATATTATATATCCACTTGTCTATTTATCTTTATCTCTCCTTCAGTTTCCCCTTAGGTGATAAGAGCAGGCTGCAGCAGTGGCTGGTGAACATCAGGCGGGACAAGTGGAAGCCAACTCCTTCTTCTCGCCTATGTTCTGTCCACTTTGAAGATAGCTGTTTCTCTACAAGCAATCTGGGCAAAGTGCGCCTTACTACAGCTGCTGTTCCCACCATCTTTTCCTTCCCTAAACACTTGCAGAAGAAGCCACCACACACCAGGCGAAGGCTTGAGAGGCGAGGGGATGTTGTATTGAGAAACGCTGAAGCTGTGGAGGAGATTGTGAGGGTTATTGTGGATGAAAGCAATGGGGCATCAGAGATTCATCCCGGTGGACGATGCAACATTTCATATAGCCATTCACCCTGCCATCCCTCTGTGCCGTCAGACACAGTTTGTCATTCCATGGATCACACCTACATGGCCGAATCGCCAGAGACGCTGCAGAACAGTTTGAACTTGGCCAATGCCGAGCTTACAAACTACAGGAAACGGTTGAAACTGCAGAGCGCCAGGATTAGAAGGTTGAAGAAGAAAGTGACTTCTCTGTCCTCCATCGTTTCAGAGTTAAGACAAGAGAGAAGACTTTGATTTGCTTTGAATTGTAATAAAAACTCTTTTTGAAAAAACGCTGTGGTTTCAGTGTGCTTTTGTTGTGGGTTTGTGATGGGCTTGTCAAGCTCCAAATGACACAGTAAAAGTATTTAAGGATGGGTCCGGATGACTCGTGTGCTACTGCATATTCCAAGCCTTATCAAGCAATATGATTGAAATTTAAGTCAAAAATCTTACATGCATAGCCAAGAGTTGCTCAAACTTTAGAACCTTGACTTGACCTTTAAGGACTCCATGGCTGTGGCTTGGCTTGAAAGAGGAGGTATGTGATGGATGCTGTTCTGCTTTCCACCCGACTTGCACTAGATTTATATATAGCCTATAATTTAAAAGAAATTTAAGTTCAATAATTTGAATGATAGAATATTTCCCATAAAAGTAAAAAATGAATACAATATTAAATACATTGTTATTGTAATGTTATTTATATACTCTTGTAGTTTGTATTAATATTTTGAATTAGCTTTTATTTTTATACACAGTTTTAATTTTAGTAAAAATGTGCTTTTGTCATTTTTATTTTCATTTTTTAATATTACTATTTTAGGTTTCATTTATTTTATTTCAGCGTTCGTTTTTTTGTTGAGTTTTATTTGTTAAATTGTATATCCAGTTAAACTAAATGACAATTACTGAAATAAGTCTTAAGTTTTTCATCATATACTATATATATATATATATATAATGCCTTTCAAAAGTTTGGAAACATTGCTATTTTTAATGTTTTTGAAAGAAGTCTCTTATGCTCATCAAGCCAGCTTTTATTTGATAAAAAATGAATAAAAACAGTAATATTGTGAAATATTATTACAATTTAAATGAATGTATTTTAAAATGTAATTTATTCTCGTGATGCGAAACTGAATTTTCATCAGCCATTACTCCAGTCTTCAGTGTCACATGATCCTTCAGAAATCATCCTTATATGATTTATTAATATAAATGTTGGAAACAGTTGTGCTGCTTAATATTTTTTTGATACCTTCAGGATTCATTGATGAATACAAAGTTAAGAAGAACAGCAATTTTATTTCAGCGTTATTTCAATAAACAAAATGGTATAATAGTCATATTTAACGGCAATAACCCTGATACAGTAATGGAAACAATATCGCAAAAACAAAAGCTAGACATAACGGACCCTTACGATATAAACGTCATGACGTCACGACACTACGCCGTATGCGTAAAATCCTCCGCTGTACGCGCATTCCCGAAACCGAACGCCGCTATTTTTCATGGCAACAGATTGCGGAGCGGCAACCTACCCTACTATAAACACCCTCCAGCGCGAGATTAACCGGCATTTCGTCCTCGCATTGCGTAACTCCTCTTTGCCGGGTGGCGTTTAGTTATATTTAATTCAAAAGTGTGTATTTGTGAAAGTAAATACAGGATATCATATGGTTGATAATAAAGCGGACGATTCACGTCCTTTCTGATAGACAGCAGGTTTAAAGAGCCTTGCGGGGGGCAGGCAGTGGGTTGTTCTGCTGGGCGTGAATGACAGAAGGAAGAGAGAATATCGAATCGTTTGGTAAGCGTTATTTACACTGTCTTTTTTATATTTCATTCGACAGTATCTGATAATTGTTTGTCGTGTCTGTAATTAATGTGGTTTAACGTTAACGTTAGCTCTTTAAACAGTTGAGCTCGTCATATGTCAGCTATTTTTGTATCTATCACTGTTGTTTTTAGTCTCAGCTGATGCAACAATGTACGTTAAGTCTTGTCCAAGTGACAGTTCATACATGTTGTTGTGGTAACTGATCTAATTGTGTTCACATTTTGCATAGTGTGTTGTATTTTATCAAGATTATGGGGTTTAACGTTAGATGGATGGAGCATTGTTTGAAAGACCATAACTGATGCATTCTGGTCCACCATGGTTAAGAAATAGCAGATTCTTTGGGGTGATGTGGTGTGGTGTTGGGGTTATAGATTATAGGTTCAAACCACTGTCGTAAAAGACCTGGATGTGTTCCTTTAGATGCCTGAATGCTAGTGTCTGTACCTGGATTTTAACTATCTTAACAAAGCAAGCCTCCCTTGGTTAACCAGCCTTATTAGAAAGACAATACTGGTTGACCAGCATTGTCTTTTGCTTAACAATATAGTTTTACTGGTCCACCAGCTAGACAAGCACCAACCTATAAAATTCATGCTGGTCCAATTTGGTCTTTACAGCAGAGAACAGGTGAACCGTGAACTGTCTCCATTGTTCCTTTGAGCAATACATTTAAAGGGACAGTTCACCCCAAAATGAAAATACTGTCATTATTTACTCACCCCAACCCTAATGTTTTCCTGTCCTATGTGGAATGCAAAAAAAAAAAAAAAATGTTTGCAGAATTTTGTCAAAGCTGATCTTTACCATACAATGATAGTGAATGGACATGAGGGCTTTCGAGCTCCAAAATGACAGGCACCTTGAAATATCATATAATGAATTCATGTGAATATTAATCCAACTTGAGACAGATTTGATGTCAGTGAAGTCAAAAATAACTGGTTCTTGCATGTCATGTGTTAAGTCAATTAATTTAAATGTACGCAAGCGCAAAAGATATTTCAGAGCCAGAATGGAAATTTGTAGTAAATAACTGTTTGTAAATAAATTGTTCCCAAACAAATCTATCATAAGGATGCAGAAAACTTGGAATATAAGGCAGAAGTCTTATGGATTCGTTTTATGGTGTGTGTTTTTTTGATAGCTCCAGTCCCCATTTACTTTAATTGTATTTATTTTACGCAAAATATATTTTAGTTTGCTTTTCATAGAAGAAAGAAGTCATGTCGGTTTGGAACGACGTGGACGTGTGTAAATGAAGACAGAACTTTAACATCAGGTTACTGTTTCCATAAGAAGTGTACTGACAATCAGTACACTTTTTAATACAATTAATTTTATAATTTTAGTTTTAATATGATAATAATTAGCTCTAATAAATAATAATCAGTTAGTTTCTCAATTCTGGGAGAGGAGAACCTTACCGTACTGCATGATAGTATTGTTGTGCGTGCGCATCTTTATTGTTTACGTCTGCAAACGAGTCGATCCAAATCTCATAACGAGCCAGGCGCCTCTGATAGGAATTTTTTTTTTAATACAGTGTTCAGGAGACATGTGTCTCTCAGCACAAACCCCAAAGCTCAGCTTTTTTAGTTCACAGTTGTGCGTTTACCGTCTTCTCTTCTTGGCCTATATTTTGATGCCCTCTGTGTGAAATGTGATCACACCGGACAGAAGTTTTAGTTGTCGCAGTTGCCCTGGATTAGTCAGGTGTTCAGACTATCAGCCCCCCAGACCATTTTGACTGGCTGGAATGAATTCGCTCTCTCACTTCAACAGAAGCTCAGCAGTGATGGGCACTTGGCAGTGGAAACTCTTGGCTGGGCAGCTTTATGTTTGTCTGACAGATTCAAGCTCAGTCCTTGACCTCTGTGGCTGGGAATGGCCCTGCGGTTCCATGCGCTTTTTGTTTCCGGTTAACATTTTATTTTCCGTTTCCATCATTTGACTGAGCTAATTTGGATCTGGGATTCCAAGAAATACCTGAAAACATTTCATGAATTATTTCCATTAAGTCTAATGAGACACCAAGTTGATATCTATGATTATACACATTTTTACTGGGTCATTTCTGTTATGCAGCATTCTTTTGAAATCTAACATTAAAAATTAAACGCTTGTGTTGTCTTTTAAAGGGATAGTTCATCATTATTCACCCTCAAGTTGTTCCAAACCTGTATGAATTTCTCTCTTCTGCTGAATACAAAAGAAGATATTTTGAAGAATGTCCGTAACCAAACAGTTGATGGGCCCCATTGACTTCCATAGTATATATTTTTTCATATGAAGGTCGATGGGGCTCATCAACTAGTTTTGGTTACCGACTGATTGGTAACCAGGCCGGCATTCTTCAAAATATCATCTTTTGTGTTCAGCAGAAGAAACTCATACAGTTTTGGAACAACTTGAGGGTGAGTAAATGATGACAATATTTTTGGGTGAACTGTCATAAAAAGGTATCACAGACTTTCATATTTAGGTTCTGGTAAGATGTGATTATTTACTCAAAGACAAAGGAAATTTACAAGATGGTCAAATTAGTGAGGGATTACATTTTTTGTCTTGCATGAGGGTGTCAATGTTAATATTTAATGTGGATATTTTTAACCATCTTTTGAGTTTCTTTTATAATATCATAATGATTTCTGTAATTTTATCAAACAGAATTGAATTTTTTTTTAAGTTACACAAAAAGTCGCTTTGGATAAAAGCGTCTGCTAAATGTAAATGTAAAAAAGTATCTCATAAAAATCATAAAATCCATTGCTGGTGCATACTAGTAATGTTTGAGCTGTTGTTTTCCCACTAAAATGATGTCACTTCCTGGAAGATAATGTTATTAAGGAACTGGCTTTTACAAAACACTAACAGGATGGACAGTGATATTGAGGACACGGAAAAGCCTGTAGATTGATTGCCAATTAAAACGATATTCCCAAAGAAAGATCAGAAGATGTTTCATCACATTTCCAAAATGAGTTTTTAGCGTCACAACTGGTTTTAACATTGATAATAATAATAATAATAAATGTTTCTTGAGCAGAAAATCAGCATATTAGAATGATTTCTGAAATATCATGTGACACTGAAGACTGGAGTAATGATACTGAAAATTCAGCTTTGCATCACAGGAATAAATTACATTTTAAAATGCATTAAAAAGAAAACGGGTATTTTAAATTGTAATAATATTTCACATTATTACTGTATTTTTCATCAAATAAGCATTCAAAAGTGTAAGAAAACTAACCAATATGATTTAATATATCCAACACATGTAGACATGTGAACATGATTCTGAACGTCGTCGCAGGAATGACCCAACAGTTATTTTGTCCTCCATTTTAATTTGGAAAGCACACCCATGAGCTATCAGATCAACACTGGTTTAAAACTGCATGTTCTCTGCCTCTATTTTTAAACATGATCTAAAATTACTATTTGGGTGCTTAACTACCTCTTTCTCATTATTAATAGTAACGTGTAACCTAAGATTGTCTATATTTACACCCGTAGCATTGTACTCGCGTCAATATGTCAGTGGTAAACACCTCAGAGTATAAGCTCAGCGTCTCTTTACATAGTCCGCCACATTAAGGACTTGTTGTTGTCATGATTTTTGCAGGATTAGTCAGAGTTCCTGGGGAATGTGACACTCGGTCCCACACCATCTCCCACATAACTGTGAAGCAGCTTTGAGAAGCATCCTTTTTATTTTTGTACATCGTGAAACTGTAGAGGTTGCCAGGTGTAATACATTCTGGGCTGTAAGACCGTGGGCAGACGTGGAAGTGCTGGGTCATGTTGCTCATGGACACTAACCAACGGGCAGTGGTGGTAACTTGCTCAAAGTGACAAGAAGGTCACTGGGTTCATTGACGTGAGAGTTTTCAAGCAGAGATGGAGGCAGGCGTCTAGGTTGCTCAATTCCCAGGCTGATGGTGTCTGGTTCATTCAGGTTTTTATAGACCTTTATTTTCATTTTAAATCTGAGTCATACTTCCGTCCGAGTGTTGGATTAATCATGTCAGTCAATACTGATTGAACAGCTCCTTGAGGTTTCATATTCATATGATCATGTTTTATCGAGATCACGAGAAATAAAATATCATGAGTACATCTCTCATCCTAACCGCCGGAGTTTCCTCATTTCCTCTTTTTATTCTCAAAAACGCAAGTAATCCCTCTTCACAGCTTTGGTAAAGTTGTGCAAGTTAATATAGTGTGCGGTAAGTAAAAGATAATGTATAGTCAGGCTGCTGTTCAAAAGTATGGGGTCAGTGAGATTTTTTACAAATGTTTTTAAAAGAAGTCTCACATGCTCGCTCACCAAGGTTGAATTTGTATGCTCGCGTAATACAACGTGATTTATTTGTACGTTTTTGTACGTTCCTGACGTGAAATTAAAAGGATAGCAATAAAAAGTGAATGCTGGAATAAAAAAAATGCCTCCATCTTATCTGGAGTTTACAGGTATAGTTTGAGCTAATACATCACATACTAATTATTATTATTATTTTTTCTCAGTTTTTAAGTGGATACATTCATTGTTATCTTCAAATGAATGCTAACTGTCTCTCAGGTTGGAAAGAGACCCAGAGAGGAGAAACCCGGGTGCTTTCAGGCTGTTTTCATGTTGACGTCACCTCTCGTTAGGTTATTCGTTGGCTACTTACAGCCGCTGGAGTCTGTAATCAGTTTTACACATTAGGGTGAAGTCTAAACCTTCTGATTGAGTCACAAATATGGTGGGGGGGGGGTAGGGGTCAGTGATTTGCTAATTAGGCTAATCTGTAATGCATGACTATTGTTGTCTTCGGCAAGTAAGCTGATGTGTTCCTCATGTTCTATCAAACCGTGCCTCAGGAAAATGACCTTGATTCCCTTCTACATATGCTATCTCGTACGTTTCTTACATCCCGACAGGAAAACAAGTGCAGTCTGTCAAGACATTTCCTTCAGAGAGGCTCGTCTAGAGGAAAGACATGTACATCTTTTTTGGGGGAAGAGCGGTTTGTAGTCTGTTTCTGACAAGGATATAACCACATGTTCTAGACTGTGGGAGGCCAAATATAATAATTTAGAAGCCAACCATTGTAATACACACTGATTGGCTAATAATCTGAATATTATGGGTGAGATGCCCCTCAAATGCCTACAGTGGTAGGTTATGTCCTGGTTTCCATTATGAATGGAAATGCTAGTTCAGACACAAACTCTGATTAGATTATTTATTTAAATGTATTAATTTGATTATTTATTAGAATTTATTCAAATCTATTAGGCCCTGGAATTTATTTAAATTACATTTATTGTTTACATTAAAATGTGAACACAGGAATTGTTAAACGGAATCAAAATGCATGTGTCTTATCGAATCCCCGGTTCTTGGAAATTTGGAACCGGTTCTCGATACACAATCCTAATTAAAACTCTTTGTTGTACACTATTTTAAAATGTCTCTTACTTTTGTTCTTTCTTTCTCTTTTCCAGCTATGTGCCTCTTGTGTGTGAATAATGTACAGTGATGGTGCCTTCTCAGACACACGTGATGCTCAAGTGGCAGGAGCACCTGAACAGCTCCTGGGCAGCGGAGGACAGCGTTCAGACAGCCACACGGCACGGAGCGTCTGCTCTCTATGCAAAACTGCTCTACAACAAGGAGGTTGTGGGCTTGGCCCAGCCGGTGCAGGACCTAATGGGTCCACGCTTGCCTGACTTCCAGTACGAATCCAGTGCTGAGGAGGAGAAGGAGGAATATCTATCCGCGCTGCTACACAGTCAACGATGCCTGGCCCACCGCATGCTGGCAAGGACCCCCTTTGCCCTATCCCTGCACCACAGGCTGGTGATCCTCCAGAGGGTGTTCTACGCCCTCCATAGCAAGTATCATGACCGATTCCGAGCGCCGCTCCCCCCACAGCCCTCATCCTCCAGTGCAGAAGGGGGCACTCTGGAGTCAGTGTCTGAGCCTTGGCCAACAGGCAGTTCCCGTTCAAAGTCGGGCACGGACGTTCTTATTGAAATGGGTGTCCGGACTGGGTTGAGTCTCCTTTTTGCTCTACTGAGGCAGAGTTGGCAGCGGGGGCGTCTTGAGAACCCACCAGATGTCGCTTTGTGCAATGAGGTATTGGCCACTGCGTCTTCAGTCCTGGCCGCCCTGCCTCCTCTTTCCTTGGCCAACGAGAACAAGATCCCAACAGTGGGGCTCGACTGTCTTGCGCAAGTTGGAGACTTCCTGAAGAAGACGGCTGTCAGCGGGTCCGGGGCGGATCGGGCGGGTCGCAGGCTAGCCCTGGAGCTCCTTCTCTCGCTAGCCTTACAAAGAGGGTCCTTGCGCTTCCTTCTGGAGTGGGTGGAGGTGGCGTTGGCCGCCTCTGCTTCTTCCACCACCTCTGAAACAGTTGGAGTGGGCTACGAGCTGATCCATCAAACACTGCAACAAATGCGCCAGCACACGGTGTGTTCCTACACCATGCGGTTGACCTAACGGTCATGCTAATAGCATAAGTGAAGTAATATACACAGTAATACTAATGGGTAATGGGCACTAGTATAGAAAGCTGTCCCTCTTTTGCACACAGAGAGAGTATAGAGTTACAGAACTGAGGCTAGGCTAACACCTTCCTCCATTTGTTCATCCCTCCCTCGGCACTTAAACGAAATCATTGTTGCTAATTGTTACTATACTTCTAATACATTAGCACCATAGAGTAGTATACCATTATTCTGTATTCCTCTCATGGAGGGCAGGAATGGCTCAAACGTTTTTTTCCTTGCTCTAAATAAGATTGCGGCTTTCATTTGACTGGGAGCTCTTGGCCGACTTCCCAGCACTGAAAGCCGCACGAGCCACACCAGACCTGCCATGCTCTTATTTATTCATGTCTTAATTAATGGGAAATATGTCTCCTTCAAGGCTTTTGTGCTTGAAGTTAAGCAGAACGTGTTCCCCATATTGAAGCAACTGTTTGTTTATAGATTCCCCTACTCCAGAGTACAAAGTTGATTTGTTCTGTGGAAATCTAGCTGGTTGAGCACGTTGGTGCCAGTATCGAGACTTGAGACTATCTTCGTAATCTTTAGTCAAAACATAATGAACCAATTTTCTTTTCATGATAATGTCACCTAGGTTGCTTGGCCACTGGATAACACTAACCAATAGCCAATCGATTATTTAGATGTTGCGTTTTAGCAAACCTTAGCATTTAGGCCACTTTTAATCAATTACAAAAGTGGGTTGCTAGAAGTGGGACATGGGTTGCTAATCATCTAGCCTTCAAATCGTTTAATTGATCATCTGAATGCAAAATTTGAAAACATAAATACATGCTGTCAATTTAAACTTCCTGTGAAGTGACAGACTTCTCTTTGGTGATAAATGGTGTACTTCCAAACATTTATTCCGCTTTAACCAGCCGTTTCTTGCTATCGACTGCAAGGTCGCATTCAGCCTCTATTCAATCAATATCCAATTGATAGAAGTCCTCGCCCATTTTTATTTCACTCTGATGTCATAATATGGAAAAGATCTGTCACTATTTCTGTTTCATTTTGACTTTAAGCAATAAGGCAGCATTTTATTTAGTCAGAATTAAAAAATAGATATGTATGTTATCAGGGTTTTTTTTTTTTGGTTCTACAGTACCTTTTATTTTTTTAACGATCCACTGCAGCATTTCATTTGTTGTTTGTTCTTACAGGCTTTTCGTGGTGAATCCGTCAATACTCAGGTGCTGAAGAAAGATGCTGACGGACTCTGTAGCCTCTCACATGTTGCTCTTTGCCTTTTTGAAGAGGTGTGTATGTGCAAATAAATCTATGTAAGTGTTCACAGACTGTAATATAGGGCGTTTATATTAGGGCATTTCTCATGCCAAGTTGGAGAGACTTTGGCCTCTATAAGTCTTTATTCTCATAAATAAATCTTTAATCTGTGTGTGTGTGTGTTGTAGATCTGCACCCTGGCCTCTAACTGCTTGTGCTCATGTAACACGGGCTCTTCCTCTTCCTCCGGCTCGGAGAACGACGCCGTCATGGTGTACGTGTGGGGTAGCAACAGCAGCCATCAGCTCGCCGAGGGGACGCTGGAGAAGATTTTACAGCCCAAACTGGCTCAGGGCTTCAGCGATGCACAAATGGTGTGTGTGGGTTTGTGTTACTCAAGTGTGATGAAAACTCAAATAACTGGAAGCTGTCATGAAGCTTACATTAGTTCCAACAGAGACAGCATGAGAAGGAAAAGAAAGACCACTCAGAGAAAAATTTTATGAGAGAGATTCCAACGCTCAATTTGACGGCTGTACAAAATAGCTTTTAATTAAAAGAGCCAATTGTTTTGTTGGTAGAGGCACTGTCTGGGCTGTTAGCTCATTTATATTAGATTGACAGTTGTGCAGTCTAATATGAGCTTTATAAGCATTTTTGTCAGATTTTATGGATGGCAAATATGCTATTGAAATGTTAGCTTGGTAAACTGTTTATAAGAAATATTAAACTGTTCAAGTTTGCACTTTGGTTCCTCTTTTCAGTATGACAGGAAAAATATATATTTATATACGGTATAAATGTATAATATATAAATAATATACGGTATATATGAATATAATATATACGGTATAAATTGAATTATTAGTTGCATGACAAGAAATGCATCATATACATGATTATCATAGGCCATTTACGGTCTTTTTGTTTTAGTAAAATTATATATTATATATTTTTTTAAAGAGCATCATTTTTATGTTTTTTATTGTATTAATTTTTACATTTTTAAGTTTTTAATTACAACTTTTAGAGGCAACTTTTTTTTTTTTTTTCAGTATATGTTTATAATGCAGTCAGGCTTATTTACTATATTATAAATAATAGCAAACCATCTGTACCGATCTAAATTTCTTAGTTTCCTCTCTAACAGAATATGTGTTCTGGAAAGTTTTGTTATCTAATCTGGAGCAGCATTCAGGCCCAACAGTCTCTGCTTTTTTTTAATACAGACATGTCTTTTCATTATTATTGAGAACTACAATTTAGAAAACAGCAGCCGCATCTTAATAAACTGTGCCTTTTCACTAATACAGTTTAGACATCCTTGATCACAGTTGATTCAATTCACTCAGCTCTAAATGGTGCTCTTGTTTTTCCACCTGCAGATTGAGGCTGGCCAGTACTGCACATTCTCTGTATCTGCTGATGGTGCAGTGAAGGCTTGTGGGAAGGGTAGTTATGGGCGTCTGGGATTGGGAGACTCTAATAACCAGTCTATGCCTAAGAAGCTGGTTCTGGAACCGCCTCGCACCATGAGGAAGGTGTCATCGTCCAAGGGATCAGACGGACACACGCTGGCCGTCACGGCAGAGGGAGAGGTGTTCAGCTGGGGAGACGGAGATTACGGCAAACTGGGCCACGGGAACAGCGCCACGCAGAAATACCCTAAGATTATACAGGGCCCTCTTTTAGGAAAGGTGAGAGGAAATAATGTTTTCTACATGCAGAATGTAGCTTTCTTTTTATTTTTATCGTGTCTTATCTAGAGTATTTGCCTGGGCTCTTTTGACTTGGGCGAGTAAGCAACTCCCCGAATACTCTTGTAATTACTTACAATTCCATAGCTACCACATGACCTGAAACTGCATATAAACACCCTGGCAACCACTAATATTTCTTCAGAAAATGTAAGAAACTAGTTTGTGTGTTATCAATGCATTTGTAAAAGTGTGCGTGTTTCCTGTGTGTGTATTGCAGGTGGTGGTGTGTGTGTCTGCTGGATACAGACACAGTGCTGCGGTGACTAATGACGGAGAGCTGTACACCTGGGGGGAAGGCGACTTCGGTCGACTCGGTACATCACTCTCCTCTTACAGACCCTCAACATCACTGAACACACACACACACACACACGCACACACTTGAGACCTGAGTATATGTTCTCAGATGTAGTGTTGTCAGTGAAATACAATTCACTATTGATTTCTGTGAGGTGGTTTTAATGGTTTGAAAGACTGCTGTGCACAGAGGTTGTTGTTTTTTTTAATCCTCAGAGAAATAATTGGTCAGGCAGTCGACAAGACTGAGTCAGGCTGTTGTGTCAGAAGTTCTGCCTGTCTGTCTCTTGTCTTATTTTTACTCTGTCTGTCTGTCTGTCATGTAGGTCACAGTGACAGTCACAGTCGTAACGTGCCCACTCTGGTCAAGGACATCAGTGGGGTCGGGCAAGTGGCCTGTGGCAGCTCTCACACCATCGCTGTGGCTCAAGATGGCCGAATCGTCTGGTCCTTTGGAGGAGGGGACAATGGTAATATTTCATATCCACCTTATTTTGCAATGTGTTTTTTCTTTTCTGTGGATGTGCGAGACTTCTGATTAGGCTTATAATTATGTAAGTACATTAAAATAATATAAGAAATGCCAGTTTGCAATATCAAGCAGCATAATGAGCTGTTTGCTAAAATAACTGGAAGCAAATGACAGTGAAAGCATGTGATGAAGTGGCCATATTATATGCTTCTGTAGCATTTAAATTTTTCAGTCATAATTTAATTTCTCATGAACATTTTCCGTCATCTCGCTGAAGTCTTAGAGACATTGCCAGACAAATGTAAGATAGTCATCCTTTAGCAAAGCGCCTTTTTCAAGGCTGTTAGTAACGTGTACAGACTCTCTTTGTAAGTCAATTTGCCATTTAGTGATTGAAAATCCTCAAATCTTCATGAAGACTGAAGTCATTTTTATTTTAATAATGTTTTGCCTGGGATTTCAAATAGAGAGAGACTGGTATTCAACCATTTTTTTTAAATCGTATTTCTTTCTTTCTTTATTTGTTTGTTTGTTTGTTTGATTTTTTTTATTATTATTTTTTTATTATTATTGTTTATTTTTTTACAGATATTCACACTGATATTCTACAAATATTTAGGCAAAGTAAAAAATTTTAGCTTAACATATATAGATCAAATTTATTCTAAATATGAATGAATGAATTATTTAATTATCTAGTTAATTTAGTAGTCCATCCATCCATCCATCCATCCATCCATCCATCCATCCATCCATCCATCCATCCATCCATCCATCCATCCATCCATCCATCCATCCATCCATCCATCCATCCATCCATCCATCCATCCATCCATCCATCCATCCATCCATCCATCCATCCATCCATCCATCCATCCATCCATCCATCCATCCATCCATCCATCCATCCATCCATCCATCCATCCATCCATCCATCCATCCATCCATCCATTCTTTCAAAATTCAATTGCTCCTGTTCACCCAAGGAATGTCTGGGATAATAGATTTTTGTGTTCTTTTTTCCCCACATGAATTGAACAATTTGAATTGAATGGTATGCAAAGAGGGAATATTTGACTCAAGTTTTATTTGCCACAGCAATTTTAACAGCTATACACAGTTTACAGCAGTTGTTCAGGTAACATTCTGGATCAAAATCAATGTGCACATGCACATTCTTCTGTCTTCTGCCCTCCAGAGTGAGTAGGACATAGTGACGCTTACTTTTCATAAGTAGAGCAAGAAAAATTCTGCAGTGCAGCACTATCAGATATAATATCCACAGACAAGCTTAAACATGCTTGGAACAAAGGCGAAATATAGAGACAGTTGTTGATGCAAGTATTGGCACGGCCTCTGAATTTGACACACCTTAAATTACTGTTGTCCATTTCAGAGGGATTTCTTTCTGTGTGTGTGTGAATGGTGTGTTTGTTTTACAGGTAAACTGGGACATGGGGACACAAACCGTGTATACAGGCCTAAAGTGATAGAAGCCCTGCATGGCTTTATTATCAGAAAAGTGTGTGCTGGGAGTCAGTCATCACTGGCTTTGACATCTGCTGGCCAGGTATATACAACCACTCATTTATCCCACAGACTCGAACTGAGTAAACATGTACCGTTATATCCACCCTTATAAATTCTTGTGTCTCTATGCTCTCCTGTGTGCGATGCAGGTGTTTGCGTGGGGCTGCGGCTCGTGTCTCGGCTGCGGCTCGTCTGAGACCACCTCACTCAGACCTCGGTTGATAGAGGAACTCAGCATCACTAAAGTCATCGACATTTCCTGTGGAGACAGCCACTGTCTCGCTCTGTCTCACGGTGAGAGAGATGGAGAAACAAATGAAAAAAATAGGATTAAATAAGATTAAAAAACATGAAATATGTCATTTCTGCTCCACAAAGCAAATTTTGCTGTCTGCAATATTATTAGACAAAACATTTATTTTATTTATAGACATTATTTGTAGATCAATGATATTTTATTATTATTATTATAATTTTTATTTTATACTATTATATTTATAAATATTTTGAATGAACTTTACTACACACATACACACACACACATATATATATATATATATATGTGTGTGTGTAAATAATAATAATAAAAAGTGTGTGTGTGTATATATATATATATATATATATATATATATATATATATATATATATATATATATATATATATATATATATGTGTGTATATGTGTGTGTCTATATGTACTTTTTTTATTATTATTTTAATTTTAGTTTGTTTTAATATTTTTTTATGTGCCTTTGTCATTTTTATAATATTTTGTAGCAATTTCTATATAGCTTATAGCTTTACTTAAATTTAAACTTATTTATGTTAGTTGCAAAGGCTACATTTTGTTAATTTTTTTTACAGAAAACAATTTTTAATAGTTGACAATTACAATACTCATGTTTTCCAAACCTTTGATTTCTTTATTTTGTGGGACACAAAAAGAGGGTTTTGAAGAGCCGTACCAGTTACTATTTTCGATATAAACACAATAAATGGAAAATAATGCTTTCAAGCCTCAAAACGGACTCTATAAAAGTCCATACAACTTAAGCACTACATTCCAAATCTTTTGAAACCCTATGATACCTATGTGAGGAAAAGACTAAATCTAAGTCGTTATTCACTTAAATGAAATTTTCAGATTCACGAAAATGCTTATGCAATTTTATTGTTTTTTGTTACAGAAAACGAAGTGTTTGCTTGGGGCAACAATGCCATGGGCCAGTGTGGGCAGGGTCACACCTCAACGCCAGTCACCAAACCCAAGAAGGTGATTGGTCTAGAAGGGGTTTCAATACAGCAGATCACTGCAGGCACGTCCCACAGCCTGGCCTGGACAGCAGTTCCTACAGACAGGTGAGGAGAGAGAGACAAAGACCTATTCAGTAGTTGTGATGAGTGATATGAAGGGGCTTCCACAATGCATGTACAGTATTTCATTATTTATGTGCCTCATTGTCTGTGGATAATGGAAATAAAAAGCCCTGACTTCCTCATCTAAATCCAAACCAAAAGCAGTTTGTCCTGAAATGAGTTTGAGCCCACAGGAAACGACAACATTCTCATATTCGTCATGCAAATCAAAACCCGTATCGCTCCATCTGGAGTGAGTTTCACCACTAATGCATTAATGCAATCGCATTTCCATTTTCCATTATTCAAATATGTTCACTTAACATTGTTTTCCTGGCATGACTGAATGTGAATTATCTATGTGTCTTGTGTGTGTGTGGCAGGCAGCTGGTGGCTTGGCACAGGCCATTTTGTGTGGATCTAGAGGAGAGCACATTTACGTACCTGCGCAGTTTCCTGGAGCGTTACTGCGATAGTATCAGTGGAGACACTCCTCCTGCACCTTTCCCCTCTAAGAGGTAAATAAACACTTGGACCAGCACCAAACCACCTAGATTTACAAATGATGTCCTATGAATTGTGATTTGAACCAATAACCATTAAACAATAATATGGACTGTGTAATGTATATAGAGGCACGGAATATCAGATATTGCTGTTTTAGAAACATAAAATATGCAACAAATCTTGTTGATAGATAGGTTGGTGGATAGATGGATAGATGCATGGTGTGAAATTATAACCAGCTACCATCCATGGGTCTTTTTGCACAGTGGCGGGTGAACTGAGACACCTGTCATTTGACAAGGAACGCTTGAAAGCAACACACATGCTTAAATTAACATTTTATTTATTTGTGGAAAATAAACAACAAAAAGAAAGCAGGCATTAATAACAATTTGTATTTATTTATTTATTTATTTATTTATTTAAATTTATCGGTTTATTTTTAATCAGTTTATTTTTATTTAAATAATAATTGTAAAAAATTTAATTAATTGATTTTACTTTTTAAATTATTTTGTTTTTTTATATTTTCATTATGTTGAAATGTTTAAAAGTGCATTTTATACTACTTTATAAAATGAATGAAAATATATGGATATATGGATCAGTGTTATCATATTTTAAATTAGTTTTAATGTTTATATTTTTCATTTTAATTTCAGTTTAGTTTTTTTGGTACATCAAAATGATTTATATATATATATATTAGTTTTAGTTTCAGTTATAATAATAACCCTGATATGGATTGATGGATGGATGTTTAAACCATTCCAATCTGATGTATTGACATTTGCAATGTCAGATGTCAGTAGTCTACAGCTGTAGACTGCAAGATTTAAGATTACATAAGAGCTGTCATACAGATTATATAATATCGCTGATATTTCCCAGCTGAGGCCACAAGATGGTAAGTGATTTATGTTGACCTTGGGGTCAGAACAGTTATTTCTGCAGCAGTATCTCTAAAGAAAGAGAGAGAGAGTGTGTCAAATGTCTTAATGATCCCATTATGTGGAAGCTCCCAGAATACCCTATCACTTTATATGCTGCTTAAGCATCTTTATTTTTTTTTGTGGCGCTTGCAAAGGTAAGCATCTCGGTTACTATTGCTCATTCTGATCCATATGAACGCTTTAACTCTAGCCTCTTAGTTTCTGCATGTGTTTTTGATTTTTCACTACATAGCAACCTCCCAAAACAACTGCATAGCAATGCCTTAGCATCCACCTAACACACCTTAGCATTGTGGCAGAGAGTTTTGCATGGGCAAGCGAGAAATCTGGTTTATCTGTGTCAACGTCAGCTGCAGGAAGACATTCATATAACAGGAATGTGACACACACACACAGCCACAGGGGTAACTGGCACAAGCCCATACCCATCTTCATACCCACAGGGATGGGGTCAGAGCAGCATATGGCCTGGCACTCGGTAAAGGTCACTTTAGACTTCTCATCTTTAAACTTGTCACTCTCTCTCCCTCTCGGTTTCTTTCCCAGGGAACATCACCAGTTTGTGTTGTTGTGTATGAAACTGTTGTCCATCCACCTGTCGCTGGCCCACGCAGGGGGAACAGGGGCCACAGTGCTTGGTGCTCAGGGTCGGCCCCTCAGGAACCTGCTCTTCAGACTCATTGACTCTAATGTACCAGACTCCATACAACAGGTCTGCCATCAAACACTGAGATTTTATATTTATAATTCACGTATATTCATGTAATCCATTTGATGAAGACTACTGTTGAAAAGTTTGGGATTTTTAAAGAAATGAACACTTTTATTCAGCAAGGAAACATTAAACTGATCAAAAGTGACTGTAAAGACATTTATAAATTACGTAAAGTACAATTTCAAATAACTGCAGTTTCTTTGACCTTTCTATTCATCAAAGAATCCCACATTCAAATGTGCCATCACAGAAATATTATTATACTAATATGTATTTTAAAATGGGAAAGTTATTTTAAATTTTAATAATATTTCACAATATTACTTTTGCTGTATTTTTAATCAAATAATTGGGTTAGTGAGCAAAAGAGACTTTAAATAGAGAATTAAAACATTAAAAAATATACCGGCCCCAAACTTTTGAACAGTATTGTACGGTTGTAATTAAATTCATATTATAAGAAATTAGTAAAGCTCACAGAAAGTGCTGAATAGATGTGAATATCTATTTCTTTGTGTGATTTATTGTGCTCTTTGGAAAATGATACTTGGCAAGGCATATGTTAGTTGTCAGTAACAATGTTTTCATCCACATTTATGCATGATAGAAAGATTGTGAATAAAGAGCATTTCCATACCTTGCGATCAAGAGAACAAACTTTATCTTCTGTGGAAACTGGTGCTATAATACTAATGGAAATGGAAGTTGTAGTCATTGTAAAATCTACTCTGACTCTTTTACTACACATATTAAATTATATATTTTCAAATTATTATACTTTTAAACAAACTTATCTGCTTCAAGTAAACTTAATTTTTTTTATGTGGATTATATTAAAATATGGTTGTTTTCATCTAGAATTTTTTAAATGCAGAATCTCAAAAGACATATTTTATGTTCATGGTTTTTTTTAAAACACACACTCCCAACAGTACAAGCTATATTTTCTGGCTTACACAACAGTAAACAACTTCAGCCAATCAGAATGCTCACATATGCTGCTGGAGTTCTGCCCACATGTTAAAAACACTAAGATGATGGAATCGGTGGCTCTGTTTTCTCTTCGAGGGAGTTTGCAGAGGACACGACTTTTCACAACCTTCAAGAGTTCAGTGTAACCGCTTCGACTGAGTCATCTGTCAGAATGCCAGTATATGAATCATTCCCTTCACCATGGTAATTAATTGTTGTTTGTGTGTGTGTGTGTGTGTGTGTGTGTTTAGGCTGTAATGAGCACGCTGTCCATCGGAGCGTCTTTGTTGCTGCCTCCTCTCAGGGAGAGAACCGAGCTGCTGCACTCTCTGTTACCTCAGGGCCCGGAGAGCTGGGAAAGCCTGTCTAAAGGACAGGTACTCATACACAAACACTATCAAAGTTTCGGCTGTTACGCGTATATCCACATTTGCTGAGAAAAGCCCTCAAATGAACACAACTCAAGTTAAAACTATGTCTCTCAACCCCTGCCGTTCCATTGCGCTCCAGTTGTTTTTATCGTATCATGTAATTATTGTAGTAAATGTTTGCTAATTACTCTGTTTCCCGTTCTACAGCGTCTACAGCTGGATATGGTGCTGAACAGCCTGCAGGAACAGAGTCATGTGGCGTCCCTGCTGGGATACAGCTCGCCTGGGGAGCTGAGTGCAGGTCTGGCACTGCCGCCCACCCCTGACCGCCCCACAGGAAGTGTCAGCTCAAGTTCAGAAGCTCCAGACCACCTTCACCTGGCCGAGGTCCTCCTGAAGACCTTGCTGCTCAGCATCGGGTTCTATACGGTCAGTCCAGATTGACAGGCACAAAAGATTTCTTTCTATTTCCAAGCCTTGGTTTAATTTCAATTTAATTTAAAGAATAAAAAAAAAGCATTAAGTAAGCATATTCATTTGCGATACTCCCTCTTTCCCAAAGATATTTTGGAAATGGACTTCATGATTTTTCCTGTACTGGTTTTGGAGAGGAAATATGCTTTAAAAACTGACATTCATCCCCTACATTAGAACAATTAGACTTTTGGAAAACCACTTTTTTTTTTTTAATTATCATTATTTAATATATATAAATAATAATTCATATAGAGAAAAAATATAATTGATAATATATATTTAATATAATAATTTATAATATATACTACTGTTCAAAAGTTTGGAGTCGGTGGGATTTTAAAACAAATAGTTTTGAAAGAAGTCGCTCACAAAGACTGCATTTATTTGAGATTAAAAATAAAAATACAGTGAAAACAGTAATATTGTGAAATGTTTTCTATTTTGATATATTTTAATATGTAATGTATTCCTGTGATGCAAAGCTGAATTTTCGGCATCATTACTCCAGTCACATGATCCTTCAGAAATCATTCTAATATGCTGATTTAGTGCTCAAGAAACGTTTTTTCTTATTATCAATGTTGAAAATGCTGCTTAATATTATTGTGGAAACAGTGATATGATTTTTAGGATTCTTTGATGAAATGAAAGTTCAAAAGAACATTAATTGGAACTAGAAAACTTTTGTGACATTATAAATGGTTTCACTATCACTTTTGATCAATTTAATGCATCCTAGCTGAATAATACTTTTGAGCAGTAGTGTATTATAATAATAATTTAATTTGATTCATTTACACTCCTCTCTGGCTGCCTTTATCACCTGTGTAGTAAATGGACAATCAACTCAGGTGTTTTGGGATATATATGAAATTAAAAATGTAATATATTATGAGGAAACTTTTAAAAATCATAACATGTTCTCCTTTCCATTAACTCTGTTGTACACGCAGGAGCGTGCGTTTGGTGAGCTGGAAAAGAACAGTGATAAACAGCGGTCCAGTCAGTCCCAGAAACAGACGGAGGCTCCATCACACTTCCACCACCTACTGTCAGCCCTTCACAGACACCTGCTGGCCCACTGCTACATTCACACAGGCACTGAGGTACAACAACACATTTACTGTGAAAACCTGCTCCATATCATACCTCCCTCCCTCAGGCTGCCAGTTGCAGTGGTTACGGATTGTAGTTTTAAGAAATAAAATTCCGTTGTGTGAGCCTGTTTAGTCAAAGATGCTGAAAGGTGACATATTATGCCCCCTTTCACAAAATGTAATATAAATCTATGGTGTCCCCAGAACGTGTTTGTAAAATTTCAATTCAAAATGCCCCCCAGATTATTTATTATAGCTTGTCAAAGTTGCCCCTTTTTGGGTGTAGGAAAAAACGCGGCGTTTTTGTGTCCTTTTAAATGCAAATGAGCTGCTGCTCCCCGCCCCCGTTCAGAAGACGGACGATCCTTTACACAAGCTTCAGATACAATAACAAAGCACGCGAATAATCACACCCATCCAAAATCTCAGAAATAACCAGTAGCGGAGTGCAGCCTTACAGAGAGACTCAGGAAGAGGTTGCAACTTTTAGACTTCACCTGGACGTTTCTAAATGGTTAGTGGATACATTTATGTAGTTGTTGTGGAGTTACATTGATTCATCTGTTTCTGGGGGATTTCCGTTGAAATTCCTCTTGTCCCTTTTTTTTCTCGTTTCATCTGAGTCTGGGACTCTAAATAGTGTTCTGTGCTCGTCTGTGGAGCCAACGACATAATAGTTTGCATGCTTTGCTCAAACTTTTGCCATTGCGTTAGAACTGGTTACACTGTTGTCGCTTGCGAAACCAAATTGTGGGGTCCGTGGGTGGAAACTTGCAGATTAAGGGGCGGTAATTTTATAATAAGATCCCCTTCCGAAATCCCGGAGCGAAATATGAGCGGCTTATTTTTTTGACATGCTTGCAAAGAAAGGCTTACCTGTGTTGTCACTTTTCACATTTTCTGGGGTGGAAAATGCACCGGGGACCCAATTATAGCACTTAAACACGGAAAAAGTCAGATTTTCATGATATGTCCCCTTTATTTCTTGTTCCAGAACCCTGAATTGGAGGCAACCTGCATAATAAGTGTTTAAAGAAATTTTTTTTGTTTTGCTTGTGTGTTGTGTAGGATGACAGCAGCGTAGTGCTGCTACATAAGCACCTGTGCCTGCTGCTGCCATACGCTGCCGAGACCTTCAGGAGATCCACCATTCTGCTAGAGGAGAGCACACTGGACAAACACGTCATCAAGAAACTACACAGTAAGAACACACATTACATGCCATCCATTCGTCCATCTAACCCTCCATCCATTAGGGGTGTAACGGTACACAAAAATTACGGTTTGGTACGGCAGGGGGGAAAACCAAACTATGTTTTTATTTAACGGGGGTTTACTGAGCCATCCATCCATCCATCCATCCATCCATCCCCAGTGTATTGAGTTGTTTGTCTGTTTCTCTGTAGCTGTGCTGTTTGGTTCGGTGGCGGGCAGTCTGCTGTGTCAGGTGATGTACTCTCTCCTCCTGCTGCCATTGGCTGTTGTCAAACCCCTCCTCCCTCACCTGCTCTCTCTGCTTGAACATCTCAACGAGCTCAACTGTTACCTGCCCAACACTTCACACCTGGAGAACATGGAGCTGGAAGGAACCTCACAGGGTAAGCACCAGAATTCAGAATTTCTGTCATTCTCTGAAAACATTTCAGATACCTTAATGAATTGTTTGGCATTCAAACGATTCAAAAAGAATGTATTCAATAACAAATGACAGACCATCACAGTGATACACTGTGAAGAAATTTACTGAGATGCGCACATTACTGCTAATTACACACCCTTCCTTCCTGTTACAGAAGCATCAGAAACCTCTGAGGCAATTCTGCCACCAGAATCAGATGACTGGGCATGGCTTCTTGACCTGGAGAGGTCTGTAGCTCTTGCCATTGGCCGTTGCCTGGGAGGTATGTTGCAGGGCCAGCCCCCTTCCATCCAGGAGAAGACGGCAGAGTTCTGGCTGTGTAACCCACTCTTGAGAAACGGGCTGGAGATTGACTTTGAGCAGCTGGGTAATGACCTACCACCAGGGGGCAGCAGCCCTTGTTTGTATTGTAAAGCATAGACGCAAGTATAAATATAGATAAATAAATACTCATCTATGTTCCTGTAGACTGGGCAATGGGTTGGCTGACTGAGGCCGTGTTCGTGGGTTGTGGGGATGTGAGAATAGCTGAATTGTGCCTGTCAGAAGAGAACACAACGCTAGTGGAACTCGCCCTCGGCTCCCCGCGAGAACCAGCCAGCGCCCTCTGGAGGAAAATGAAGGAGTTTGCAGCGAATCGAGGTAAGAGAGGCAGGATTTTTTGAGGTTTATAGAATATGAATAGAAGGTAAAAAACATTGCAAGATATTCATTTACTGCATTTTTTACGTTTCTGCGCCGTTTGTGGCATTTGCCCTGACTGCAGAATGCTGCAATTGACCAATAAGAGTCAGTAATTTCAAGTTACATTAACCTCTGTCATCATGTGCATGTCTACATATTAACCTTGACGTGTGTGTTTTTCTATAGACTGGGACAGTAGTGGATCAGTGGGAGACTCTCTGCTAGAGATGGCGTGTCGCTGTAGTTTGGCCGTTCTGCTCAAACACGCTGGCCTTCATGAAGCCTACTGGCAGGATAAGTGAGTGAGATCCACACCTCGCCCTCCATCTCTCGCTTTACCTAGATCTCTTTTTTACACCTTTACCTCCCCACGTGTCACTTATGCTATAGTGTAATGAACTCTGTAATTAGTTGACCCAGATTTAATGAATATATGCTCTATTTAAAGAATGGCTCTATATGTGAATATTAAAGTGTCAGTCCCTGTCGCTCTCTGTGCTGTGTGAAATCTCACATGATAAATGCCTTAGCCATAATGACTCATTTGTGAGAGTGAGAGTTTGGTAAATATGAATTGACAGTCATGAATCCAGATAAACCTTCCTCAGTGTTTGGACAACAGCAGGGATGAACCAATAATTTAAACAGTCCATTAATGTGTGTGTGTTTGACTGCAGATATGAGCCTTGTGAGGTGCTGACTGAAATATATCAAGTGGTGTATAAAATCCGCAGCACTCTGCTGTCCTATAAAGAGAGCATTGGAAACACAAGCAGCGTCCAAACAACGACTACCAACAAACAGGTAAACATAAAAAAAATCACATTTCATATATATATATATATATAGGGTTTAAATGTCTCAGTTAAAATTAACATAAATGATGAAATATCACATGATTAATGTCACAAATTATATTTCATTATTGACTTAGAAATAGTGCAAAATTCTAAATATTTCTTCTTAATTTTTTGTTATAACATGTCTTTGTAATTTATATCTTAAATCCTGTTTTTTGTATTTTTTTTTATTTAAGAAATTTCATTAGCAAGGACACATTAAACTGATTACAATTATCAGTAAAGTTGAACTCTTTTCAACATTGATAATAAGAAATGTTTCTTGAGCAGCAAATCAGCATATTAGAATGATTTCTGAAGGATCATGTGACACTGAAGACTGGAGTAATGATGCTGAATATTCACCTTTTCGTGACAAGAAGAAAATAACATTTCAAAATATATTAAAATAGAAAACAGTTATTTTAAATGGTAATAATATTTCAGGATATTACTGTTTTAACATATTTTAATCAAATAAATGCAGTCTTGGTTGAGCATAAGTGATTTTTTTGAACATTAGTGCATATATTTGTCTTTTATATTTATATTTAATGCACTTATTCTTTAGAAACATTTTTTTTTGTCACAAACTTGTATTGTAATAATTTCCCCTACCTCTAAAACAAACTCATGCAACCAGGAACAAAATAACATTAACCAATATTATCACTGTTCCTCCTTGTGTTTGGTCCTTTCCAGGCTTCATTGGGCTCCCAGAGCCCCAGTGAGGAGAGGCAGGAGGCAGGGAGCTCAGGAGAGCAGACGGGAAGAGACACAGATCCCAGCAGCCAGACGCCCCATGCAGCTGAACACAACCAGGAAGATCCCCTAGAGGAGGAGACGCCCAGCATCAGCAGTATGTACCTGCCGGGTAAACTCGCTGCTTTCTGTGCTCTTCCCTCTGTGCTTCTGTTCGACCATATACCAAAGGCTTCTTTGTCTCAGAAAAAGGCCTGTTCTACAATCTCAGTGTTGTGGTGCACTCCTACTTTTATTGGCCATTGTTCTGGGATTAAATGCTTAAAAACAATTTAGTAATAATAATAATATATCTGTGTTTTTTTGTGTTTTTTTTTAATACAAGTGAAGAGTAAGTATTGACTATAATGACTAGTGGGACATTCACACAGGATATTTGCATGGTTTTTAGTTCGCTTAGTTTTTCACATCTTGAGGCCTAATTTTCTTTTGTTTCTTTCATTTTATATTTAACATTTAAGGTTGTGTTGTCATTGCACTGAAACAAATTGTCACAGTATTTATTTTGAAACAATTTTCACTCAATATTGCATGTAAAATTGCAAACAAACAGCAAGTAACACATTGAATTAAAGGGATAGTTCACCCAAAATATTGCATGGTCAGATATTTATACAACAAAAAATGGCAACTTAAAAAAAAAACCCGCTAATACCTGGCAAAGAGTTAATACCCGTAGCTCCTGACGATACACTGAGGTCTTGTGAAGCCAAACGATCGGCAAGAAACTGAACATAATTTACAGCATTATTATTACCTGTAATCCAAAGCCTATACTTTTTTACAGTGTCGATGTGTCATGGTTGTGATTGATATGTGGCATTATCTGCACTAAAATACTTACTCTGGTGTTGTATTGTGTAATTGCAAACTGTTTGCATGTTCCCTGCAGAGGTGCTGCAGTGTTTCCTGGCCACCCGTGAGGCCATGCAGCTCCAACAGAACGAGACCGTGTACGAGTCGTCTGGCACTAGCACGTTACCCAGCAGCACTGAGAGCCCGGGAACGCCAGACAGGGAGCCTCCCCAGCGGCCCTGGGACCACCACAGCACCAGTGACCAGGGTCTGTCCTTCCCGGCGGCGTGCCACTTGCTGGTCTCCCGCTGCCTCTTCCTTCTGCTGGGGGTCCGAGCTGCTTGGCAAGAGGAGATTGTGTCGTCACAGACGCCCACTGAGAGCAGTTTGGCAAGGTCTGCGTTTGAGTACAATTACAGAACATTTGCTTGCACATGCGGATGGGATAAACCTACTGTAAGTGATACATCTCTCACTCCACAGATCTCCACCCTACTATGAGGCGTTAGGAACAAAGATGGAGTTACAGTCCTCCTCTGAGAGAAGATTCAGTGAGAGAGAGGTATTTATGCATCCCATGTTTCCCCTTAGTTTAATATTGATGAATTGATATCTTGTTTGGGCCTTTGTTTGTTTGTTTTTTTCATCTGTGGTCTGTTTTGTCTCTCTTTTAAAGATACTAGATCAGTCTAAAAGCTCCTCAGGGTCATTCAAGAATAAAATCGGTGAGTGTATTTTGTAGCATATTAAGTTATGTATCTGATCTCACATGTCTGATCTCACACATATTGGATCTGTTGCAGATTTGATTTTTAACATGTCTGATCTCACGTTTTTGTGTTTCTAATTTCTTGTCTTATATCATGTCTCATCTAACATATCTGATCTCTCACATATCTGATCTCGCATGTATGATTTCACATGTCTGATATTTTGCATCTTGCATATCTGATCTCATTTGTTTCTTCTGTCCGATATCACGTCAGATTTTTGACATCTATTTTTGACATCTGATCTCAGGGGTCTGATCTCACGTTTCTAATTTCTCATGTTTCATCTTATGTCTCATCTAATATAACTGATCTATAACATATCTGATATTACATGCATGGTTTCTCACATTTTACATATCTGATCTCACACATAGTGCATTTGTTGCATCTGATATCACGTCAGACCATTGACATAGCAGATTTTTCACATGTCTGATATTTGATCTCATGTTTCTAATTTCTCATATCTCATCTAACATAACTGATCTCACCTGTCTTCTCTCATTTCTAATTTCTCACGTGTCTCATCTCACATATTTTCTTATTTCTAATTTCTCACTTCTGATCTCACATATCTTACATGTCTGATCTCACATATTTTACATAATTGATCTCTTAAATGCCTGATCTTTAATATCTGATTTGTAAAATGTCATATTTTCACCTGTCTAATCTTACATCTTATCTCTAATTTTTAATATATCATGTGTTTCATCTCACATAAATAATCTCATTTCTGTTTTCTCATGTCTGATCTCACACATCTTACATCTTACATGTCTGATCTGAGTCATCTTACTCATATTCCACATAATTGATCTCTTAAAAGAATAATCTCTCATATCTGATTTCTCCCATTTTAATTTTCACCTGTCCCGATCTCTCCCTCACGCTTGCCTGATCTCACGTTTGATCTGATTTCTGAAGAACTTTTAGAAGAATGTCACAAATCTGATACCACACATCTAATCTGATTTTACATATTTAATCTCTCACATGTCTGATATCTCACATTACATCTCTCTCTCTCTCCTTTCATATATACTGGAGTCATACATTTGAGTTATCTTAAATATCACACCTCTGAGCTAATCAGTCCTGTTCCATGCTAGGCCTTCCACTCTGTTCTTTGGGCATCATGAAAGACGCCTGGGAACGACTGCGGCAGTGCATCAGTCCTACTACCACGATGTGCCCGGGCGGAGGTGGCACTACCATCCTGAGCCAAGTCTTCCATTTCCTGTGTGGGAGCCTCCTCCGGACCTCTTCTCTGATGGACAAAGATGGAGGTACACAGGCGGACCCCAAAGCCATCACTGTAGCCATGGCACAGCAACACCAAAGAGCTCAGGTGGGAAAACCATGGCAGATCATTTTTATGTTCAATAACTGGCTAAAGTTCAGAAGAAATAAGTGTATTAACAGTTATGTAATATTCTCACACAGTAATAAAGATGTAGACACTACTGTTTTTTTCATACCCTCCGTCCAGGTGCGCTTGGAGGCCTTGTGTCAGATTTCCTCCTTCCTGTCAGAGATGGAAGAAAAGAGTGTCAGCTCGCTAGCGCCCCCACGTTTCCCAGGCCTCCTGCAGTCAGTGCAGCTGCAGTTCCTCTCTGGCTGCTTTGGCCTTGGAGCCCCGATCTCCGGCAGTCCAGTGGCACCTAACAACAAGATTCACCATTATACCGTAAGGCATGCTGTTAATGACTATAAATGAGGAAATAACATTTATAGAGGTGATAATTTGTTTGAGTAAAAACAAAAATCATTTTGTGACCTGACTGGTTTTTAAAATGGTTTAAAAATTAGCTCCCACCCATTTTTGGGGGTAAATGGTCTTTTGTTTGCAAGCAAAGACAAAAGCACTTATATCACAAACATCTATCTTACATTAGAGATGCACAATCACTGTGATCTTAAACACATATTAAAATATGATTGCAGATGCCTAGATGACTTAGTTTGTGTTTTTGTAGGCTGGGACTCAGTCGGCTCCTATCAGTGTTCAGAGGGAGTTACAGTCTGCAGCTCACACGCTCCATCAGCAGCTGGTGCGTGTGCTCAGACAGAAGGTGGCGCTAGAGAGAGAGCAAGCAGGTGGGTAATGCTTCTTAAGGCCCCGATATACTCACGGGCGCAGTTCTTTTTCATTCTCTGGTTATATGTGAGCAGATATATACTGTTTTCGAACATCCGACACCGCCCACACTGCTGAAAGCGGCGTTTAGATCAATATGAAAAAATGTGCTGCACGCTTTCCTCTCAATAACAAAATAAACACAACACAATTGAGAAAACAGCAAGCGTTTTTTTAATAAAACATAAGAAAAGCATCTGATCATAGCAATGTGGATATGTTTGCATGAGCTCTGCAATTCGGCACTCTGTAAAGTCCTGCCACGTTTATTTATGTAGCTGTTTATACAATAGATTGCTTACAAGCAGTCTTGTAGCAGTCTACCCAAACCAGCAGCTTTACCGTATTAAACATGAAAAACAGTGTCAGTGTCTCGTTTCATCAGAAGTACATCTTCATTTTCTGCTATAAAGCGGCTCTCCAGTGTGTTCAAGTCTTCACTTGTGGACGTCTGAACTCGACGGACAGAGCAAGAGAAATGAAAAGAATTCCATGTGAAAGAAGGCGGCCCATAATCGCCATGGACCAATGGTAGTCCAAAGGTGTAGACCAGCCGTAGCAAACATTTCCGGAAAGTTCGCTTTGGCAAGCTGTTTCAAACTCCCAAAACGAAGTTCATTTTGGCCTGATTTTGTTCTAAATGACGTCACATCAGTTTGTTATTAGATTTCGCTTGAAGAATATCGGGGCCTTTATTCACGCATGCAGAATTTATCTAAACAAACAAAAAAAAAAACATTAAATTTGTATTTCTTAAGCCAGCTAAACTTAAATATTTTTTGTATCGTTTCATAGATTTTTTTTTTCTTTTTATATAAATACTTAATTTTAACTTTTTTAACTTCATACTTCAATTACTTTTCAAATTAACAATATAAATAAATATTATAAAACATAATGTAAATAATATTGGTTACATTTGAACTAAATGTTTTGTATTGGCTTTTTTTTTTTTTTTTTTACTAATTTAGTTTTACTTAATTGTATTTGTTCTATATTTTATTCTTGTAATTAGTGAGTAGATCATATACAAACTGTGTAAATAATATTAACTCAATTTAAATTAACTATCTTGTACTTTACAATGTATCTTGATGATATTAATACAAATTCTAAATAATAAACTAAACATAATAGTAACAATAGTATTAGTGATTACTAATAGTAATTTAGTTTATTTTGTTTTTATTGTTATCATTTCTTATTGATTCAACAGTGGGCAATGATATGAATTTGTGATGTTGATTTGTGGTTAAAATTGAGCTTGACTGCATTTTGTGGTTTGGCACAGTATTACTCTAGTGATTTAACATAGATTTGTCTCATTTCAGGCTCTTATCAGCACCTGCTGTTAGCTACAGTCTTTGCTCTGAACTTCCACTATCAGCCGGTGGATCTGGTAGTGATTATTAAATGTGGAGTGCTGGAGATCTTGTCCACACTGACTGATAACACCTGTGTGCTGGTGAACCAGCGCTGGCTGGCCGCCTCCATGTCGGGTCACATGCAGCTCGGTGGGGCGGTGAAGCTGGCCGCTGCCAGACTCCTGCAGATATTCGCCATAGCGGCCAGGTGAGATTATAAACTGATAATTAAATACAAAACGAGAAAACACCTCCCATAATATGCCCTCACACTTTGAAAACTGCTGCCTTAAATAATCACGTTCAAAGCATTCTTCATGTTAACATCATAATATTGCTTTTATGCAACAGTTTTGCATAGTAAAGAAATTAGAAATTAGAAATTTCAAAACATAATTTCATCTAAAAGCTTTAGTATGAGCAAACATTACTTCTGCCATAATGAGTGGCCGCATGCTACAGCACGTGGCTACAGATAATCCAGGTTGTACAGTTGCAGTTAATGTGTGTGTGTTTCTGCAGTTCCTGTGAAGAGACCTTGCCGTTGGACGTGTCCCAGGCTCTCATGGATGTAATGAGCCAGCAACTTCAGGGATTGTTACATGCAGTCCACCAGCAGGAGGTGCTAGAGAGTGACTCTACAGAACACATCCAAGAAGAAACATCCAAACAAGACAGTGAGTCATTACAACACAAGATTACGTGTTCTTTTGTGTAGTATTACTGTAGTTGTTACTGTTTCAACAGACTTGTTTATTCATATAACATTTATTTTATCTATTTATATACTGCCGTTCAAAAGTTTTGGGATGAGTAAGAATTTTTTATGTTTTTAAAAGAAGTCTCTTCTGCTCATCAAGACTGCATTTATTTGATCCTAAAACCTGTAATATCGTGAAATATTGTTACAATTTAAAATAATGGCTTTCTATTTTAGTATATTTTAAAATGTATTTTGTTCCTGTGATGCAAAGCTGAATTTTCAGCATCATTACTCCAGTCTTCAGTGTCACTTGATCCTTCAGAAATCATTCTAATATGCTGATTTGCTGCTCTAGAAACATTTCTGATTATTATCAATGTTGAAAACAGTTGTGCACTGACTGCAGGAGGCCTGGGAAACGTGGGGGCGCTAGCAAGCTGACACTCTTTTCTTCCATCTCTGACAGGAAGGAGGAAATCTGACACAAGGCCTCCAATGTCCTTTTTTTTAGGATTCTTTGATGAATAGAAAGTTCAAAAGAACAGCATTTATCTGAAATAGAAAGCTTTTGCTACATTATAAATGTCTTTACTGTCACCTTTGATCAATTTAATGCATCTTTGCTGAATAAAAAGTCTTACTGACCCCAAACTTTTGAACAGTAGTGCATATTGTTACAAAATCTTTCCATTTCAGATAAATGCTGTTCTTTTGAACTTTCTATTTATTATAGAATCCTGAAAAAAACTGTTTTCAACAGAAAATGTTCAGAAATGTTCTTTAAGCTCCAAATCAGCATATTAGAATGATTTCTGAAGGATCATGTGACACTAAAGACTGGATAAATAATGCTGAAAATTCAACTTTGCATCACATGAATAAATAGCATTTTAAAATATTTTAAAGTAGAAAATTAAGTATTTCAATTATAATATTATTTCACAATATGACTGTTTTTACTGTATTTTTAAACAAGCAAAATTTACTTGCTTCAAAAACATTTTAAAAATCCAAACTTTGAATGGTATATGGTATATGTTGTATTGGATTATATATCAACTTTGTTTCATTTTAGGTGCAGATATAGTTCGCAGCAGCAGGGTTGTGGAGTCCCAGCTCTCTGACTTTCTAGTCTTCCTAAGGCGCATTTTGTCACTAAGGGTCGCCAAAAGAGTGTCCGCGTTTGTCAAGTGGATCGATCCATTGATGACAATTATCTCATACAAATGCAACTCGGGAAATCCACATCTCCACAACCTGCGGACGAAGCTGCTGGCCTTCCATATTCTAGAAGCTCTTCTCCCTGCCTGTTCAGACCCTGTCGTCATGAAACAGGTGAGAAAGGAAGTGCTTTTTTTATTTTTGTTCACTTGACACTGGATGATTGGTTCTTGATTGATTCTGACTAATAAGCATTCACCATGTCATTTTTGTTTCGTTTCAGATTGTGGATCAGTTATTTAGCCTTTTGTCCAAGTACATGTGGGAGGAACCTGTGGCCCTGAGAAAAAAATTAGAAAAAGAGAGAACTTCCGATAATATAAATAGGGTATTTAATCTCTATGTGTCCATCGCACACATTTTACACACTTGTATTTGTGTTCATTGATTTTGGGTTGTTTTATATGTGCTTATGTGTCTTCCAGGACAGCAGAAGTGAAGATGAATGTATTCCTATTGGTGATTTCTCTTTTGACCCACATAAACTGATCTGTTGTTCTCTGGAGAGTGGAAATGTACTATCTCATGGATCGGGGGGGAAAGGGTACGGTTTGGCCACCACTGCCATCACATCTGGATGCTTCATCTGGAAGGTACCAATGCAAAATACAGTCACTGGTGTTCTTTACAGGTTCATGTTCTAATGTGATTTTTGTCTCCATATCTTAGTTTTTCATCACTAAGGAGAACAGGGGAAATGAAGGGACGTGTATCGGAGTGTCCCGATGGCCCATCCGGGACTACAACCATCGCACCACCACAGACATGTGGCTGTACCGGGCCTACAGCGGTAGCCTGTATCATGGAGGAGAACTGGGCCGAGCCCTGCCCTCCTTCACCCAGGGCGACACAATAACCTGCATCCTAGACATGGAGGCTAGAACTATCTCCTTCGCCAAAAACAACAGGGTCAGTGCGTGTTGATGAGATAAGAGCACTTTCCCACTTAGCTAAACAATGTAAGGTACAATTCGCAATAGCATATGGATTATAATTGCCATCACACAAAGTGTTGCTTGATTTAGAAGCTACAGTAGTTATACTTAAAGATGACATGAAATAAAAATGAATATTGATTCAAAAGTCAAAAAATACTTTAGTTTTTCAATTGCAAATTGTAATTTAGTTTTATAGTTTTTTGACAAATTTTAAGGAATATTATAGGTTAAGCTGTATTACTGCAGAAAATTATTTTGCACACATAAATAAAATAATAATATATAAAGACTAATGAACTTGAAATGTAAATTTATGGGCCAACTGAGTTACAAAGTACTTTAACTGTTTTTATGTGTGTGTAGGAGCCCAAGCTGGCGTTTGAAGGAGTGGATGCCACAGAACTCTACCCCTGTGTTCTGTTCTACAGCAGTAACCCAGGAGAAAAGGTCCGTCTCTTAAACATATACACTAAAGAGCCCATTTTAAGCAAACACAATCCATAATAAGCTTGCTAAAAATAAATGAGCAAATCTCTACAAATCAACTCTAAACTTACAAAAGCCTCTTGTTCCTCCACTGGCCTTTAGGTGGCGCTGTGTGACCTGCAGATGCGTGGCATGCCTAGCGATCTTTTACCAGGAGAGCCACTTTGCAGCCCGCGGGCCACGGTTCTGCTGGAGTCCACAATTCAGCTGCTAAGACGACTGTACGTGAACGATGACTGGGTTCCACATATCAACCAGCACATGCTGAACAAACTACAGCTCATCAACCCTCTCATGAGGGAGGGACATGGCAAGATAGGTCAGTTCTATTTATCTATCTATCTATCTACACAAAACAAAGGTTGAGTTTGTACACTAATTATGTAATTCTAAAACAATAAGTGCAGGTCAACAGTAATATATCCATGAGACAAAGGATGATTTAAAACAATGAAGAACAGAGGTCTCATTTAAAGGTTAATATATTGTGTATTCCGTCCTCTGCCAGCAGGTCGTGCCAGTAATGAGTCTGAAGAGAAATGTAGGGTGAACAGAGAGAGTTGCTCTGCTTGGGTAGATGTCGGGATGTCGACAGACCACTTCTCTGGCCCGGCGGGGCTCTCTGACGCCCAGCTCAGCATGTTGTGCACTGAGGTCTGGCCTGTCATGGCTCTCATCGGAGGGGTGGACAGCGGTCTCCGTGCCGGGGGGACCTGCCTGCACAAACCCAGCGGTCGACGGGCCACCCTGCTCGGGGTCTTGAAAGACGGAAGCCCCCTGGCTAAGCTTCAGTGGGAGGAGACCGATTTTACTGTGAGGTAAGCACACATATACAGCACTCTTACAGACATGCAAATAATTTAAAGGTTTTATTTTAATATGTTGTAATATCAAATTAGGGAGTAAGAGCCTATCACACCAATGTGATAATATTCTTAAAAGCTGACACAAAAAAAAAAACTTTTTTCCTTTGCCCTATTTTTAATTCAGTTTGCAGTGAAAATGCTCGGTTTAAATCTAGTTTCAAGAAATTAAGAGAAACAAGACTATGAAATTACTATTTACGTGTTACCATAACTGAAGATATCAAGTGTCTTATTCTTAACACAATATATTTTCAACACCTTTACCAAGTTCAGTATAATTATTTGGCTATTTTATTTTATTTTATTTATTTCTTATTATTATTTATTTTAGTTCTTGGCGTCAAAATGTTTTAAAACCCTTGTTTTAGAGTAAAATATAATGTTCTCCAGCACTGTCATTGGCTTCTGCCATTGTAATTTATGTATATTTTGTATGTTATATCTGTCCTGTTCTTTTTGCCAGTTGCATGCATTTTTTCCTTTTCGATTTCTTCACTTCCCTTTTCTTGTATTGTCTTTTGTCCTCTTCATTTTTTTCTAATCATGGTATCCTTTCCTTTCCACTCTTTTATTTCTGTCTTGCCCCCCTCCTCTCACTCCTCTCCTCATCTTCATTCTGCTTGTGACCTGCTGTGGTCCCACTAACCCAAAGCTTCCTGAATTCTTGGTCACCTAGCGACACGCCTCTTTCCTCCCTGGAGCCGTGTGACATCCCCCAGCTGGACGTGTCCCGCTGCCGTGGCCTCAAAGCATCGGTGTTGTTCGACCTCATCCTGATGACCGGCATCTTGGATGAGCAGGAGCTTCCTTCCGGATCATCCGCATTGCCAAGGAACCGAATCAGCTCAGAGGGCGGTCCGCGTAATGAGCTGGAGAGACGTTTGGATGAGGACATCGCTCGCATCATGATGGACGAAGAGGGAATGAGCTGTCCCGTGGATGAGGGCGAAAATAACGCAGAGGAGAGGAGAGAGGAGAACCAAGATGACATGTTCAGAACCCTCACACAGTCGAACGAGGACCGTGCTGGCGCCCCCTGTCCACCAATACTTGCACTCCAACCCAGGGTGGACTTCTTTGCTTTGGAACTTCGCGCAGTCCGCATTTCCTACCTCCTCTTGGGGGCGCTAAAATCTCTGGCTGTCATTCTGAGCTGCGGGAAGTTCACGGATCTTCTCCTGGTTCCCAAATCAGATGCAGGGGTCAGCGTAACTAGCCCTGACCCAGCGAGGACCTCTGCCGGTGGGGAGGAGAATGCCGAAACGCGCTCTGTGCTGCAGTTTGTGGTGCGGAGCATGGTGAAGTGGGCCGTCAGACCCTGTCCCATTAAACAGGCCATGGCTTTATCAGACCTCGAGAGGGCCCAGATCATCATCTTTAAAGGAGCATTGAACAGACTGCATGAGGATGGAAGCAAGGAACACAAAGGTTTGTTGCTTTTGCATGAACATGTGAACAAGCTGAAATGCTGAATGTGCTTTATTCAGTTGTTTACCACCTTTACTGTTCAAAAATAACAGTAAGTTAATATATACATACACACTATATATATATATTCTGTGTGTGTGTGTGTGTGTATATATATCTATATATAGCTACTATACCAAGTATATATACCTAGTATATATACTGTATATAACTACTATACCAAGATAATTTAATAGAATTAATATAATATAATTTCATTTCATTTATTAATATTATTAATAGTAGCAGTAGTTGTATTATTTCATTTAGCTTAGAAAAGTAAAAGTCTGTAATAATAATGGCTGATGATGATAATGATAATAATTCTAACAGATATATTTTTAATTTCTTTGTTTTCTTGTGTATTTATTAATTCATTTGTGCTTATGTACATAGATTCAGGGGGTCACTCTTCCTCTCAGCCAGTGTCCAAATCCTCCAGTTCAGTCTCGCTTTACAGCAACGGCTCTGAGGGCACCGCCATCTTCGGCCAGTCAGCTTCACCCTCCACCAATGACCTCACAGCCTCCCTCCTCACCGCCCTGCAGGCTGACGGCCTGGACAACTTTAACCCTTTCCTGCCCATCAACCTGCTCCAGTGAGTTTCTCTTTGATCCCGTTGCAATTTATTCTCTATATGATCTCATTGCAGTGAGCTCTCAAATGTGAAGTGAACAATATCTGCACCATTAGTGTCACCATATTATGTAATAAAATAGAATAGAATAGAAAATATTAAGCAATAATATAATATATTCCACAAACGTAGACCATCACCAGATTCCACCACTTCTCAGACCGACAAGTGCCGATTCAACATGTTTAATCAGTGAAAACAAGCTCCAACAGCCAAAACCCGATGAACGTGTCTGTCGCCGTCTGTCGGTGCAGTTTGAGTTGGCCTTAAAGGAACCTATGAATTAGTGAAATAATTATGAAGTACTATGAAGTAATGGCAGTTTAATGATGACATCTCCTGTAACATCTCCTCAATGGCGATTGTTCTGGCACTTAAAATGTGTACAGTTTGTAATTACTCTGCCATTCACTGTCAGTTTGAAGACAAAGCCAAAGGGACATGAAAAGAGTTTCAGTCTAACACACACACTGTAAACTCTCTGACGTGTCTGGATGTTCTCACTCCAGATCGCTGTCGTCTGAGACACTCACACAGGTTACTGAGAGTGTGAATGAGAATACAGGTAAGTGTGTGAGTGTAAAGCTGTGGCTGTGTGCGTTATAACCCCACAAACACATGCTCCTCTCTTAACCTCAAGTGTCTGAGCATGGCTTAATGACACAAGGGTGATTTAACATCTCAACATAACACGCGCTCAACAGAATGTTTGTTCTAGAGCTGGTGCTAGCGGTTCTCCTGTGTCTGTGTGTGCATGTGTGTGTGGCTGGGCTCCTCTAGGCGGATGGTGCTGGCCCGTTTTCCCACATTGGCAGGTCTTGTCCACAGTCCGGTTCTGCCCCCCGGGCTCAGCCTGACGAGCTCAGCGTCCTGTGAGGGCTTCACTGAGCAGCAGACCAGCTTCCTGGAGCCCTGTGGTCAGACCAGGACCCCCGTGGGTAAGACTGACAGCGCAGGTTTCATAATGTCCAGACAAACTCTTGGAATATAAGGGACTAGTAAAAGTGGATGTCTAGCATATGGTGTCCATGGACATGGTTTATCTGGTCAGATGATGTTCCTGTGATTATTTAATTGTTTTTTTAAACTAACATCAAGATTGGTTTATGTAGCACCGGAATTTGAGAAGTTTCCTTTAACTTAACCCTGACGGCCAGTGCATGTTTTACACTTGTGTCTTGCTTAGGAAGGTTTTTTTTTTTTTTTTTTTTTTTACTCACTGATTGCAAGAAATGTGTTTGCTTTTTTGTGCATTTTCACACCCAGTTAAATGGCACCTTGAATCTCACAATGCATTACAAGACCAATTGCTTCTATACATATATTTATATTTTTATGCAATTTTTTATGAAAATATTGTTATTATAATAAAGTAAATAAATAAATATATTTGTAATAATTAATATAATATATTACAAAATATTTCTATATGATTCTTAATATATTTAATTATATTATCAGCATAATCTGAGTGAAAAGTAAATTGACAAATAAATAAATAAAACTTCAAATAAGATTAGGCATTATGAAATTCATATTATCTATTTATATATATAATATATCACAAATTTGATTAGTGACTAAGAAAAATGATCTTGGGCATTTTTTTTTTTTTACTTCAAATATAACCTTTATAAAATAAAATATAATATAATATAATATAATATATAAAATGATAAAAATAAATTAATAATTGAATAATAATTGAATTTGTAGTCCAAGTCCTCAGCCTGCTTTAGATATTTTATAAATAATTAATGAATCATATTTTCCTGACTGGATCAGTCAGCCCAGTCCAGACATATTCTGAATCAACACTTAATAATTTTTATTTCTGTCCTTCAGAACAGCCCCAAATGTTTGTCCCAGTTCGCTTGCTTGAAATGGGCTTCTCAATGAGACACATCTACAGGGCCATGGAGGCAGCAGGTACCGACAAGTGCTTGCAACATCTAGACTCATTCTTACCTGTTTAAGAAGGAGACAATCATGTTATTAGATTACTGTTAAACTCCTCTTATACGGTTACAATAGTCAGTTTTACTGAATTTTCAAAGCAATGCAGTTATTCAGAAATAGAAATATTGGATAACAATGTCGAGTTTTGTATTGCATTTGATTGTTTTTGTAACTGAATAATTATTAACTGGTGATTCACTCATTACACTTCCCCTGTGAGATCCTGCTTCAATTCACCCCTCACTGTTCTTCCCCACTGGAACACTCGGCTGTGTGTACTGTACTGTATGCTTTGTATCATTTTTATTGCATACTTACATTTTCTTGAGCAGTACAGGTTTACAAAAATAAAATTTTATATTTATTTTATTTATTTTTGTTTGCAAAGCCAACTTTAAAAATTAGTCAGTTCCAAAAAATAAAATCAAGTAAAAAAAAAAAAAAAAAAGTTTTACATTTTGGCTGCTTTTCCTTCTCTGTCTGGTTCAACAAGTCAGTTTCCATTGTTTCTGTTTTTAAATTAAATTAAAAAAAATTCTTAAGAAATTAATTCTCAGACATAATTGGACTAATTTCAAGCTCATTTCAAGCTTTTTAAGTTCATGAGAAATCATAAATTCAGTCAAGTGTGTCCGAACGTTTTTGGGGGTATTCTCCCTGACCCTTTTTGTGACATCTCTTAGGGGTCACTGGAGAGGTGGACTCGCGCACCATCGAGGTGCTGGCCAGCTGGATGCTGGAACACCCCATCACAGAGGAGCAGCAGGCGGGAGAGGGCTCGTCTGTAGGGGGCGCCACTGATACACCCTCATCTGAAGGGCCCGAGACGGTCCAGTGCCCCGAGTCTCCTGCTCCTCTGACCCTACAGGAGAGCAGAGAACCCAACGAGAGGTGAATTCACACATCCAGGCACAACACAAAGTGACAAGCAATAAATCACATCTCTTGCATATTAATCAGTCCTAATCAACCGCAACTGATAGTAAGATATTTTGATGGCCACTTGGTTTCAGTAGCTATGTTTCCATCCACCTATTTTTATGCAAACAAATTGGGGTACGCAACAGAGCACACTGCATGGAATATTGTATTTATTCACTGTGTGTATTCCGATGTGTTTTCCAGTCTGTTAGCAGGTTTGGACCTGGTGGAGAGAGAGAACTTCTTAGATGTTCACCTCACGAGGAACAGACCTCCTCCTGCACGGAGACAGCGGTCTGGAGTGGGTCAGAGAACATCCTTCAGGAGAGCAGGTCAGATTTCACACAGTGCACACTAATGCACACTACCGTTCAGAAGTTTGGGGTCAGCATGATAAAATAATAATAATACTTTTATTCAGCTAGGATGCATCAAATTGATCAAGATTGTATGTAAAGACATTTATGATGTTACAAAAAAGTTATTTAAGAAACATTAAAAATCTTACAGAATTCCGACTTTAAACTTTTAAACGGTAGTGTTCATGGATATGTAAATGTATGTGGATGTGAACTGATTACCCAGAGTGTATCGTACATTGAGAAGGACACATTTCAGTGACTCTGCCCTGAAGTTTGCTCCCCTATCTTGTCTGTTTCAGACTCCCCGTCTCCCAGTCCTGTCCCATCGCTGTACAGACAGGACGTGGGAGTGGCAGAGTGGCCGGAGCGGGCTGAAACGCACCCGTTTGCTGCTGAAGAAGACTCAGAGCTGGGCTATATGGATGACCCGTACCACGAAGAGCCCTATGAGGAGCTGCTCACCCCAGAGTTCATCACCTCTGAGAGGGACACGCTGTGGATGGTAGAGGTGCTGGTGCTATCTATCTATCTATCTATCTATCTATCTATCTATCTATCTATCTATCTATCTATCTATCTATCTATCTATCTATCTATCATAATTTTCTCATTTACCATTTTATTTTTCCATTTATATGTCCATTGATTTATATTTCAATCAAATATAATTTATTGTTTTCCATTCTGTCATTTTTCATTTATCACTTTATCGTTCTGTGTATCATTTATCGGTCTGTTCTTTCATCGTTCTTTCTTTCGTGTATTATTTCTGTTGTTTATTTTGTTCTGTCTATTGTTCTGTTGTGTGAATATTATTTGTCCGTGTATGAATGTATTTTTCATTTCTCCTTCACTGTACCAACATATGTGTGTTTTGTCTCAGGGAAGAGAAGAGCACCCAGATCCCCATGAGATGGTGGAGTGTGAGCTGTGTAACACTCTCACCCTGCAGTTCAACAACCACATGAAGCGTCACCACCCAGGTTGCGGCCAGAGCGCCGGTCGCCGTGGTTACCGCAGCAATGGGGCCTACGTGGACGGCTGGTTCGGAGGCGAATGCGGATCAGGAAGCCCATACTACCTCCTGTGCAGTGCATGCAGGGAAAAGTATCTGGCTTCCAACCTGGGCGTTATGAACTCCAAACAGGATAGGTGATGATGAGGAAATTATGAGCGTGTTGTAGGCATTTACCTTTTCTATATAGCAACCTAGATGATGTTTTTTTTATTCTTCAGGGCAAGAGGTTTGGCGTCTGATCTGATTGGTCAGTTGGATGGTACATCAGAAGGTATTTGTCCAGTTATTTTTCTGTTAAAACAAACCTGTTCTGTTTAAAACACTACAAAACAAAAACATGGCAAAACACTACAGGCAAAAAGGTTTTTTATTTTTATTTTTATTTTTATGCACTGGTCAATTTTGAGTTTTTGGGCTATTTGGCTCTTCATGACTTTTCATACTAGTGGAAAGAAAATATCCGTTTATTTTATTGCCGGTATATATGAAGGTTTTTACAGAGGGGTTTATTCATAAATAGTTTGTCTGGCTTTATACAACGTTTTATTCCTTGAAACCGTTTATTCCGTTTTTTATTTGGCTGTTGACAGTATTTTCAGATATATGGAGCGATTAAAAAGATGGGGGATATGTCAACAAAATAAAACAATAATTTTGAACCTGGCTTTAAACAATGTTCAGATTTCTGTTCTGGAAATGTATGGAAAGTAGTGCATATTCAATTAGATAATGCCTGATTTGCATTTTTAAATTCTTAATTTAATGTGGAATTATGATGATATCTATTAGGTAATTGTTTAAACTACTGTATTCACTCCATGAATTCATGTGTAATGATTTGAATGTGTGTGTTAGATGAGTGGGATCCAGGTAACCAGGAAGACTCCGACTCGGACCGGCTTACAGGTTTGGAGGACTTTGGGATTCTTCTGAGACCTTTGGGTCTGAGTGAGAAGAAGCCCGTGCCCGACCCCATCCCCTTCATGGAACACGACCCTCTTGGAGCTCTGGTCAGTGGCCTGGCCACTGGTGACAACAACCTGCTTTACAAAGGTAATATTCTCATATTCAACAACTATGTTTACAGTTGCCCCGATACATATTGCATGTAAGAGCTTCCCAAAATCAAAGTGAAATGCATCACATTGTTGTTTATTCATTGTGTGTAGGAGTTGTTAGCACTGAGCTGAAGAGCTCCTCGGTTCCTCTGAGTCTAGGGGAGCAGGCAGCATCTCTTCGGGAACCCCAGGAGAGACTGTTGGCTCTGAGGAGAGTCACCTCCACCACTCAGATCCTGCTAGCCTACAGTATGGTGATGAGAGCTCTCTCACAGACCTACTCCAGGTAACAACCACTCGCACACCTCCGCCTGACTGCCCAGCTGAATATCACCTTCACAGCGAGTCTGACATGTCATACTGTGATTGATCCATCAATGTCTGACTGACCTGAGCCTTGCTGAATTTCATCATTCACTCATCAACATCACACCCATCATTCAAAAATGTTTTACCCTTCCCTTGGCCCTTTAATTTAATTTGACCAGTTTGTTCATTCTTTCAAATACTAATTATTCTCTTACTCTCAGTTCTTTTTAACACTGTTTACTTCATTTAAATCCATTCTGCACAATGCATTCTCACAGTCATAAACCCCTTCAGACATATCCAGAATCTTCTTACTGTGATGATCCATCAGATTCTGACTGATTTTTCCAAGATGTTTAATGGTAAATAACTCACCAGGAATTTAACCCCTTCCTTACAATCAACCACATGCTCTCATTTAGATCTGCCTCCATCCAGTCAACATCATGTGGATAGAACCAAGTCCCTGTCCTTCTTTTTTTTTTTTTTTCTATAATCTGTTTTTCAGATGTACATAACAATACGAAACAAATAATCTGTTTCTACTTCCGTTACATCGCAACATAGTCTGTTTTTATATACAAATGTATATACACAATGTGTATATGTTATTGTACATTACGATGTACCGGTACATTATGAACTGTCTCTCAAAGCTCTCTCTGTCCCTGTGTTTTACAGTAGTTCAGTGTGTAATCAGTCCAGTGGTCTGGAAGCTCTGGGTCTGGCTGACATCCGTATCCTGGTGCGACTGATGTGTCTGGCAGCAGGGGGGCGTGTCCAGACTGTCCACACAGGCGTGGACCAGCAGGGGATGGGGCGTGGCTCTGTGAACGATCGCACAGGCTCCGCCTTTCTGTCGTTCCTCAGTTCAGCAATCGGCAGTTTAGTGGCCCACAGTCCTGCTGCCTACAGAGAGTTAGTGGACATCTGCACTCAGGTACACTCTCTTTCTCTTCTCTCTCTCTCTCTCTCTCTCTCTCTCTCTCTCTCTCTCTCTCTCTCTCTCTCTCTCTATCCATCCTCCCTACTACTCTGCTAATGTTTCTCACCTCATTATCCTTGTTACGCTCTTCATCATTCTCTCCTTTGAGCTCATTTAATCATCCTGTCTTCCTCCTAATCATGCTGTCTCACCTGCATGTCCTTCCTCTCAGGATCTCATGGCAGCAGCTACAGGGATGAACATCAGTGCTATCACCGATCCGCAGCAGAGAATGAGGCAAAGCTCCGCCCTGAAGGGCGCGATGCAGGAGCCGAGAGAACTGACTCCGCCCACCTTCCTGGTCACACAGAGTCTGGTGTCCCTCCTGACTGAGAAAGGCGTCCGATTCCGTTACAAGGTGGAAAGAAGCGAATCCACTGAATCAAAGGGTAAAAAATTACATTTTCTTGACTCAAACAGGTACATATATATTATATGGTTATAATTATTTTTTTTATAATTATTTTTTATTTTTATTTCATGCTCCATAAAAGTTTTGTTTAATTTAGACCAGGAATTCCCAAAATGTATTGTCAGACAAACCCATTGGACCTAAAATGATTAATTGAACAATTAACATTTTATGTTAATATTTAAATAATTTAACAACACATTTGCATATTTATGGTGCTTTGACGGTGGTTAAATAGTAATACAATATTTATTTTAATAAATTAATAAAATAAAATATTTCTTTTTGTTTTTACTTTTCATAAGTCCCACTGTCACGGAAATCCTGCAAGTATATTTTACATTTTTATTATTTAAATAATTATATTTGTTATCTTTTAATTCTTTTTGAATTTTCTTAGCTTTTCATAAGTCCTGCTGAATTAGGATTTCTATTTTAAATGTTTTGCCTAAACTGTCTATTAAAGTATCAGGGAATTTTTTAACATCATGATTACCAGGACTGAAAAGTCATAATAAGGAATGTTCTATAATTTAAATATTTTATCTCTAAAATATGTAATTGGTTAGAAAGTGTTCCTTGAGAATGCAGTCACTACAAAAAATAATTTAACTAACTAACTAACTAACTAACCAGTGATCATTAATGACTGGAAAAGTGGTTTTGGGAACCCTGCTGGTTTTGGTTCTAGTGACTTACTTACTCTACCCATATATCAACTTTAAATGCCAATAAAAGATTTGCTATTAATTTATCCTAATTAACGGCACATGTCATTGGACAGAAGGTGGAACCCCTCCACCCTCAGGTCCGCCTCTCTCTCAAGCAGGGGTACGGGTCGGACCGCTGGAGCTGACTAATGCGCTCGCTGCCTGTGCCCTGTCGGCCAGGCTGACCAGCAGACACCGTCAATGGGCGACACAACAGCTGGTCCAGGCCCTGGCGGTTTTTGAGAAAGACAACACTGCCAGACCCCAGACATACAGTGACATGGCCGGAGATCTGCGCAAGTGCCCTGTAAGGAAGCTGGAAGGACATCAGAACAGGGTAAAGAGGACATAGATACAACACTTATAGAAACATGCTAGATGTCTCGCAAATGAATTCATTGGTACACAACTGCTAATAGACACAATCAGAAACTCAGTTTGATGCTTAAACTGAACATCAAATATGCTCAGTTTATGCTTAAGCTTTGCATTAAATATATTTAAATAAAAATAATGTTATATTAGATTTTTGTAAAAGAAAATAATACTTTTATTCAGCAAGAATGCATTAAATTGATCAAAAGTGAATAAAATGTTACAATGTTACAAAAGATTTCTATTTCATATTAAAACTATCTTTTGAACTTTCTATTTTTCAAGTCCTGAAAACATTGCATCACACTACAATGTTTTCAACATTGATAATTGTCTGTCTGTCTATCTGAGCTATTGTTATATATTCTAAATATAAACAGAGCTATTCTTACTGTGAACTTTGTCCAGGGCATCACAGAATGTCTTAATTGGCTGTCATGTTTGTAGGTGAGCAGCTGCAGCTGGAATACAGAACAAGGTCTGTTGGCCACCGGCTCACAGGACGGAACGGTTCGACTGTGGGTCATAACACCAAACACAACAGAGCTGCAGCACACACACACCTGCACTGTCAGGTGAGACTCCTTGCTTTTCGTCTCTTTGATTAGGATGGGGAGAAATCCAAATGTTTCATAGGTCTGATGGGAAATAACATTTTCTGTAGAATGAGATGGAAATGAATGCTTCGGGCTCTGACAGCTCTGTGTTTGTGTGTGTGTCTTCTCTGCAGCGAGGACGCTCAGAGCTCAGATGGTTCGATGGGATCTCATCTGCTGTCCGCTGTCTTGTGGAGCGCAGGGGGAACTCTACTGGCTGCGTTCCAGAACAAACTCATCAACATCTGGACCATCAACGGTCAGACCAGCATTACACTGTCACATATCCACACACACAGTTACATGTCTTCTGCTGCCAAGTCTTGTGTAATCGAACATGTATAATGTACTTTATAGTTGATTGTAAGAGTAACGCCAGCACTCTTCTGAAAACGCCTTGCTGCTGTCGCTTGAGAGCCCAGCGTTCTTTTCCGTTGAGATACGGAATATCCGTGGAACTGTTAGTAGTGTCTGATTTCGCAAATCGTTTGTTTCTGAATAAATTCAATTGAAACTGGAAATATAAAAATATAAACTAGCAAAATATTAGTGTACATTTTTCATCTAATATTTATTTTTATTTTATTTCAACTTTATTTCAATTACTGTAAAATTTAAATAACAACCAAACAAAGTTTGGGTCATTTTTGCCAAAAATGCTTGAGTGATGGGGCTAGTTGTTAAGCAGTTCTGTGGTGTTCTATGCAATGTTTTTCACAAATTCTATCGTCTTTTAGTGGTGCTTGTCTTGACTAATAATTTCATAGTCTAACATTCCCAATCCAGCCAAATCCTGATGGATAGAAACGTCCTGCAGTGTACATATACATGCATCTGAAAATGTCCTGGACATATTGGATTTAGTACAAGCACCTTTATTTGTGTTTGTCTTCTTTCCTGTAGGTACTCAGGCACACATAGAGGCTCAGTCGTCCTGGGTCACGGCGCTCTCGTGGGTTCAGACCTCCTCTCCGTTCCTCAGTCAGGAAGCCTGTAGTCAGGTCAGTCCTCCTGAGAGTCTGCTGGTGGGACGGCTGGACGGCTCCCTCTGCTGGCTGGAGGTCACAGAGGACTTGAGGGTGGAGAGAACAGAGCTCACTCACTGCCACAGAAAAGAAGGTTGGTGGCAAAAAAAAAGTGCTAAAGATCTCTCTGTTTTAATGTGCTTGGAGAAATTCTGTAGCGAATTAACTTTGTGTGTGTTTTTCCTCCTGTTCAGCACCTCAGTGTCTGGCCTGGTACAGTGTTGATAAACCCTTTGCTGTGGGCTATCCTGATGGCAAAATTCTCCTCGCAACAGCAGAGAGCTATGAAACCGAGCCACCCATTCTGCTAACAGCATTTCCTGTGAGTAAGAAGTCATCAAAACACTCACGCGCTGTATGCGAAATCGCATACTTTCTGAGTAGGTACCAGGTAGATACCAACTCATTTTAATGATTCAGTTTACATTTACATTTAGTCATTTAGCAGACGCTTTTGTCCAAAGCGACTTACAAATTAGGACTAAATTAAGCGAGTCATCGTGAAGAGGCAAAAACAACACAAGAAGTGCTCAAAATACGAAGTTCAGGCATTGTTCAGAGTAGCATAAGCCCGATAAGCGAGGATTAAAGGAAAAGGAAAAAAATTGAAATTGAAGTTGAACCGAAGTTTGTAAGCATTTATAAATCACTAGACTGTAAGTGATAAGTGACGTGGATTTAGAAAATATTTTCTTAGTTAGTTTTTTATATGTATTTTTTTTATTGATCTGATTTGTGTGACATCATTAAAGGAGTAAAAACACTCTCATTTATATAATTTAATCAATACTGGTGTTAGTTCCTAGTAGTTAGGAATAGTAGCTTTTAAATATTTACACTAACATTCAAAAGTTTGGTGTCAATGCGATTTATGTAATGATACTGAAAATTTAGCTTTGTATCACAGGAATAAATTACATTTTAAAATATATGAAATCAGAAAATATTTATTTTTAATTGAAGTAATATTTCACAATATTACTGTTTTTACTGTATTTTCGATCATATAAATGCAGCCTTGATGAACATAAGAGAGCTTTCAAAAACATTAAAGATTCAGTATTTAATCACAAAAATAAATGTTATTCTTAAATAAAATGCTAAATGGGGACTGGAACACTTTTAAATGATGACATTTTTTATATATATATATATATATATATATATATATATATATATATATATATATATATACAGGGTGGGCCATTTATATGGATACACCGTAATAACATGGGAATGGTTGGTGATATTAAAGTCCTGTTTGTGGCTTCTAAATGGCCACCATGGTCACCACCCATCTTGAGGAGTTTGCCCCCTCACATATACTAATGTGCCACAAACAGGACTTTAATATCACCAACCATTCCCATGTTATTACGGTGTATCCATATAAATGGCCCACCCTGTATATATATAACTCTACACAGCCTAGACAGTTTGGGATTTTGTGTGAAACCCAACCCATTCTTTTACACAAATAAACCCATATTTTTTGAGAGTGACGCTTTTTATTTTATTTTTTGTTTTCCAGGAGAGTGTCAGTGCACTTAGGTGGGACCCTACAGGACATCTTCTGCTGTCTGTTGGCCGTTCTGAGGTGGTGAAGATATGGGGTCGTGCCAGCGGCGCGTGGGTCACCCTCCACTCTCTGTTCCACACGGGCACCGTCAACACGGCCGAGTGGTGCCCTCTGCCCGGGAGAGGGGCGGAGCCTCGTCTTATGATGGCAGTGTGAGTGTGGCATATGTTTAATAATCATTAAAGCAAACATATATGTTCAGAACTAGTGCACATTAACATATTCCCGACCACTTCAGTATTTAGCAACTTGCTGGTGGTGTTACTACTCATTTCACATGTGAAAAAGTGAGCCAATACTAACAGAATCCATTTACATATAGAATTAAGCAAGAGGAGATGTGGTTGAGGCAGAAGGCGGAAAGTCCTGCATACGCCAGTAGATACGAAATTATGTCGTTTTCACTTGAAGATCCAGTTATGACATGTTGATTAAACATTACAATTTAAAATTTGCATTTACAAAATAGATAGGGTGTATTTTCATTTCATGCTGACTTTAAGGTCTTAGAGGGGGGTGAAAATAGAGGAAAATGTGTTAAATGAAATTACGACAGCTTTGGTGGATGAAACCTTGACTAACATTATAAGTGGCTTTAAAAGGTGCTGCAAAAGTGTATTATATGGCACTTTTATTATTTCTTCACACCATTTACTTGAATAATGGGTAACAGATATCTCAGAGGAGCTTTTGAGAGCTTTAAACCAGTACTTCATGAAGTATTTTTAGGATATATAGACATTTAGCTGTCATGTTGGTACTCAAGGATGCACAGGTGTATAATCCGTCATCCAAGTGTTTTGATTTTCCTTTCTTCATTTCCTCAGTGGATGTCAAAATGGCCTCCTGTATGTGTGGACTCTTCCTCAAGGGGGCACTAATGTCTCAGTGCCCAATTTCCTCACCCCATCTACCAGCCAAGACAAGAGCAGTGCCATCAAGGTCAGGATAATATATTTATCTTTTTTTTTTTTTGAGAGATGATTTGCTTGGGATAAATTAAGCTTTCTTATTTATTACCTGTTTAACCTTACCTTTTAATCTCTGTTAGATTAAATGTGTCACTAAAGAAGTTTTTTTGTGTGTGTGTGTGTGTGTGTTTCAGCGAGGTAATGCTAAATGTGTGTTCCGACTGAGTGGACACATTACCGCGGTAAAGACGCTGTCATTTTGCCCCAGTGGGCTTGCTCTGGTGTCTGGAGGAATCGGAGGGGTGCTCAACATCTGGTCTCTCAGGGTGAGTCAAACGCTTCTTTTTGCCGTTTCTTTTATTAGCTTTACAAAACTCCTGTTTTTGATTGTAAACACTCCTCTCATCTGTTCTAGGATGGTTCAGTCCTGCAGACTGTGGTTACAGGAATGGGCTCTGTAGTTTGTACCACCTGGATACAACACATAGGGGTGACTGCTTGTTCTGGAAGGTCAAAGGTACTAAATATGTCCTGAAAATGTGTTTAATTAAAAAAATATATTTAATTTAAAAATGGTTTAAGCAATGCTTAATGCATGTACCTAATGCTTTCTCCAATCTCAGGATGTTTTGCTAATTCGCTGTACCCCAGACTGGATCTCTCAGAATCACATTCTGGCCTCCTGCCGTTCTGTTCTACGCAGTCAGGGCATTCTGGGATTGAATCGTGCTCCCTGCATGGCTGTCTTTCTTGAGCGCCTTCCCACACTGCTTCAAGAGCAGTACAGCTATGAGAAGGTACATACACTTTCTCATCAAAACTGAAAATTCAAAATTCACTACATATATTGTCCTTTTAATGAGTTATATTTTGCTCTCTTCATGTTATGGCCGATAACTATGAAAGTAAAAGAGTAGCAAAACCCGAGAGCATGTCGATGTGAATTTGAGAACTACAATAAATATTCATACTTGTACGCTAAAATTGACACTCACAGCTCTGATGTGAAAACCTGTCAAATATAAATCTGAAGTTGACTTTTTAGATTTGCACTCGCAGACAATAGTCACAAACCTGTATTCTGAATTTGAAGCTGCAGACAAGTAGTCACAAATGTGTACAATGCCATTCACAAAAATACAATGACAGACAAACTTGTAGTACATAGTTGCACTTATTCTTTCATTCACGTTCGCAGTAGAATCACACAATTAGGCACTTGCAACTTCTGAAATGTCACTGCAATTTCAAATGTCGCGCCTTGACTTTTGCTACTCTTTTCGCGATATATTAGATGCAGAGCTGCCAACTCTCACGCATTCACCGTGAGACACACGCGATTGACGCTTTCCACACGCTCTCACGCCACACATCCATTTTCTCACGCACAGAAAAATCGCGAAGCAAAGAGGACACGGAGACCGACAGACTAGGCAGAGCAGTTACTTATGATATAAAAAAATCTCAGCTCTCAGATTCTGTCACTTTTATTACGAAATTCAAACAATAAATACCGTTTTGGCGCTTGTGAATGTGACGCGACAGATCCCTATAGCGGCACGTGACCCGATCATCTCTGCTAATAGTAAATAAACACGAACACTGTTGAAAGATACAGTACAACTTGCCACAATGTATATTCCTCATACATAATATCGACCAATAAATCAATCAAAGGGGTCAATAAAACAGCTGGAGAACAATCATGTCACATAACATTTACCTCAGGAAAGCCATTTGATGACCATAATATAGGCTATAGCAGGTTAGTTGGCTAGAAAAAAAGAGCAATATTTTGCTAAATGTGTACTATAGCACATATTTATTATATTTTCACTTTATAATAATGATATTTTATATCATTAAATAAAGTTGTTATATTATAATAAAAAACGCATTATATTTATTTGAGTTATTTTTAACCTTAAATAGGCTAATACTGCCAGCTGATAGGGCTCTCTGTATGTTTACAGCATTAGGCGAGTTGTTTTTTTCTTGAGAAAGATTAATGCCTATCTTGTGTAGCCTACCTAATATTTATCCAAATGAGTCAATATTAAATCAAACCACAATAATTGAATTGAATTGAAATAATAAAAATAGCTTACCAGATATTGTACCATGTAAACATTGTAACATGTTGGCACTAAACCTAATAAAATTCAGTTTAGTTACTAAAACGTTTTGACAATCACAATACACCTATCCAAACTCAAAAGTTGGCAGCTATGTAGATGCAAAACTAACTTGTATACTTGCAACTCAGTGGCGGCGAGAGAGAAAGGCGGGGGAGGGGGCAAGGGGGCAAAGGAGTCGTTTTATTGGTTGGCGCCTAGCCAATGAAATGGGACTTATTTTGTACGCAATGATGTCACAAAACCCGCGTCCTCCTCGGAGACGTTCTGAACAGGGCTTAATGCATTAGACAGTGATATTAAAAGAAATACATGATATTATCAAACTCAGTAAACACCATACTAATAATTCATACTATATACAGAAAAGCAGATGAGCCCAGAATATAAACGCAACATGTTTAATTACATGTTAAGCGTTTCCCTCCCATAGAAAACCAAGAAAACGCTTGATGAGGGTTAATGGACCAACGGTTATATTAGGTATTTAATATATTTAGGTAATAAAATATGTTCATAAAACAGGGAAATCTGTAATTATATGTGTCCTTTGTGTTAAAATGAGTTCTTATGACATAGCAACACTAAACTCCTAGAACACTATAGTAATGACAAAACTGTATTGCATATATTAGAATAACTGACACATATTTGCCTCTATTCTGGCCCAGTCTGAATCTGAGTTTCTGCAGTTCTGCTGGCACATTGACTCTTTGCCCAGTTCTGCTGCAGATTTTCACTTAACAGTCTCTCTGTATTAACAGCTGATTATGTCCTCGGTTAAACTGCAGTCCTGTGAGAGAGTTCATGCTGCAGCGTCTGCTCTGATAAATGAACTGCAGCTCTCTGGGTCAACGGCACCTCAGAACCACCTATTTTTATTTCATTGGAGCTTTTTAAACAGCCCAAGTACTTTAAATATTAAAATGTTCTTGTTTATGTCAGTAAAGTTATTGAGATGCAATAGTTGAATGAAGATCACACATCAGATATTCCAAAACAGCTCTGTAAAAACCATAGAAACTTTCCATGAAGCTTTTAGCTTGTGCACTTTTAGTCAAATATTAGGAATGTTAGTCAAACATTAGGAATGTTAAGATTTTTTAATATTTCTTTATTATGTTCATGTTATGTTATTTGATCAAAAAAACACTAAAACAGTAATATTGTGAAATATTATCGCAATATATATATATATATATATATTTATTATTATTCTTTTATTTATTTTTTTGAAATGATGCTGAAAATTCAGCTTTGCTAAAAGAGGAATCAATTATATTTTAAAATATATTAAAAATAGAAAACTTAAATATTTCACAATTCTATTCTATTTTTGATCAAATAAATGCAGCCTTGGTGAGCATAAGAGACTTCTTTCAAAAACATAAAAAACGTAATTATTCCAAACTTTTAACAGGTAGTGCATTACAAAGGTATTCTCTGTGCATTTTAGGTATTATATCACTTCATATTCCTTCATGTGTGTCTTGCTCCTCAGAGTCATGTGATGGCGGGTGATCAGTTGACCCACAGTGCCTTTCTTCAGAGTCTGGCCACACTGGCCGTGGGTCTCTTCTTGGATCAGTTACTGTGCCGTCAGCCCAGACCTCCTCATCACAGCGGGACGGGGCCTGATCGGGACGGGGCCCCTGGATCCTTCTGCCCCTCAGAGTGGAACTGGCTTTCCACATATTCAACCACAGTGAAGAGCGCAGAGGCATTTGCTCGCGGCACGCCCTTCCCAGAAGCCTTCATCGCACCTGAGTTCCATCATTCTGGAGCCACAGAGTTCACCAAACCTCTGGTAAGAAGCTAAGGAAGCTGAAGTTAATCCTTGTCAAATCTGTAATTTAGCTAATTGGATATTTAAAGGAACAACATTCTACGCTGTTTTTAGCATGCTAGTGACGTTTTTTGCACCAAAAACAGTTATAAATTACTTATTCATGACAGTCATATATATTTGAGTGTTCCACTGACCCTTTGGATTTTTAAAGGTATACTATGTAACTTTTTTTGTTCAAAATTTACAACATGTATGCAATGAGCATGTACATCATGAATCTATCTTCCAAACTGTGTTTTTGTCTTATCCTGAATCACTACAGTACTCCTGTAATAAGTGTGCTTATGTACATATTTTCAAATTCAGATAACTTTTTTTCTTGGTATTAAATCTTGTTACGATTCATTGTCTCAACAGAGCACAGAAAATCCTGTTTTCCATAATATGTCTCTTAAAGGTTATTTTGAAATGAGAATTTATGCAGTGTTTCTTTTGTTCTCTTTATAGGACAACAGTAAATGGAGTTTCATGATGGATGAACAACTCATGTCCTGGGCGACCAGCAGACCTGAAGTAAGTCTGTGTGTTCCTGGACGTGTGTGAGGTTTAGCAGATATGTGAAAGTGTGCGTTAAGGCATCCGGATCTTCCTTGATCTTCCTCATTCGTCTCTGTCAGTATAGTCTTTGTGTTCAGCATTGTTCTTTCAGGCAGTTTTTTATCGCTCTTCACATGTTTTTATTCATTCATCTTTTATAAATTACCTCACACAAACTCTACCAGCTAGCTGCACACACAACCTGCCTGTCTCTACATAAAACTCTTTTCGTCCTCATATAAAGCATATCTCTGTGCAGTTTTTTATCTTTACAGCTTGCTGAATTGGCTATTTAATGGACATGGCCTTATTTCGCATCACTACATTGAGATTGCATTAAAGAAAAATGCTTTTGTAATTTGTTGTGTATAAAGGAGATAATGTTGTTATTTTAAAGTGTCCCAATTAGGCATTTGCAGATATTACCTTTCATTTAGTGTGTAATATCTGTTTGTGAATGTAAAAGGTCTGCAAAGTTTCAAAGATCAAAGTGCACAACAAAGTTATGGTAACACTTCAGTTTAGGGTCCAATTCTCACTATTAACTAGTTGTTAGCATGCATATTACTAGGATATTGGCTGTTTATTAGTACATATAAAACGCATATTAATGCCTTATTCTGCATGATCTTATTCTACATCTCTTAATCCTACCCAATACCTAAACTTAACAACCACTGTACCTTACTAACTATGAATAAGCAGCAATTAAGCGTTTATTGAGGCAAAAGTCATAGTTAATAGTCAGTTAATAGTGAGAATTGGACCCAATTCTAAAGTGTGATTTTCTTCCAAAAGAAATAACCATTTCTGAACTGCCTTAAACGAACTGCACAAACCTACGTAGGTTTGGAACAAATTTGCATAATACCAGCCTATGGCCTTCATTGGCTTCCCGTGAACCGCATCAATCGTGCCATCGAAATGTACTGTAGAGAAGACTTTTTTTTTTCTGCGGTGAAACCGACTCCATCGTTATAGTTCGTTTCATTGTGTATCAAGTGCTGACCTTGGATGCATGTAAACCTATTGTAGGAGACCTCCAGAACAAAACTATGAACCTTAAAAATAGCATAATAGGGGCAATTTAAACATCTTATTTGAATCTAATAAAATTGTGTTTTACAGGACTGGCAGCAGGGTGGTAAAAGTGAGGTGTACCTGTGGGGTAACGGACGTCACGGGCAGCTGGCGGATGCTGGAACCAGCGCATCTGTGCCCAGCCTTGCGCCCTCCCTCTCTCAGACTCAACAGGTAGAGTGCCAACACAAAATGCATGCAAAACTACCACAACACATGTTCATTTAATGAAAGAGTTATACTCTCCGTTTATGTCTGATGTGTGTTTCTCTTAGGTGGTGTGCGGTCAGAACTGCACATTCCTGGTTCAGGCTAATGGTTCAGTTCTGGCTGTAGGGGAGGGCAGTTATGGGCGACTCGGACAGGGTAACTCAGACGACCTCTACACCCCAACTATCATCTCAGCTTTACAAGGTAATACAAATAACTTGAATTCAATGTAATGTCCTTGTGCAGGTAATATTATATTGCATGTATTGCATGGAATATGATTTTTTTTTTCTCTAATAGGTTATGTAGTGACGCAGCTAGTGACATCATACGGGTCAGATGGACACTCACTGGCTCTCACCGAGACTGGAGAGGTGTTCAGCTGGGGTGATGGGGATTATGGGAAGCTCGGCCACGGGAACAGCGAACGGCAAAGGCGACCCAAACAGATCGAGGCTCTGCAGGGAGAGGAAGTTGTGCAGGTATAGGAAATCACTGTCCAAGATAATCGCCAAAACCATCACACGATCGGCTTTCATTTGAACAACCTTTCTGCTTCTCAGCTGGCCTGTGGGTTCAAACACTCAGCTGTCGTCACAGCAGACGGAAAACTCTTCACCTTTGGCAGTGGAGATTCTGGACGCTTAGGTCAAAGGTCAACTTCGAACAAGATGATCCCGGAGAGGGTTACAGCATTAGATGGATGCCACATTGGACAGGTGCTACTTTGCTACTTTCATGCTACTGTGTATATATGACCTTTGACCAATGCGTGATGAGTGTAGATGACCTTTCCTCTCTTGTTTAGGTGTCATGTGGTATCAATCATACTTTGGTCCTCTCATCAGACGGCCTGACCGTTTGGGCCTTCGGAGATGGTGATTATGGTAAACTGGGTATCGGGCCATGCACAGTGAAGTGCTACCCACAGGTACCGTCGAACTGATCTTCTCACTGGCTGATCATTAGCTAAAATACTGTTCAAAATTTTGGGTTTGGTAATATTTGGTCAGATATTTTTGAAAGAAATCTTTATATGATTTGATCAAAAATACAGTAAAAACAGTAACTTTTTGTGAAATATTTTTACAATTTAAAATAACTGTTTTCAATTTTATTATATTGTTTTTATAATATATCTACCACCTTATATAATGGTAGGGGAAACACTGAATTTATTCCTGTGATGGCAAAGCTGAATTTTCAGCATCATTACTCCAGTCTTCAGTGTCACATGATCCTTCAGAAATCACTCTGATATGCTGATTTGGTGCTCAAGATACATTTATTATTATTATTATTATCAATGTTGAATGATAAATGCCTTTACGGTCACTTTTGATCAATTTAAAGTATCCTTACCAAATAAAAGTATTGATATCTTAAAAGAAAATCCTACTGACCCCAAACTTTCAAACAGAAGTGTTCCGTATGTGTTTTGTCCATTGGCTGATTGACCTGTGTTTCTATTGGTTGGCAGAAAGTGGAGGCTCTTTGCAATAAAGGCATCAAAAAGGTTGGATGTGGAACGCATTTCTCAGTGGTTCTGGCAAAAGATGGGCACGTCTACACATTTGGCCAAGGTAGTCCCTCCAGGAATCTTCATCCAAATGTGTTTGTGTGTAAATGTGGCATCATTTACATTTTTGAAATGAGATGTTTGAACGTAAAGCTGACTGTGTGTTTTTCAAAAGCACCTTTGTGATGTTAAGACAGCCCTGATGTGTGTGCATGTTTTCACAGAGCGTCTGATAGGTCTGCCGGACGCCATGCTAAAGAATCACAACCGGCCACAGATTATTCCTGCTTTGGAGGGAGTGTTTATTGAGGACATCGCTGTGGGCTGCGAGCACATTCTTGCTTTATCCAACACTGGAGACGTGTACGCATGGGGCTGCAACTGCGAGGCCCAGGTAAAGTCAGCTGAAATACTGCACTGACCCTTTACCGTCATGTGTGATTGGGTGAATATTTAGTTGAGCTTATGTCCTCTATGTGTACATTGCAGCTGGGTCTGGGCCATTCCAATCCCGTCAAAGAACCCGCTCTAGTTACTGTTCTACAGGGCAAGAACATCAAGCAGATCTCTGCTGGACGCTGTCATACCTCAGCCTGGACCACACCGGCTCTGTCAACCAGAGCATCAGGTACACACCACAGGCTTGGAAACAAATCCTTGTGAGCTGGGTTGGAACCTCATAAGTAAACTTTTTGGAACGCTCCTCATGGGCAGACGTTCACTCATATGCACCACACAACTGGCACCTTTTGGTAAATGTCAATCATTTTTAAAAGAAAAAGAAAACATCATGCAAATCAACAAAATCCTAAAAAAAGTCATGGAAATTTTAATATACTGTATACAATATACAGTAAATATACAAATGTTTTGAGTCAGTAATTGTATTTATTTATATACAAATACAGTGCGTAACAAATTTATTAGACCACCTGTCATAATAAAGAGAAATCACAAATATTTTAGGAATCTTGTTTAAAACTAAAAATTGTATAACAAACTGAAACAACTAAATAACACAATAACCTAAAAACTTACTTTATATGGCATCCTTTGGTCTTGATAACAGCTTGCATTGTTGCTGGCATTGTTTTTATGTACAGTACTTTTCCACAGTCTCTGTTGTTATTGACTTCAAAGTAGTTTCTCGTTGGTCCCAAAGACTTGCTTTTGCTGAAACGTTTGTGTGATATATCTTTGAATCCACTAAATCCCAAATTTGTTCACTTTGACTTGGCCAACTGTGACTAAAGAGCTTACACACACTGGTGGATTAGCCATTACAGAAACATAAAACAATATTTAGGTTATCACCAATACTGTTAGTTTAGGGCAGCTGTGGCACAAACCTTACATTTAGTTCTGAAAAACTTCCTGTTCATTAAAGTATCTTTAAAAAAATATTATCACAAATAATTTCACATTTTCCTCATAAAACAGTTTTCAGCATTAATAATAAAAAAAATTCTTAAGCACCAAATCAGCACATTAGAATGATTTCTGAAGGATCATGTGTTTCTGAAGACTAGATTTTAACATATATTCAAATAGAAAACAATTATTTTAAATTGTCAATTTACTCAAATCATAAACTTAAAAAATCTTACTGACCTCAAACCTTATAGATATGCTTGCCTCTGCTCTGACATGTTAAATTGACTAGAACTGCTTTTTTTTTAGTAATCTCAAAAAAATGATTTAAAAAAAAATCCTTATCTAGGATTCACAAACAACTGGAAAACTCATGGGAAAAAATACTTTATTTTGTGGTCAAAATGTATGGAAATCCGGTAATATACACAATTCAGATATGCAATATTTTTCTGCTGAATCCTGGCACAATTCATCTTGTTTAACATCTCCATAGTTTCTGACCTTTTCAGTGAACCGTACTGTTCTAGGATCAGTTCCTAAGCAGTTGGATGTGAGATCTGTTTTTGCATCTCATGTCAACAACTCTGACTCTGTGTTTTGCAGGTTGTTCAGGGATTCAGCTGGGTTTGCCTCAGTCCGTGCCCCCGCAGTATAACGCCCTTAAAGACTGCAGCTCTGAAGTGCTAAACACCCGCCTCAGAGTTCTGTACCACTTCTCTGATCTTATGTACAAGTCCTGGAGGCTTCTGAACCTCGACCCTCGCAGTCAAGTATGCATAATCAATAATAAAGCATAAACACACTCACACATTCATATTAATCACAGCATTGCCTGCTGTTTCACTGGAAAGAAACTGTACTCTGATTTCCTGCCAAGAACCTTTCATCATTTTCTAAGCTCAGCTGAATTTGTGTCCAGTGTGAAAGTGTTGTTACGATAGCTGTTTTTTACCTCCAGACTAATAGGTCTCTGTCGCTCGATATCCGAGCAAGGGTTTTGTCTGACCATGTAACTCTCTGGCTGGTTTCCAGGTGAATGCTTCTCGCTACAGCTCAGGTACCGCTGCCATCGTACAAGGCCAACTCCGAGGCCTCCTGTCCCCGAAAGTCAACACTCTTCCTCTCGTTCGCACTATCGGCAGAACCATGACACAAGGAAAGACCTACGGCCCACAGATCACAGTCAAACGGATCTCCACCAGGTGCAAGAATAATTTAACCAAGGCTGCACAATTAATCGAAATGAAAAACCTGGATATATGAATTATCCTACTTTTAAAAGTGTGATTTCTAGACCTGGAAAAGTCTTGTAAATTTAAATCTTAGAGCTCCATGGACATTTTTATAATGAATGTTCATTTTTCTAGTTTTGCCAAGCTCAGAAATATTGTTTCGGATAGAAATTAGAAAATTAAATCATATCCTTAATTCTTATCCAATAAATCACAAAAAAAATGGAAAATTCATGGGGCCAAAATATTATTGTGGAAAATAGGAGGCCTTTGGAGTCAAAAGGTTGAGAACCACTGGATTAGAGGAACACAGGAAGTGTAGAGAATAGTGTTGTCAAAAGTACCAACTTCGGTACTGAAATTTAAAAAATGTGACAATACCGAGCGTTTACACAGATACACATGGAAAGCACAGGCGTCTATCAGCAGATCCCTAATAAATCTGCTGATAGATGGATCTGCTGATAGATGACTGCTTTCAAATGCTCCCATGTGCATCTGTGTAAGTGCCCGGTGAAAACGACATGTCTTTGAAGCGTTGATCATTGTAGCCAATCACAGACATAGATGTTGAGCACATGAACACAATGACTAATCACAGACATATATTTTGAGCGCATGAACACAATTACCAATCAGAGACATACATGTTGAGCGTGTGAACGCAATGGCCAATCAGAGACATAATGTTGAGCACGTGAATGCAATGGCCAACCAGAGGTGTTAAAGTTCAACAGCGCTCAAAATGCTACAGGGAAATGCTGGTATTGTCACATTTTTACAATTTCAGTATCCAATTGGTGCCGAAGTCGGTACTTCTGACAACACTATTAGAGAATGTATAGACAGATATTTTTTGCTAAAGATTTGTTTTTGCCAAATTCACAGGGGGCGCTCTAGCAAGCCCATTTTCGTGCAGATCGCCAAGCAGGTGGTGAACCTGAACCCTACTGAGCTGCGTCTGCCCTCCAGAGCATGGAAGGTGAAGTTGGTTGGAGAGGGGGCGGATGACGCCGGGGGCGTGTTTGATGACACCATCACTGAGATGTGCCAGGTAACTCCAACTCCAACATCCAGGGGGTCGCTTTTTACTGTATTCATGCATTCAAAACCAAATTCTCTTTTCCCAGGAGTTGCAGTCTGGTGTGGTCGACCTTCTTATTCACACTCCTAACAGCACTGCAGATGTTGGTAGTAACACGGACCGGTACGTTGTAGACACTGAGATGTGTAAGCAGAATGTAATGGAGTGCTGCAGTGATGATGGGTTTTTGTAGACCGACCCAGAAGTTCGCATCACCCTGATTCTCTCGACAAAAAACCCAATTGGTTTATTTTATTTTATTTACTTTTGGACTAATTTAGAAAATAAGCTCTGTGACCCGAGAAAAGTTTATGATTCTTACATGTTTTGGTCATTATGATAATCTTCACAAAATAACACAACTAGCCTGAATACAATCGACGGAAGTAAAAAGTTAAACGTAAGCTGTAAACAAACTACGCCACAGTCAGATAACTTAAACATACCCACCATTAAAAAGATATAAATTTTGTCATTTACTTACCCTTAAGATGTTCTAAACCTATATGAATTTCTTTGGTAACCAAACAGTTGATGGGGCCTTGAAAACCCAGGAAGTGCTAAAATGCTAACTTGTTTCTGGGTTTTGGCCTACAAAAATACGTCATCCCTGCAGCACTGTATTGGTAAAAAAAAAAAAAGAGACTGCTGTTTTTCTGCTAACCTCCATTGTCCTAACCTCCATTGTCTGGACAGGTTCTTGCTGAGCCCAGCTGCAGTCTCAGATGATCACATGGTGCAGTTTCGCTTCTTGGGGATCCTAATGGCGGTGGCCATTCGAACCAAAAAGCCCTTGGATCTGCACCTGGCGCCGTGGGTGTGGAAACAAATGTGCTGCATTCCTCTGGGAGCCGGCGACTTGGAGGAGGTGGACCTGCTCACGTACCGCTCACTTCAGGGCATCTTACACCTGGACAACAGCGCGATCAATGAAGAGAACTTCACAGTGGTGAGCCATACAGTCCTGAGAGACTAGTAGAGATCACCCATCCAGACATCAAACACATCACTTGCTCACTGTGTGGTCTTTTTTCTGGATTTGTAGATGATCCCTCTGGACTCGTTTGTGGCTCACAGTGCTGATGGCACATTGGTTCCAGTGATTCCTGGTGGGCATAACTTCCCCCTGACATTCTCCAACAGGAACGATTATGTGGAGAGAGCCCTGCACTACAGACTTCATGAGATGGACAGACAGGTATCTGCCTCTCTTTTGGACACTTTAGAATTACAGAATGGGATTATATTCACTAAATACTCAATTAAAGCCACAAGTCAACCGAAAATGGAAATTCTGCCATTATTGTTCCAAACCCATATGGGTTTTTTTTTCTTCCATTAAACACCATAGGAGGTTTTAGAAGAATTGTACTGCATGATTTGCATACTGCCATCTTGAGACGCCACATGATGATAATTAAATAATATGTCAAATCATAATGTTGAAAAAGTGACATGATTAAAATAATCAGATAATCGAATGTTGGGAATTCACTAGGGTTGAATGATTTGTGTGTGGGGGGAAATATGTGATTTTTCTTAGAAAAAATTACAATTGTGTGAAAAAATTACAAATGTTATTTTAAAGGTTTGCTGTGCTTGTTTGTAGGGCTGGACAATTTGGCCAAAAACATAATATTGTGATAATTAAATCAATATACCTGAAAATGATGATAATAATAATAATAATGTGATTTTATTATGATCTGTTATTTAAAAATAATAATAATTAGAAATATTGTAATACTATTTCACTGTAAAATACCATCTAGTAATTAATACAAATGAATAACATACTAATATAAATTAATACTTAATATAATTAACATTAATTAATTATTAATAACAAAAATATTAGTATTGCCATTTTACAGTTGTTGTTTTATGTCTTTATTCAAATGTTAAACCATTTTATTCTGGAATAAAACTGCTGGGTGCTATTAAACGCTTCTCATTACAAATATTATGAAATAATAAAATATGACATCGTATTTAGTCAGAATGCACTATTTTAATCCACAATGACTGAATGAATGAATGAATGGCTTTATTTCGAACATGTAAAAGAAACAATAATAATAATGCAATAAAAGCTAATGGACAAAAAACAAATACTCAACAAAACAGAAAGCAAAACAATATTAACTTATACATGTCCGGAAAGGAGTAGGAAGAAGCATAAGCTCATTTTATCCTACCTCTTCTCCACTACTCGTTAAAAATCATCCGGTTGGCCGATCATCTTAATCTGTTTATCTCCACACACCAAGAAATACAAAAATAACATACATAATTACCTATGTTTATATCCACCATAAATAATTAATTGTGTAAAAAATAAATATATAAATAAACTGTGAGAACATCTAGTCAATGACCTTCTTCAAAATGAAAACCATATTTTTGTACCGAGTCATGCTTGGACATTGTTTGAGCACTAAACTTAATCTGTTCCACTGCTTCACTCCACATATAGAAATACAAAAACGTCTTAATGTTATACAGACAGACACAGAAATGTTTAAAGTTGCACTCACCCCTAAAATTATACCTCCCTTCTCTATTAAAAAAACAGTTTTTGAATATTGCCAGGAAGTAGGTTTTTTGTTTTATACATTATTTGAACATGAACCAGATCAGTGAATTTCAATGTCTTTGATTAAAAAAAAAAATGAATTTGTGTAATCTCTATAACCGGTATTATGAATTGTCCTAATGGCTCTTTTTTGCAACATAGATACAGTTGATAGTCTGCATTTATAAGTATTACCCCAAACCTCCACACAGATTGACTCAAAGACTCAAAGATTGACTCTCTCTATGTGTAGAGGTAAATCCACATCAAGCAGTGTTAGTGGCTCTGCAGTGTATAATAATGCCCATAAACTGATCTTGCATGCCAACAGAACAGAAGCAGTGTTACCGCAGCAAGTGTGCATCTGTGTTTATGTAGGTGGCAGCAGTGAGGGAGGGCATGTCCTCCATCATCCCAGTCCCGTTGCTCTCTCTGCTCACGGCTCGGCAGCTGGAACAGCTGGTTTGTGGCCTGCCCGAGGTCTCTGTGGAGATGCTGAAGAAGGTGGTACGATACCGTGATGTTACCGACAGCCACCAACTCATTGGCTGGCTGTGGCAGAGCCTCGAGGAATTCACCAATGAGGAGAGAGTCCTGTTCCTGCGCTTCGTGTCCGGACGCTCCAGACTGCCATCCAATCCGGCAGACATCACGCAGAAGTTTCAGATCATCAAAGTTGATCGGGTAAGACCACCGTCACATGATTAAATATTACATTTAAATATTATTTTACTTAGTATTTCATTAAAATATGTAAAGTTTGGGGTCAGGTTCATGTTTTTGAAATAAGTGTATGCATGCATTTATTTGATACAATTTTGAACTACTTTAACATAATTTAAAATAGAATTTATTCCTGTGATGGTAAAGTTGAATTTTCAGCATCATTACTCCAGTTTTCAGTGTCACATGATCCGATCAGTTTTATGTATATACATATATATTATTTTATATATATATATATATATATATATATATATATATATATATAAATAGATAGATATAGATATATACAGCTATAGATGTGTATATATAAAATCATATAAATAATATATATGTACATACATAAAACTGTGGGTAATTTAATATATAATATTCAATAATATAATATTAATTTAATATATAATAATTTAATGACTGGAAATGAGATGTAGACAAGATTTATTCAATAAAATTAACTTTTGAATATAAAATTTAGAATTATTTATTTAAAATTCACCCAAAAATGAATTTGGAAATTACTTTTTATTTATATTATTATTATGTTTTTTTTATTTTTATGAAAAGGTTGTCAGTAGATTTGGTAACTAAATGAGAAGTTACTAAAAGGGTTAGAGTTATCGGCCTATGATTAATCAGCCTGGCTGATTAAAGGTGTCTGGAAGGCATAGTCAGCATACTGTAGTATGTACTTTCCATGCCTAAGAGCAGTATGTGCATTGTGTCTTTACTTTCTCTTTATGTTCTCTCAACAGCCTATGAACGGCCTTCCTACGGCCCAGACGTGCTTCTTTCAGCTCCGCCTTCCTCCCTACACAAGCCAGGCCATATTAGCTGAGCGCCTACGCTATTCCATCCACAACTGCCCCTCCATAGACATGGACAACTACATGCTGTCCCGCAACACCGACCCAGCGGACGGCTCTGACACGGAGTACTGATGCGGTGCTCGCAAAAACAAAGCACAAAAACAACACAATAACAATCTTATAAATGTCTCCGGCTGCACTTCTTCCTCATACATGCAATACAATTCTCAGTCATAAAGCCTCACGTACGTACTCTCTGCAGTACCCAGAATGCACTGCAGACACCAGTTCTTCCACCTGGTCAAAGGGAGGATATTTAAGCAATTAATTTGTCTATATCGTTGTCGATATCATTCGTGTCTCTGAATGTTGCTTCCTAAAAACGAATTTCTAAAAAATATTACGACACCATTACAAGCTCTTGTGCCTAGATTGGTCGCGAGGTTTCTCTTGGCGCTAGCGACAGAAACTGGGGTCGGTTTGTCGGTGAGCACTTGGCAGCTAGCTTCCTGTCCCAGTTTATGCCAAAGGCTTTTAAACTACTGTACTGTACTATACGCGATACCTTCTGACTCAGTGGTGGAGGGAAAGTACTGGGAAACGAGCCTCAGAGCAAACGTCGTTGGGGCGTTTGTATGGAGCTAGCTTGTATCTTAAATGAATGTATACTTGCAAATGCCATGCACGTGTGCACTCAACTTTTATTTGCCAAATACTGTACTGATGCTGTACATTATATAGGGTTTAATGAATTTTAGCCTTTTTTTGCAACTGTGAAACAGCGTGTGGAGACGTTTGGTGACTTTCGTGTACGTCTGTGCATTCTCACAGAGCGAGAGTGCAGGTTTGTTACGCTATGCTGATTGATCATCAGTGTTATTATGTGTTTTAGGGGCTTCTATGCCTCAGTGCTGGATGTAAAACATATTTTGACTGTTTTTACTGATGTGGTGAACATGCGTTTGACAGGACTTCTGTATGCGGTGGTTTACAGTATTGCTAAATTATTGTTTGTTTGTTTTTTTCCCCAAAAAAATATTTATCTGAGTGAGCTTTTTGTGTTGGAAGAGAGAAGAATGAGGACTAATGCGGTTGTTGCGCTGTTTTGCACTTTAGACCTGTATGCATTGCGCTTTAGCATTAGAGGAAAATCTTATTCACTACAATATTTACAGATTCCAGACTCCTTATCTACATATTCTCTCATCCTGAGCCACTACTGATATAAGTATCCAGAACTAACTTGAACAACGAAAGATTTCTTTAAGGCTGATTCAGTAGGCTACGATATGGTGGCATTTTACGATGCTTAAATTTTAGATTAAGCCATAAAACAAGAATGATTAAAAAAAAGTCTACTTAAACTGTATGATATCTTCTGACGATGGCCTCTCAGATGGAAAATGCACTGTACTGTAAATTAAATTTTGTGTACAGACTTTTGTGTCAGCTTGGTAAGTCATTTTAATTTGATTGTAAATGTTTTTCTCTCTGATTATGCACAGGCTAGTTTTTGTTTATGTCTGCCATGTTTTTTCTGTTTATATTCCAGATATTCTAGTGCAATCAGAGTCTCTCATTTCCAAAGACAAGACAAAGGGAAAAAACCTTGCTTTTCCTCTCTGAAGCAGTCTACTCATCCAAAAGATTGGAAGTTGCATGCTATACATATACAGTATGTATATATAATATACACACAGAAAAGATGTGTTTGAAACACAACACAAGTTCAAAAACAAATGTCTGATTCACAAACAATTTTGATCATGCAGCGTGACCAGTGTAGACCAATTTTGATTCTTGAAACAAATGATTCTTATGAATCATATTTATATTAATGAATAGACTACCATTCAAAAGTTTGGAGTCAATTGTTTTGAATGAAATTAATATTTTTAGTCAGCATGGATGCATTAAATTGATAAAAAAGTAACAGTATATTCTTGAATATCTGGTTGTATCTGTAGAATTGTATACTGTTAGTACCGTTCAAAAGTCTGGGGTCAGTAAGATTTAAAAAATTAAAAAATATATACTTTTATCCAGCAAGGACATTAAAAAATAACATTAAAGACTTTTGTAATGATTCAAAAGATTTATATTTCAAATAAATGCTGTTTGAAGTTTATTCATCAAAGAATATCCTGAAAAAAATATCATGGTTTCCACTAAATATTAAACAGCACAGCTGCTTTCAACTTTGATAAAAATAAGAAATGTTACTTGAGCATCAAATCAACATATTAGAATGATTTCTGAAAGATCATGCATAAATTACATTTTACGTATATATAACATTTCACAATATTACTGTTTTACTGTATGTACATATAAATGAAGCCATGGTGAGCATAAGAGACAAAACTTTAAAAAAAAGCTTTCTGACCCCAAACTTTTGAATGGTAGTGTACTGCCCTGATATTATCATAATATTAATAACATTACAGATTAAGCAAAGAGAGAATGTATTTTATATGTAAGCAAAATGTACATTATAACTGACATACATAAGTGAATCTGAATCAAAACTAAATAAAATCAAAAGCTTGTGAATTGGAATCAAACCAAATCATGTACTTGCGTATTGTATGTTTTAGCTAGTTGTAGACATACAGTATACACAAAAAAAACCTTCAGAGTGTAAAACAGAATATCAACATTTTCTTCACTCATAAGTTTAACTTTTTTCAAAGAACTTGTAATGAAGCTACATCTTTCTTCCGTTGTTTCACAATAGATAATTAAGTAATGCATATGAGATTTCTGCAGATTCCATCCTCCCATGTTTTTTTTTGGACAGATGGGGTTGTAAAAATGCCCCCTGCCACTGACTGTACGCTATATTCAATTAGCAGCAGGGTCTATCGGATGACCTCACGGAATCAAGCTGAGCTCTGTCTTATCATGCTGCGATAATTCAGTTGAGCACAAGCTTATTTTTAGTTTCTTTACTCAATTACAATCCTGTTTTCAGACAAACAAATCATTTATCTCCATCTTTCTTTATGTGCATCCCATAACAAAACCTAATCAGATTACCCTAAGTATTGAAGTGGTACAATCAAGCTAAATGTGGTGGAAAACGCGGGCAGAAGGGGCCAAACGGATCTAAAGTTTGCCGACCACCGTTAGCAAAAAGAGGTGCATTTCGTTCCCCTCTGGAGATGCTATCATTTTGATAAATTGTGCATGCCACCCATCCTCTGAGACAAGAGGAAAGCGATTGTGATAATGAGCATCCTTGACTTGCTCCACTGAATTATGGAAGGAAGTGAAACCCGCCACTGATGACTGAGAGGATCAAAGGGAGTGAGAAAAGAGGAGGGGGAGACACTGATCTCAACTGCTTTGATGTGTTAGAGTGCTTGTGTTCATGCCATCCTGAAGAGTCGCAATCATCATCTCTTCTGCTGATGACATGGACTTGAGATCTTGACTTGCTGTTATGCGAAGCTCTTCAGTGTTCAGATCAACAAATTTGGAGGTAGCCAGACTTTTGAGTAATCACATACAATCTGGTCCATACAATGCTAGTTCCAGCAATCACCAACAGCCTAACCACCATTGGTGTTTGTTGAGGCAAACTAGTCTTTATTTATATTAAACCAAGCAATGATTAAACTTTCCAAAAAACAAAGTACATGGAACTGGACCTTGGAGCAGTGGAAGAAGGGGTCGCCTGGTTCGATGAGATGATCTGTGCAATGTTCTGCTGGTAAACCTCGGGTCCAACCATTCATTTGACACGTGCCACCTACCTAAACATAGTTGCAGACCAGGTACACCCCTTCATGACAATGGCGTTCCCTTGTGGAAGTGGCTTCTTTCAGCAGGATAATGCACACTGCGCACATTGTTCAGGAATGGTTTGAGGAACATGATGAAGAGTTCAAGGTGTTACCCTGGCCTCCAAATTCCCAAGATCTCAATCCAATTGAGTATCTGTAGGATGTGCTGGACCAACAAGTTCGATCCACGGCGGCTTCACCTCGCAACCTACAGGACTTGAAGGATCTGCTGCTAAAGTCTTGGTGCTAGAAACCACAGGACACCTTCAAGGCCCCCTGCAATTAAAATGTAAGTTTAGCTTTAAGTATGAATAAGTTAGCCTTTAGGTAATGATTAAGCTGGTGTGTTCCAAATCAATGACAAAATTTGCATTTAGGAGATATAAGCATTCAGAACTTACAGTCTCTCACTTCCGCTAAAATGGATCATGAATTTTTATGACGTCACCGCGGACTCACATCTTCTGTCAACACTATTGGCTATTTAAAAAGGGGGAGGGGCCATTCAATATGTCCCGCCTTAGCTTCCTGTTTCAGTGGACATTACATCAACTCATCATACAAAGCTGCGCGTTCCAAGGCACTGCAGAGGGCCTTTCAAGGTCTCGTAGAGTCCATGCCTCAGCATGTCGGCGAAATCTAATTCCAACTACATTCCATAATTCCATTATGCTTTCGGACAGTTTAGTTATAACTTTAAAACATGAGTCATGTTTTAATTGGTCTGTTGTGTACCAACTTTAATAAGTGAAGGCTATAACGGTGTGCTGACTTTGTTAAAAACCTGGGAAGAGTTTAATTCAGTCCAAGCCAATAGGGGAAAGTCTATCAGTTCTTTAAAGGAGTCATACGATGGTTCTAAAAAGAACATTATTTTGTGTATTTGGTTTAATGCAATGTGTTTACGAGGTTTTAGGTTAAAAATAAATTCTTTATTTTACACATACCACATTATTGTTGCTCCTCTACGCCCCGCCTTTCTGAAGGCTCATCGTTCTGAAAAGCGCGGTGTGCTCTGATTGGCCAGCGATTCAGTGCATTGTGATTGGCCCGCAAACCTTAAGCGTGTGACGGAAATGTCACGCCCCTTACCATATTTTGAACATCAGCTCCCAAAGCAATGATGACAGGTGATAATGTCAGTACTACCTCAATTCGAGCCCGAATCTGATCCGGAAAATGCAGATGACCAAGCTGATCATTCAACTTTGGAGGAGAACACTATGTAAACATAAAACTATGGCTGTATTTGTGGACGTACTGTAGGAACGACAAACAAGCGCTACTCTATACTGCTCAATACTTGCGTTTAAATAGTCGGTAGCAAATTCTTAAAATATGAAAGCATACTTACAGGCTGTGTCTGTGAGTCAGAAGCGCCAGACTGTAACGTTACTTGCAAAGATTACTTTTTAGAATCAGCCTTTGTGCACAGCCGGCCTTGTACTCTCGCAGGTTCTGGAAACAGTCCTCCATCATATGACCCCTTTAACATACTTCAATTATTTTGCAATTAAAAAGAAAGCCTTTGTTTTTATCTGTAAATATAATTGCAATTTACTTTAGAGCAATTTTATGCTAAAGAAGGTAAAGGATTTATGCATGAGACATTCCTGGAATCTGAGCCTGACACTACTTGGGAAGTACCTGAATGTTTCAGATAAGGGGGTTGAAATAGCGGGCCAGCTCTGTCGTTAACCCATCTTTAGTGTTTTTACTCAGTTCATTTAATCTTATTGGTTAATTGATGACCCTGCACAACTCCTAATTGTACCGCTATCTCTGTGACTTAATGTATGCCCTGATTGCTGAATCAGCATCCATGAAGCCCATTCCTCAGGAATGTTTGTTTGCAGAGGGAAAGCGTTCTGTTGGCTGACCTTATTAGGCATCTGTTTTCTGCATGTACCTGTGAGAGATTCCCGCCGCAGTCAGCAGCCTTGCAGCTGGTCCAGGGACGGTGGAGTCGTCAGCCCAGGGCTGTTTTTATAGGGTCATTCATCTATCATGGGCAGAGCGCACAAATTTAGAAAGGGCATTGGAGAATGTCAAACCAAAATATTCCTGCTGAGCCAGAACTGCACGGAAAGAAAGACCGGGAATGAGAACGAAAGAAAGAAAAAGAAGTTTCATTAGGGTGTCTGAATCAAATCTGTGATGTAACCCACTCGGCAGTCAGCCCCACATGTTTGCCTGAGAGAGGCCATGTAATGTAAAGCAGCGGAATGGGGAAACAGAAGTGTGTGAGTTCCCATTTATGTAGATAAGAGAAATGAGTTCACTCTAGCATATCAGAGTCATTTATAACCCATACAAACTACAGGATCCAAGTTAGTGTTTAGCATAGAGTAAAAAATGAATGCAAACACAGTATTTACACAGGGGAGAGCGGGGTAAAATGTGTCAGTGGTAAGTTGAATCAACGGTAATATTTGTCATGTGACCATATACTGTATTTAGAAGGAGCTCATCGCAGCTGTCTGTGATTGACAGATGCAAATTTTCTTTCTATCTCTCTATCTGTCTATCTATCTATCTATCTATCTATCTATCTATCTATCTATCTATCTATCTATCTATCTGTCTATCTGTCTATCTGTCTGTCTGTCTGTCTGTCTGTCTGTCATCGTTCTATCATTCTATCTGTCATTCATTGTGTCTGTCTGTCCTTCTATCGTTTATCTATCTGTCATTCATTGTGTCTGTCTGTCCTTCTATCGTTTATTGTTCTATCAATTTATCTGTCGTTCATTGTGTCTATTATCTATCTGTCTGTCTGTCCTTCTATCATTTATCATTATATCTGTTGAACATTGTCTATTTATCTGTCTGTCTGTCGTTCAATCTGTCTGTCTGTCTGTCTGTCGTTCAATCTATCTGTCTGTCGTTCAATCTGTCTGTCTGTCGTTCAATCTGTCTGTCTGTCTGTCTGTCGTTCAATCTATCTGTCTGTCGTTCAATCTGTCTGTCTGTCTGAACGTTTATCGTTCTATCTGTCGAACATTGTTTTATCATTCTATCTGTCATTCATTGTGTCTGTCTGTCCTTCTATCGTTTATTGTTCTATCAATTTATCTGTCGTTCATTGTATCTATTATCTATCTGTCTGTCCTTCTATCATTTATCATATCTGTTGAGCATGGTCTATTTATTTGTCTGTCTGTCGTTCAATCTGTCTGTCTGTCGTTCAATCTGTCTGTCTGTCTGAAAGTTTATCGTTCTATCTGTAGAACATTGTCAATTTATCTGTCTGTCGTTCAATCTATCTGTCTGTCTGAACGTTTATCGTTCTATCTGTTGTTCATTCTGTCTTTTTATTATTACCGTTTGATCTGTCTGTCTGTCTATCTATATATCTATCCGTCCATCTATCTGTCTGTCTGTCTGTCCGTTTGTCCCCACTACATAAAAAGTATAATATTCATGTACAGTACCATATAGAATTTAGGTGGATCTACAAGGGACTGCAAAGAATGCTGCTACCATAATCTTTGTATCTGAAATGAAATGAAATGAAATTTTTGGTAATCATACAGTACCACTGTATTCCCATCTGATACCATGGTACTGCCACTGTACTTTTTGTAAAGGTGGTATTGAATCTTGGAAGGAAAAATAAGTTGCGGCTAAATAAGTAAATTTGTTTTGAGTAAAGAAGAACTACAGAAGAGCTCTTGGTCAAGTTTACCGTGCTTACATTGCTGAACATTTACCGTTTGGTTCCCTCTCCACCAAACTAGTTGTATTTGCATTGTATTGTATTTGCACAGATGAAGAGGATTATGTGGTTGGTTGGTTATAACAAATGCCTTTGTCGTTTGTTCTGTGCGTCCTGAAGTTGTGATAAAAAAAAAAACAGGCCACAACTGGATGGTGCTACGAGCGGTCACTATGTGAATTGTGATGTCTTTGTGACATCATCATTCCCATTGTTTCCAAGGCAACACAACCGGCTGTGACGCAGGTGATTTGATACTCTCTGCGGTCACATAAGCTAATGTTTGCTTGCTGCAGATGATGCTGTGAAATATTGGATGCATCATCATCTCTGCCACACACAGTCACAAACATGCTCACCACTGCAGCACGTACAAGAGCACTCAGATAACATGCATTTGCATAATAAACAATGGAAAATCTTGTACATGCTGCAGAAGTGAAGTCTTGCATCTGTTCTGCTTCACGCACTGTAAGAAACTGAATTCAGCCTTTACAGTGGATGCATCATAACTGACCCGTACACTGAGAGTCAACTGCATGTGTGCGTGCATGTCACTCTTGATCTGTGGGAATGTGATGATGGCTGCTCTTGGTGTTGTGGACCAGTGGATCATGCGGTTGTGTGAGCACACCAGAAATTGCTACATAAATTAACTAATAATGTATCGGATAAAAAGGCAGTTGCTCTCGACTGGTCCGATCTGAAGGTTGTAAATGGCAAAAAAAAAAACTAAAATGCAAATAATAAAATGCCATTTAATTGTTCATAATTAGGATTGCAAAATAAATAGATTTAAATTGCTTCAAAAAGTGTTTAGTTATGGCTTGTTACAATACACTAATGTACAAGTTATTAAGAGTGGTTGTCTTGCCGAAGTTGATTTTGATTGCTGCCACACCAATTGTTTGGGTCTGAATAACTGAATAATTGAATAACCAATTGTTATTCTTTTCTTAATTATAATTTTTTTTTTCTTGTCTCTGTTTATATACATAGAAACTGTTTGTCGTGTGTGTGTGTGTGTGTCTGAGATCTGACCGTGCAGATTTATGACTCCTGTCACCTCTCCTGGTGAGAACTGTTAAGATATTCTCACAGAATGCATAATGAACTCCTTATTTTATTCATAAAGCCGCGGCGGCTAGAATGCACAGAGGGCCATAAATAGACACTGTGTGTATATATTAATTTGGTGGTTGATGATTTATTTGTTTAGAATATATCAGCATCATATTTCATCCTGCTTATCAGAATATCACCCACTACAGTGCTATGGATCTGTACAATATATTATCTTATAGTTAACTTTCTGAATATGCAATATATATAAGCGTCAATATAACTTTATGTATGTTTATTTGTCTGCTTGACCCTGATATGTCACACAGCAATGAAGCTGCTCACTGTTCTTGACAAAAAAAGAGTCGTCTTAATAATTATAAAATATTATATGTGATTACTGTTTGCCACCTCTTATATATATAATGCCACTATTAGTGTGTCTTAGTTCTTGATTTGAACATCATAGCATGAATAATGAAAGTGTAGAGCAATTAACACTGCAGTACCTCTCCTGTCCAGTAGGGGCCAGTGTGTTGATTGAGATAGGGCTGCAGTTGTGCATGTTTCTCTCTCTCTCTCTCTCTCTCTCTCTCTCTCTCTCTCTCTCTCTCTCTCTCTTCTCTCTCTCTCTCTCTCTCTCTCTCTCTCTCTCTCTCTCTCTCTCGGCAGGTTCTGATTCACCTAATCCCCGCTGGATCTGCTGTACCCAGAGAATGAAAAGAGGTGGATTAGCAAACATGAGGTGATGTTACAAAGCGTCATGAGCAAGAATAAGAGGAATACGAGAAATCTCCCACAGTATGTTCAGCCCCACCCCCTGACTGTAGGATCATTTGTGTAGTGATTGACAGGTGCTCTGACCTCTCCCGGCTCTCGGCCTCCATTTGTCACTCTTTCTGAAGTTGACAAATGACTCTTCCGTCTTCTGTTCCCTCTTGACAGCTGTCAGCAATCCACATGTGGGTAAAACCTCATTTGCTCTGCATTGAGTTTACATGAACACCTGCTTTCTTCACAGCAAAGTGACGGACAATAATCTTGGCTCTTATCTTGTTAGTAATGAAATTTGGATTGTGATTATTTCTAAAGCAGGTAGTGAGTGTAGCATGAAAAGTTCATTTTGTAATGTGCTGCTTCTTAAAGCTGCAGTCCGTAACTTTTTTGGGTTAAAAATTATCCCCCAAAAATTGAGCAAGTACATAACCACTTAACCAGCCAGTGTTCAAAACTCTCTGCTTGCCGTAGCTCAGTTCAAAACGGTAAGCTTGTAATAATGTTTTTAATTCCAGTGGTACTGGTGGATGTCCGCGGGAAATTCGATCATGTCTTTTGGAGATTTATAGCCTTTTCTCACAAATGACAATCACCAGTGACAACTGGAGATTCACCCGTTGTAAAATGCAAAAGACTTCGGACTTCAGAGTGACTACAGAAAAATAGAGACCGGGCCCATGCGAAAACAAGGACAAATATCGGAAGGGCTTTAAAGGAGTAGGTCACTTTTAAATAAAAATTTCCTGATAATTTACTCACCCCCATGTCATCCAATATGTCCATGTCTTTCTTTCTTCAATCGAAAAGAAATAAAGTTTTTTGAGGGAAAAAAACTTTTTAATTTCTCCATATAATGGACTTCAATGGCAACCAACGGTTTGAAGGTTCAAATGTCAGTCAATGCAGCTTCAAAGGCTCGACACAATCCCAGCTGAGAAATAAGGGTCTTTTCTAGCGAAATGATTCATGATGAGAAATGATATTTTCTAAAAATAAAATAAAATAATATACTTTTTAACCACAAATGTTGGAAAGGTCCTCCTCAAAACATTGGATTCATGCCGTGCCGAGGCACAACCCACGTAAAGTTGATAATTCCGCAAATAACTGCAATTTCTGATTTCGAACAGAGATGGCGACAAAGAGGAAAAACTACGGACTGCAGCTTTAAACTAGAACAGTTTAGTCATCCATGGCCCTGTCCCAAATGGCACACTTCATATGCACTTTCGGTCTTGTGGACTTACAATGTCCGTTAAGTCTGTGAGACCGTAGGGTGTCCCATTTGTCATTTTAGGCCTCAGAAGGGTGCTCGCGAGCGCCCCCTTTGCGGTCGATATGCGCCCTCGATGCGCACTTTTGCCGAGCCCGCACTGATGCGGCCTCCGCAGCAGACTTCTTCCCGACAGTCAAAGCGGCATTACGTCACGAAAGTGCGGACTCAGAGGAAGACCACGAGTGCTTAGGGTGCCATTTGGGACAGGGCCCATGTTAGCCTAACATTGTTTGGGATTTCAAGTGTGAATATGTGAATATGAAATGTTACAAATAAAAAATTACATAAAAACACTATAGAAAAACTAAATACTATAGCAAAATGACATTTTGTGGATTTATATGAAATTATTATATTTAAAACTATATCTTAAATATAGTAATCATTATTTACAGTAGCTATGTTTTATACTGTAAATTGTTGCTAATACACTGTTATTTTAAATAGAATAATAATAATAATAATAATACATTAAATATAATATTTCACAAGGCAAGGGTAATGTTTTTTATATTAGAGTATATTATATTCCATTCAATTATATATAAAGCCATGTAAGCCATGTGCATTTTTAAATCAAACATATATTATTATTAATATTATATATATTTATTTTTAGTATTATAATACATTTCAAACAATATCTATTAATAGTATTACTTATAATTATAATTATTTTAAATATATGTAATTTCATATTATTTATTATACATTTTCTGTTCATTTCAATATAAAAAGAATATGCAATATATAAAAAATATATATTTTATATAAATTCACATGAATGCTATGTCATTATAGTATATTAAATTAAATTAAATGATATTCTATTATTATTATACAACCATGGTTTATAAATGGTGTCATTTTTTTTTTTTTTTTTTTTTTTTATACAATGAAAAAATTGTGATTGAAATCTCAATCATCATATCAAAGTATGGAAAATAATAAGCAATATTCTGCGAAAGTCCCTGTTGAACTTTCCCGGTGAATTTCCGGCTCAAGTTGACTCTAGCAGATTTGTTTAGTGGCTATTTATCCAGTAACTCCTTTGTTTGTATTTTGTGAATTAAAATTGGACTTGATTTCAATCCAAGTTTAATGTAAACAGAAATGCTCAATCTAAACTAAACAGACTGTGTGTTCATAAATCAGCATCTGATTAACTCATTAGCTTGTAGCCTGATCCGTTTTTACTTGCGTTCCACCCTCTGCTTTGATTTTTTTGTGATTAAGTCAGTTTTTTTTCATGAGATCCAGTTGGGGAAGGTTGTAAAGATTGTTTTATTTGGGTTTCCTGAATCTCTGATGTGATACTTTTAGACTAATTAATTCCCAGAGCCATAGCGTGCCTGTATTTCCCAGTGGAGCAAGTGGAGAAAGTTTTAGATCACTAAAACTATTTGCTACATACATTAAGAGGAACAACATAACAGCTTTTTTTTCTCTGATATTAAGAGAAGAAATCTTCAATCAATGTACATAAATTGTTTTATAATAAATAAATAGATATTGAATAAAATGTTTTAATTACTTTTTTTTTCTTTCTTTTTTCTCTAAGTGGTCTGAGCCAGTGCCACTTCCTGTGATGTCATTAGAATTCCTTCCAAGTTTCCTGTGCCATACGAGTCTGACCTCAGCAAACCCCAGCAGCGTCAGGCCACGATCACACCGCTGGGTTTGAAGGTGTAGTCACACACTTTATTTCCAGTGCTAGCTGAACTGGCATGTCTTTGACCCACAGCATTATTTTCTGTTTGAGTGTGGAAAAGAGAGGGCTGTGTGGTACGAACACTGAATTGAGTGAGGAAAGGTCAGTGAATTACAATGACGTGTGCGCGTGAGAGTCAGCGTGTAGTTTGAGGCCGTGTGTGTTATCTGGGGTGGTTATTGGCATATGCAGGCGTCCAGCTCACGCATTGAGGCTGCAAAGCCTTGCTGTTTTAAAGGTGAACTTGATTTCTCTCCTGCTGGGTCTAAATAAAAGAGGAGACTAGAGCTAAGGAGTGAGAGATCTCCCCTTCCCAGTTCTCTCTCAAGTGCCAAAACATAGCCATGTTTTGTCTGTCAGTGTCTGGTACACATTGCAGGCTAATCTGGGCAAAAACCTCCTACAAAGCAAAAGACTGTCGACATCTAACATGACCAACCAGTTTGCTTTGCTTTTATGAGCCATTAATCAATTTGCCACAATAATTAATAGGAGAAAATCAATGACTTGTCTGCTCAGAATTTAATTTATCATCTTATTTATTCTCTATTTTATTCAAAGTAAAAAATATTTAAATATTCATGTATTTTAATATATCTTAAATCATTGTATTGTAAGAATATAATGTATATATAAATATAATACATGTACATGTACAATACTTTTTTCATTTAGATATTATATACTCAATGACTATAAGTGAGCATAAAATGTTAATGTATATTAATGCATCTAGATTATTGTAAGAATATATAATGTCTGTGTGTGTGTGTGTGTGTATATATATATATATATATATATATATATATGCTAAATATGCAAATATGACTTGGTTTCCAGATGGCCTTATGAAATCCCTGTATCTATCTGGAGATTTCAGCTGAGTTTTGCAGTATATGCATCAGATGGTCAGTGAATACTGTCTGTATCAGTCTGTGTGCTTGTTGCCATATGAGCTTGAAACCCCCCTAAATCTGCTCTGCTGTGGTTCTGGAGTTTGATTCCGTGCTAAAGTTCCATCCATCATCATATGGCACAGACGGAGTGTGAGTTGTGAGGCTTTGTTGTCTAGAACTTTTTGGAGTGTGACGGTGCTGTCGGTATGAGGGTGACACTTCGGATCCCTGTGGGTCTGATCCAGCACCGCTGATGATCGTCGCTCTCTGCCTTTGCTCTGACCGACTGGAAATTGGACACATCAATCCTGCTCAAACGCATGAGTGTTCCTGTCTCTGACTCTCCATCTGATATACAGCTTCCTGAAGAGCTCATTTGATCTCCAAATAAAAAATCCCATTCAAAATTGATTTTATTGAGAACACTGCCATGGGTTTATGATGGTAAACACTTCTATAGACGACATACGTAAATGTGATTTCAACTTAAACATTAAACATACATTTACTTAAAGTATAACTCAAAATATTCTTTTTTATATATCATTTATTGGTTTATATGAAGATACGCAATATACAAAATTATAATAGGTGAGATCCACATGGAAACAATGATGAGTTACCATTGCGATTCTATATATTAATGTTAGTTAAATGCCTAATTTTTATATTTGTGGCTGATTGATATGAGTTTCCAATATTCTTAGCTTTGTTCTTGCCCATTCTTGAACATTTGGTTACAAATATGCTGTAGTTTAAGTACACTACTGTTTAAAAAGTTTGAAGTCAGTAATGTTTTTTATATGAAAATAATAATTGAATTCTATAATATATAATATTATTTAATAATAATTCATATTTAATTATAAAAACTAAGCAGAACATTGTACCCTTTTATTTTTTATTATTGTGTTTTTATCGTGGCCCTTGTTTGGTTCACGTCTCGACCACCTCGATCTTTGACCTCAGAATGACCCCTCTTTTTGGCCCAAACTAATTCAAGATTCACCCACAACCCTCAGCTTTTAGAAAGTAAAAATGGCTGCTTGATCACAGTCAGCACTTTCCACAGTCTTCTGTCATTGTACCTGCAGACTGATTGAAAGGCTTTGAATATTTCCCTCTCAGCATGATGAAATTACCGGACGCAGTGTTCATGTTCCCCTCCGTGTGATATTTCTTCTTTTGATGTGCGTTGGGTCGAGGCTGGTCTCTGCTGCAGATATGCTTCATTCCAAATGGTTTTTCAGTGTGTGTTCTTAAACGTGGCGAGGTGGTTTCCTACAGCTGCTGTTTCTTGCTTTACTGTTTAAGTGTGAGGGCTGAGATTGCTCCTTAATTCCTTCCACTGTCTGGCTTTATTTGAATGTCTGCCACGAAAGCTTTACTGATTTGAATTTCTTTATTTTCCTTTTGCACATTTTGTCTTTGTTGTATTTTGTGGTTGTGGTTTTTGCTCCTCACATCCCCAGCCACCCCGTCTCTCTCTTGCTCTGTCTGTCTATTCCTCTGCCTATTTACAAGTACTGTATATTGGATGAGTTCTTGTGCTTTATCAAATCCATCTGCTTGAAAAGTGCTGAGTCAGCGTTATGCGAGACTGTGTGTTCTTATTTATAAAGGTTTGTGTGGAGGTGTATAAGTTGTGTGTTAGAGGAACAAACAAATTGATGGAAAGAATGAACAGTCCCAGTGTCTGGAACACAAACTCTTCACAGCTCTGAACGCCCTGAAGCACATTAGGTTCATTGTTTTCTGTCACACACTCACTAAAATCTCTCTCTGTTAGTTTAGGGGCTGCTTTTTTATTTCAATTACTTTGTAATATATCTATGATTTGAAAAAAAATATTATATATATATATATATATATATATATAATAAGTAATACAGTAATATATGTATATGTGTGTGTGTGTGTGTGTGTGTGTGTGTGTTTGTGTGTTTATGTATATATATGTACGTATATATGTATGTATGTATGTATGTATATATGTATGTATGTATATATGTATGCATGTATATATGTATGCATGTGTATATGTATGTATGTGTATATGTGTGTGTATATATATATATATGTATGTATGTATATATGTATGTATATGTGTGTATGTATATATATGTATATGTGTGTATGTATGTATACTACCAAAAGTCTTGTGACCTTAAAAAGCGTCCTGAAATGTAGGGCAATAGAAGATTGGAGCTGAACTATTTAGAGTCTTGTAAGTCAGTAGCAAAAAAAACAACTTTGTTATCGATACTGATCTTATTAGGTAACTAGTGTAGAGATGATAAAATTGGTGTTATATGATCATATTTTCTTGACCTGGTAAGAACTCTAGCAGCTTAAATTTGGACTAACAGCTTGTTTATTGAGGAAGCAGGTAGGGCTGTACCAGAATATTCGAGTATTCGAATATTCGTTCGGTGGGTTGGTATTCGATTTTCAAATTTGACATTCGAATATTCGTTTTAATTTTTATTTATTTTTTTCACACCTGGCATCCCCCTAGAAACTGTTCCCATTCGCGCTTGAATGGGGCTGTCATGCATTTTCTCAGATCGGATAGTTCTCTCTGATTTATCAATATGAACAATGAACACATAAATGTGTTTTTGCAAAACGGATATGAATCCGAACTTCAAATCCCGCGCTATAGGCAGATGTGATGGAGTGCACGTCACTAGCAACAGATAAGCTGCATTTTACTGATCGTCAGCTAAAATTTCTAAATCAAAGACCGCAATATGAGAGCGGCAACAGCCCTGGTAAGATCATTTCGATTCTTTACTTTTAATGAAGTTGATTGTGTGTTAAAGCATCTGCGACCCACTTTCACTTTGATTTGCGATAGTTTGCACGTTGGCTTTATGAATAGATGCTGATCTGCGGTGACGCGTGCTGTAGGCTAAGTAAGCATCATCATATCTGGCTATAACATGATATAGCCTAAAACACCCTCTCACACGGTTATTGTTTTAGTATTTTTGGGCGAAATACAATACTCTTATTTTAGAGCGCAGAACAGCGGAGTTTGTATGGGCAAAAGTGCATGCCTGAGCTTGTAACGTTAGTCTATAAGCTGCGTTGCTTTGACATTGTGGAAATAGAATAGAAACAATATATTAGCCTACCCTTTACTGTGTCAGTAATTACTGTGCTGCTGATTTCTGATTTGAGAGTTATTTGTTACTCAGAAAAATATTAGGCTGTGTTTTGTATCAAGTGCAGTGTTGCGCGTGAGGCGCGCGCGCGCTTCCCGCTCGCGCTGTTCTGTATTAAAAGTTTATTAATTCTGAACGTGTCACGTCTCGCGTGTCTATATTGCACCAAATGTGACACTGCACTCGTGAAGTCGATTGGATGAACGGTTCTAAATGCAAGATAAATAATCTAAATGCAAACAGACAGACGCATAGAGATTCCTGCCTTTATTAGAGAGAAGAATATGTTCAGCCCCCTCCCTCCGAAGCTTCGAATATTCGATGTTAATTCCTGTCGAAGCTTCGAAGCTCAAAAAATGGTATTCGGACCAGCCCTAGAAGCAGGACAACCACATTACAGTAATCTAGTCTAGAGGTCATGAATGCATGAACTAGCTTTTCTGAAACACATAACATATTCTGTAGCTCAGCAATGTTTCTGAGGTGAAAGAAGGCTGTTTTTGGTCCAATAAGTAATACCTCAGTCTTATCCGAATTTAATAGAAGAAAAGTACTGGTCATCCAATTTTCTAATAATATTACCAAGGGGCAATATGTATAATAGCAGAGGGCCTAACACAGACCCTTGAGGCACTCCACAATTTACTAATGTTAACTTGGATAAATCCCTGTTAAAATAAACATAATGGTAATGTCTGATAGGTACAATCTAACCCCCTTAACGCCTGTCCCTGAATACCAGTGTAATTTTGAGGTCTATCTGAGGGTATGTCATGATCTAGCATCAAACGCAGCACAACTGTGTCAACTTGTGGAAAAGTTGAACATGGCGGTACATGCAAGTCGATGAGATGAATCAATGCAACTCCACAACAACTACATAAATGTATCCATAATCCACTAAGTAAGTTGCAGCCTCTTCCTGAGTCTCTCCGTAAGGCCGCTTCTGATTATTTCTGAGATTTTGTATGAATTTGATTCGCGTTTTGTTATTGCCGGAGAATCCGAAGCTTGTGTAAAGGATCTGCCGTCTTCTGAATGGGGGCGGGGAGCAGCAGCTCATTTACATTTAAAGGGACACACACAAAAACTGCGCGTTTTTGTTCATACCCATAAAAGGGTATATAATATAATAGAAACTAATGGTTTTGTGAAATTGTGCCATTATATGAATCATGCTGTTCCAGTGAGATTGTCTCTGTAATGTTCTCTGCGACAGGAAGTGGCTCATAGAGCTGAAAATCTCTTTGGAACATGAAGCAAAGGAATGAAATTTAGATCGAACAAGAGAGAGGATGTGAAGATAGAAAACAGAGAAAAAAAATACGTTCAGTATAATGAAACGTGTACCTACCCCCACAATGTACTGGGATTATTTATGTACCTAGGTAATACTTACAGTACAAATGAAATGACATTTTCATCATACTGTATAAGTAAATTTCAACACATATCCTCTGAATCATAAGCACAACAACACAGATTTGATTAGAAGAAAATAACAGACTGCAAAATCCAGAGAAACATGGGAATTCACACCTTCATATTGCTTTATTTTTACGCGTGCACGGCATTGTATTAATGCACCCTATGGAGTGATCATATGTTCCCTACCATGGGGTTTCATGAGGGATTGAGAGAGTGAGAGACAGATGGAGAAAAACAGTTTTTCTTTAGAAATAACATATTTTGTTTATAACAGTTTTTCTTTCGATATAACTGATGAATTGTTTACAATAAGGCCAGAAACGTATATATATAAGTATGATGATTAGTATAATAAAGGAATATTTACTGCAAATTAAGCTCAATTGAAAGCACTTTGTTGATTAGCACAAAAAGATTATTTTCACTCATCTGTCCTTTTTTTTTTTTTTTTTTTTTTTTTTTTATAAGCAAAAATCTGAGTTACAGTGAAATGCTTACCTTTGAACACATTAAAATACTCTCTGTTTCAATATGCTTTTGGAATCAGCATATCAGCAACTCCAATTCCTGGTTCTGGAAACGATGGAGTTGATTTCAAGAATCAAATCCCCCTTTTTTTTTTTTTTTTACATAAAAGATTGGAGGATCCTAAATCTCGCCATGACCACAGGGTATAAAGTTCGTAGAAAGTAGCCTTCTCATACAGTATATGAAGCTTTATTTGTAATATGAAGATACATTTCTATAGCTCTGATTAATTTTAAATTGTAATTTTGGCTGCTCCTGAAATGGCTCATAGCCCAGCAGAAAATAAATATGCACAGAATGTACAAAGCAAAACTGTACACTGAAATAACCACGACATTTAACAACAACACTGAAATAAGAGCTGTCAGATGTGCATGGAAGTTGCGTTTGTTAGCACCAGTAGGCTCTCAGCCACTGATCTGTGCTCGACGCCTTTTTTTCCAGAATTATCATTGGCTGATAGAAAGAAAGTGTAAAAAAAAAAAAAAAATCGAAATATATTGAAAATAAAATAAAGACCCTCACGTTCATTGTGTACAGCAAGCCACCCTTTAAGCAAAATCATGGAGTTTATAAGACTATTTTTTTATAGACTTTAGATGCATAAAACATCCATGTTTGTGCCGTGTGCGTCAATGTCTGTATTGGGTGTTTTGGGTGCAAAATGTAGTAAACTTGTCTAAGATGTAGGCTACTCGATATTTGTTATTAGTGACATCATTACTCGATTATTTAAAAGAACTGCTGAATAATTTTATTTTGACCTGGTTCATTGAAACGAACCGTCAGAAAGAACCTGTTCGCGGAAATGAATCGGACTTCCAATTACTATTAGCAAGCGAAAGTCGAATTAAGGATTAACTCTGCTCTGTAGTACTAAACAAGGTTTTTAAAGACAATGTCGATGCCCCTTGATGGGATTGATTCAAACCTTCGACTCTCAATCCCAAAGGCCTTCTAATCATATACCAAGGGGAAGCATGTATTTTGAAAATAGCAGAGGGCCTAACACAGACCCTTGCAGCACTCCATAATTTAGTGATGTTAACTTGGATAATTCCCTGTTTAAATAAACAAAATGGTAATGGTCTGATAGGTACGATCTAAACCACCTTACTGCCTGTCCCTGAATACCAGTGTAAATTTGTTGTCTATGTAAGAGTTTGTCATGACCTATATCGAACGCAGCACTAAGAACAAGTAAAAGTAGTATTAAGATGTAGCCTTGGTCAGAAGCCAGAAGGTAAAAATGGCTATAAAATACTATGAAATAAGCAAAAGTGTTGTTGTAAGTTTTTATTATAAATAAGCTTGGATTCTCCAAAAGTGCCATTTTTTTTGGCAAGAAAACAAGGTTTATGGGGGATGAGTCGAAATATTTTAAAATTCTGCTCAACAAATGCTCTTGATTGAGTTAAACTTGCACTGAACATACTGTAGAGCATAACTTAATTTCGATTTTTGCAAAAATAAAATCCATGAAATTATTAAACGCATGCTTTAAGTAACCTTGTGGAATTTTGAAAAACACTCAGATTTAATCAAAGCTGAAGTAATAAAGTGAATCCTTTGATGTTAGGAGGTGGTTGGAGAAAGAGGTGAAGCTTCGAGCCGCCGGGCTTCCACTCTTTCCTCTCTTTCTCTCTCTCTCTCTTACTCTTATTATATAATGCTGACGTTTTTGCCAAACCCCATGCTATAATTTTTTCATGCGTCTCTCTGAGGTTAATCCGTAACAACTTCACACCACACTCTGACATGTCTCTAAATTTACCGCAGAAAGGCCAGACAGCCCAAAATGCATATTACATCTGTAATTATTATAAATGAGAGAGAGCATGCTTCAGTGTGTGAAAAATACTTTTAGTGTTGATGTTTGTGAATACCTTCACTCGTGTACTCCAGGGCATTGACTACTTTATTAAAATGACTTCATGTTGAGGCTGCAGTGTGTTTCAGTACAACAAGAGGCAGCAAAATAAATTGAAAAAAGTAACTTTTTGTAAAGAAAATTTGAGGGGAACTTGCTTGTGCAAAAGGTTATGTGATATTCTAGTTTCTAGATATGACTTGGTTTGCTATGGGTTAAGACCAAACACTTGTAATAGTAATTATTTTCCATAATGTGAATGATACTGGCATGCATTTGCATTTGGTTAGTAAATGTTTGATGATGTAAAAATGGCACTGAGTCTGACTGAAGCTGTTGGATAACAGTTCAGTCTTTCAAGGAAAGTTACAATCCATACAATTATGAACAAGAATGAATGTAACATGCATCACAAAATGAGAGACTAGGGGGTAAAAATGAAGAAGAATAGAGTAGATTAGATTTGGTTTTCTTCCTTTCCTCCTGCGGGGGAATGTGTCATCCTTTCTGTACAAGATGCAGTTGCTGTCAATGTTTAATGTGATCTCTTAGTTCATTGGCTCTCTTTCAGATTTATGATCATTTTTATTTTTCATGAAAATGGTGTGCACAAGCTTTGTCTTGACCAATAAAATTAGCTAGCCATGATAGTGAATGAAAAATCCATCTGAGCTATTCAGTGATTCAGTCTGAGCTCAAATGAAACGTGACAGCTATATTGTGTTGACAGCATTGAGTTGGTTTTATTAAATTAATATTTTATCATCATCATTTACTCCCACGTCATTCTTGCATGCCATGAACCTCATGACAAATTTGAATGCTCCAGGAAATGAGGTTTGAGAGCTATTCAATACGGTTTTTTTTTTGTTTTGTTTTTTTTGGTGCAAAATTATTAAGATTTCTGTCTTTTCCTCACAAAAGATTTTACATTACTTGAGATTTAATATAGTGCACAAGTTTACTTTTATATTTCTTGGTTTTTTTAATGTAAGAATTAAGTAAATTTACATATACACTGTAAAAATTATTTTCATGATTTATCACAACTTTTTTTCTTTTGTCAAATCATGAACCTGATGTTCAGATAACAATAATTTGAGTTTCTGTTGATTAAATCAATCTCTTTCTTTGTATTAACTCAATTTTGTAAACTTATGGAACTCAACATTTTAAGGCAACCAGGTTACTATATGTGAAATATTCTTTTAACAAAATATAAAGAAGATAGACCGACATACATCAACTAATAGACAGACATAACTTTCAGATTGATTTAAGTGATCAGACATGTAAATTATGTGATAGGCTTTGTTCAGATGTCCCTGCAAGTTGATTGGCTGATTATCCTCTCACCTGACCAATCAGATCAATCTAGTAATGATTGTGAGCAGCTGTGTTGGATTGGCGGCAGGTTATAATATAAAGCTGTGGGTTGAGGTGCAGAGAGACTGACATTTAGTCACAGTGAACACACAAAACCCAGCTGTTAGCTGACAGGAGGACAGTGCACTGAAATATTTGTCCTTCATGACACCATTTTTTTTCTTTGAATTAATTAGCAAACATTGTTTAGTTGCAAAATGGGCTGAAGATGTGTGAAGGACTTTTGTATCCGCAGACATTCATTTGGAGTGATGCACAAATTTCACTTACTTGTTTGTGTACCAGTCAATCAGCTTTGTAAAATCTTGCATAAACTAGACTCTGCTTATTATTACCTTGTGCCAAAATATGTAGTTACATAAATACGTATGTATGTAAGTTGGATATGGGGATGGGAATGATGTGAATTCTACAATCTCTTGACAGCTTGGAATAATTTGTAAAAGATGGCAAATCGTGTGACTTCCATTGTACAAAAACATACTTAGTGTAGGTGTTTTATATATTAACACCCCCCCCCCCCCCCCTCATTTCATATGAATGCTCGTATGAATGCTTACTTTTACTATTAAACTTTTTACGATTTTGCCAGTTCGTACAAATTCTTACACTTTCGCCATCTCATTTGAATTTGTCCGATCTTGTATACAAATTCTTCAAAATGTCATAAACATTCCAACACTTTATTTGTTATCTCATACGAATTGAGATTTTGCCGTCCCATGAATTCTTTCTGTCTCGCTGTCTCATATGACTTCTTACAATATATTGCCATCTTGTTGAAATTAAGAATTTACCATTTCATATGAATGTTTTCGCCATTTCATGCTAATTTGAGCTATTTCGCCATTTCGTACAAATCACACTTTCGCCATCTCAGGAATTTTTTCCGACCTTGGCATCTTGAACAAATTCTTTAGATCTCGTCAACTCGCACAAATTCACATTTGTTTTTGCTCTCTCATAAGAATTTTGAAGACTTTGCCATCGATGTCACGCCTGCCAGCCGGAGTGCCCATGATAGCCACCAGAGGTTCATATTCTAGAGTGAATTATATTGATCTTGCCATCTTTACAAGTTATTACAATATTGCCATCTTGTACAAATTCTTACTCTTTCACCCTCTGATATGAGTTTGTCTAATCTTGCCATCTTGTAAAAAACTCTTTAGATGTCTTCATCTCACACAATTTTGAACACTCTTTTGCTATCTCATATGAAGGTTTACAATTTTACCCTTTTCAATCTTGCCTTCTTACAATCTCAAACATATTCTTACAATCACGATCTGATTTTGTATAATATTCACTGCAAAGGCGGCAGCCATCCATCATAAAACAGTGATGGCAGTTATTTTTTCCAACTAACAGAATGCTATAGAATAGAGTATTTTGCATTCAAGTTTGGTTGCTTGGGGTCAAATAATTAAGTCAAAATGAACTGGACTGCTTTAGTTACTCAATAGTCTTTGGTATTGGTGGCCAGCTCACTATATTGGAAATCAATGAGCAGAAATTTCTTAAATGAAGAAGGATACACACAGCCTTTTGCCAGAGGCATCAGTGGGAGGGTGGTGATTTACTTTAGGATAACACACAAAATCCCATTTGTTATCAGACTTACATTTGAAACAAACTCAGCAAAGCTGAGAGAATACCTTGCTGAGCAAGTCAAACAGCAGGGCTATAAATACAATAGAAAATGACTCATCCCATCCATCCCAAAGGGAAAACATAAACTGGAACACCCAAGTGACAAACTACCGGAGTCAGTGCCGGCATGAATCTCAAATATCGGCCTTCGCTCTCAGTCATCTTGTTTCTTCGCTTGCAGTTATCATCAACGCATTGATTTGTTTTCGTTCTGAAAAATGTTTGTCGGCTGCGAGTTTGTGATGTTTGAATAGAGAAGCCCTGTCTCACCCCGCCTTCAAATGCTGTTGACCAATTGAAAATTATTAAACCATAACCAAGTATTTTTAAACCATAGACCAGTATAATAAATATATTTAATTTATTTATTTATTTATTTGTTTGTTTGTTTTCTAATTTGATTTAATTTAAGTTTATTTATTTTCATATATAATTTTCAATTATTTATAGTATAAATTTAATGTTTAACTGATTATAAAGTTAATGATTATTATTATTATCATCATCATCATTATTATTCTTTATTTTTTATTTTCATAGTATAAAGTAATAGATCATTTACAGTAAGTTATTGTTTAACATAGTTCAAGGATTAATAATAATAATAATAATGTACTTATTATTTTTTATTTAACTTGGTTTAAGTTATTGCATTTAAGATGGAAAATAAAGTAGGATAATCTGAATTCACTTTTCAACAGTCAGATTAATTTGTGATCAGTTGTAAATTATTCACCCAAAGTAAAGTCATTCTTATCAGACAATAATTATTGAAAAAAGGACCGGTTTTCATTCATTTTTATAATGTATTTAATGGCTGTGCTTATTTAGTTACTGTAAATAATTGCAATAGCGCAAATAAAATGAAACATGTTTTGAATAGATTAGGCCTTTCTCGGTTTTCCATTTATTTATTTTACAAAGCCAAATGTTGCAATTTTGACTGAAATGTCCCAATCGGCTCTATCTCTTGCAGTGTGTTTGGGGGTCCTCAGCTGACTCATCCGTTTAACCAGCTGCTGTATCAAACCACATGAGTATGATGACGTTGATGGTCGACAGAGCATGTGAAGGCAGGGTCAGTTCCTGAGAACATTGCTCATTTCTGTTCCCTGGGAATTAAAAGCATTGCGGATCTTTCTCAGGTCTGGCTTTGAATACATCAGTCCAATGAGAAGTGATGAATTCATGCATTAGTCAGAAAAGTGTCCGTGTTGTCCTCGGCCGAGCTCTCATCTCTAATGTCTTATCTGAACAGGCAGCTGCCTGCTCACAACTATTTGAACAATGAACCTCCTGCAAGGGCTGCATAAATCAGCGCAGCGTCACATGAATACATGCATGCAAACGAACCGGTGAGCACCTGCAGGTTTACTGTGGAGTGCTGACTCTGAGCCTGGACTTGATCAGAGGGCTTTTGAACGTGCTTGGACTGGAAATGAACGCCCAGGGCTTTGCTGACCAGCCCAGGACGATTTTCCACTCTCTGTTAGAATGCATGCTTTCTTCATGAGCAGAACTCATTGTGGTTCTTTCTTTTAACTTTCAACCCTATCAAAACCATGTTTGCTGGGATTTCCCACCTGCACTCAACTGGGCTTTCATAAACTGTTATAGATAGGTGCCATTACTGAACCCAAGAGCCCAAAACGATGGACCCAGATTGCCTCTACTCTCTCAGGTTCACACAAACCATTTGGAGACAAATGAGAGGCAATTGCAATTGGAACTAGATACAATTTTGGGGAAAGATGGGAAAAGATCATTTTTTTCGGATACTTTCTTGTTTCGTAAATGATTCTTACACTTTGGGCCCTATCATAGACCTGGTGCAATGAGGCGCCAGGTGCGACGCAAGTGTTTTTTGCTAGTTTCAGCTGACGCAGGTATCATTTTCACGTCCTGCGCCACATTGTTTAAATAGTAAATGCATTTGCGCCCATCTGTCCACCCATGGGTGGTATGAAAATGAGATGTGTTCAGGCGCATTGTTGGCGTGTTGCTATTTTGAGGCAACTGAAATAGACCGCGCCATTGACCATCTGAAACCTGGTCTAAAGTCAATGGCGCAATATTTTTATTATTATTTAAAGGGCACGTTAGTAATGTGCGCCTATAGGCGGGTCCACAACCTAGCAGCACACAAACATGCAAAATATTAAAAATAAAAGGATTACAATGTAAAAGATTATTATTGTGGACATAAAGATATAGTGGAATCCGGCTTTTCCTGTAGATGATCTGCTTGCGCACTTTAACCTTGCGCAAGAAAAGATCCGTTTGCGCTCTGGAGAAATATTCAGTCTTTCCGCTTTCAAATTCTGCCATGTAAATAGCGAAACCGTCATGGGGCGAACACTACTGGCTTTTAAAGGGAATGGGAGATGAGACTCTGATTGGTTTATTGCACGTAAAGCCCAAAACACACCCATTACTCATTAAGAGAATAGGGACAACCCTTTTAGACCGTGTGCCGACCATTTTTCCAGTCGTTAAACTAGCAAAAGTGAATTTGGACTAAGTGAACTTGCTCCGTACACTTTAGACCAATGCACTTAGATTGTTACAATAGGGCCCTTTATTTCAACAGTCCACTTTAGACATTCTACAAACTATATGTAACTTTGCAACTACATGTCAACTAGCAGTCATTAGTGTAGTAAACTGTCGGCTTAAAATCTGCTAACATTATTTTGATGGTCCTCCAATAGACATTCTACTGACTATAAGTATGTCAACTTATTCCACTAACCCTTACCTAACAGTCTACTAATGTGCTAATGAGAGTTAGTTGACATGTAGTTGCAAAGTTACTTATTGTTAGTAGAATGTCTAAAGTGGACTAATGTGCTAATGAGAGTTAGTTGACATGTAGTTGCAAAGTTACTTATTGTTAGTAGAATGTCTAAAGTGGACTATCGGATTACAATGTAACCTAAAAAGATACCTCAGTAATTCAGTTTAGACATTTCTTTGACATCATGTGATTTACTTGCTTTTATTGCTAGTATTGTTTAGTGCAAGCATGCACCTGTCTGTTTGTACAGACAGCGATTTATACAGCGACCGTTTTTCAATGAGATTCCAGAAATATTAGCAACCCTTGGCACGGTGACAAGGTGTACACAGTTCAACTTTATGCAAATGAGCAGTGATACAGTTGGACACTGCAGCCAACAGCACAGAAACTCTGTGACCTTTAAAGGGGTGGTATAATGCCCTTTTCACAAGATGTAAAATAAGTCTCTGATGTCCCCAGAGTGTGTATGTGAAGTTTGAGCTCAAAATACCCCACAGATATTTTTATATGTCATGTTAAAATTGGTACTTTTTGAGGGTGAGCAAAAACACACCGTTTTTGTGTCTGTCCCTTTAAATGCAAATGAGCTGCTGCTCCCAGCACAGGGGGCGGAGCTACAACAGCTTATGTCCTGAAAATTTCTAAAACGTTTAGCCTTTTATGTTCAAACCAGAGTCAGAAAGATGGAGAGACTCAAGAAGAAGTGACAACATGTAGACAACATTTCTGAATGGTTAGTTGATGAATTTATGTAGCTTATGTGTAGATATCTTCTAGTCATTGATTAGCATATTCTGTCATGATAATCTATAAATTGCGTTCCCCGGGTGGGGTTTATGTACATTTTAGGGTTAGTGATGTCAGTAATCCGGGAGGAATGTCGTGTAGTCCCTACCAGCCGTTTGTTGTAGTCCTTAAAAAGCAATTTCTTTAAAAGAAAATATCTCCCTTTGCTTTGAACTTTGAGCATCATAACTTTACAGATGTTGTTCATTCTCAAACAGCAACATTACACACTAACTAAAGTTAAAAAAGTGAAATCATAATCAACCACCCCTTTAATTGATGTCAGTGTGTGAACGCACCGTCTCTTAACTCTCTCTCTTTAAGTATGGATACAGTACAATATTGAAGGGCTAAGATTGGGCCACAGTAACAGTAATTGTTTGCCAATCTTATGAGTAAATAAAATGGCTGTGGATTATGCCGTGCGCATTTATTTCCATAATTAACAGCATCTATTTGGTCAACATTGTTTTGTGTTTAAAAAGCTTTGCACTGTGGTGAAAACTTAGGTGATTTGTTTTCAATACAGAAGTTCTTCTGTTTCATTGTATAGACATCAAATTTAACAGTTTACTATAGAATCTATCAAAAAAAGCTGTGTATTTTAAAATGATGCGTTTGTGCATATTAGTGACCAAACAAATACTGGTCAAGATGATAATGTTAATGGAATAGTTAATTGACAGCAATGAGCAAACAAGAGGAATCAGGTGAGGATTCAGTTCAATATTTAAGGGGAGACACACTGGAGATAGTAGAAAATAGTCCACTTCGTATGAACGAGACTGGACGATCAGAGGACACGAGGTGTGTGTTTTCACGTGGTCCTGCCGACGAGGGTGATAAGTAGCAGGTGCGGGTGATAGGTGAGAGTCACGGTCCACGGAGGATTATGGGAAATGTAGTGCAGAGGTGACAGCTGATGGTGAAGTGACTGGATCGTGACAGACTGTTTTACCATGCTTTAATCCTCTAATCTGCATGGTATATATTTGAACCATGTGACATTCAAACCACCATGGATTACATATATAATATTTTAATACATGTTTTATTTATAATACTAACTTCTAAATTCATATTTTTATGACATCATATATTTAAAATGGTGAATAGCAGTGGTAATGGTAACAGGCAATATTTTTTTATTTAATAATTTATACATTTTGCCATTATTATGCTTGGTATATATATAAGAAATAAAGTCACATCAGGAATAAATACATATATATATCCTAATATATATATATATATATATATATATATATATATATATATAGTATATGTGTATATATACATGTATATGTATAAATGTGTGTGTATATATATATATATATATATATATATATATGTATGTATATATGTATATGTATATATATGTATATGTGTATATACACACACACACACACACACACACACACACACACACACACACACACACACACACACACACACACACATATATATATGAAGTTAAATCAGGAATAAAAAATATATATATTTGGATAGTTTTATTCTCATTATGAAGACAAAGGTAATATATATGGTTTTTTTTATTTTATTTTATGTATACATTTAAAAAAATAAATAAATTTGGGATTGATTATTCTTGTTAAATAACCGGAAAATGTTCTTATTGATTGTTTGAATGAATTATATGAATCATTCATTAATCACTGGGTTAGTGTATGTCATCATAATCAGGAGTGAGGAGTCATGAAGCGGCTTAAGTGGACACGAAAACATTACTGCTCACTTACATGATTAATATTTCTAAATGCTGCGCAAGTGCGGAGCATCCTGGCAATTATGCAAGGTATCATATTGCATCAGAGTGATGTCTGCCATTGGCTGATTAAAATGGCAGATTTTCAGCCATTCCTTAACAAGGATTTCATCATGATGTAATAGTTCTCTGCGAGAGGAATCCATTTAATAAACACTTTATGTGAATTTGCTGCATTCTGAGCAGCACCGGCTGCAAAAGACAGTACAGGCTAATTTATGGGGTTTTATGCTCGGGTAATCTTTTTAATCTTCTTCAAATGCATTTATTCACCCCCCACCCATCAGTTTTTTTATTATTATTCCAGCCCATGTTAAGGTTAGCCTTTAATCCTTGTCAAAACAAGAGCCAGACTCACCGGCTTCCAGCTCAATCCTCCTGATCTAAACTGTAATCAAACCACTACAGATCATCTCAATGAATGCATGACGGACGGAAGAGTGCCCAATTCCGTAATACTCTTAGGTCACTAAAAAAAGTCGAATGTTGAATAACATGGTGCAAATTTAGTCACAACAGAAATATTAGTGTTGTTATAGCTTTTATTCTAAACCATAGGTGCATTTGGTAATTTTGTTGATGCTACATCATTATGGCAGCCATCTTGGACTAAGCACAAAAGCAGAAGTTTTTGGTTACCAATGGCATAGAATAAATATGTTCTTTGCAGTCAGCCATGATTAATTTATTCCCTGAGCACAAATGTCCAATAATATAGAGTGCAACAGTCGGGTTGTGGATTATTTTCTCTATAGGGAAATAGATTTTTAATGAAAACTTATAAACCTTTAAAACAGCTTTACTGTGAGCTACAAGGTTGTTGGTCGATGGTATTTGCTTCTGTTGAAGACGTTAGCCCACATTACTTCAACTTAGTTTTACAATAATAATGTTGAACAGTGTAATTTGTGGTGGCAAAACTAAATTACCCATGATGCTGTACAAAAAATTCCACCAATCAGAGAGTCGAAAGAAAAAAGTATGCCAAAAGATCTTGTTAGCTCCGCCCACTCCCATGAAGCACTGCGAATGACGTAGTCGAGTTGGTCTCCCTACACTCTCAAGATACTTCATTATTTAAATAAATATGCATAATTCGCAATAAACTTAAAATATATTGTTTTTATAGGCATATATAAATATGCATATTTCGCAATAAACTTAAAATATATTGTTTTTCGTCTACATCCAACGCACATGGCACCCTTTAGCGTCAATATGAGACGCAGATAGAAATGGGCCAGAAGGCGCCTCCTAGCGGTCTAACCCTAACCCTACCCCAGACCTAAACCTACCCATAACCGAACAAAGCTCTGTGCGTGTCATATTGACGCTAAAGGGTGCCATGTGCGTTGGACGTAGACGAAATGTCAAAAGTGTCAGTATATGACGCCCTAGGATGAGAATGCGTTGGTAGTTCTTATATTTCTCCAACTTTTTTTATTCGATTATGCTGTTTGCAATACTTCATGGAATTGTAGATCGTTCTATCATTACAAGCCGTTAAGTACACAGTCTTGTACCTTTGTATTTTTGTCCATTTTTCAAATACTTCAAAATCAAAGTTTGTATTGTTAGAAAAACCCTGGTTCCCTCGACAAAATCCCAACAGGATTTTTCCATTGGCCTTTGGATTACTGCAGAAAATGAGCTCTGTGATCAACAATAGTTTAGGATTGTTACACATTTCGTTCATCATGATAATCTTCACGAATGAACACTACTTATGCATTTTGAAACCTAAATACAATCGGTAAAGACTCTGACTTTGACAGCACCATTAAGCCTCCAGCAACTCTTTTAGTCTTTATTTTAAAAACATTTTCCCTGAAAGTTTGAATAGCTGGCAAGAGTGCAATTATAAACACAATGAGGCTGTGAAAGCGACTATAGTGAATAGATGAGTTTTTCTGTTCGACGTGATGACATTTAATTTCCTGACAACCTATGTAGATCCCATTTAGACACTTGTTAGCAATAAAGTAAAAAGAAGAGTAAAAGCTGTAAAAAAAATCCCTAGATAATGATTTTTGTGTGTGTGTGTGTCATAGAATATATCATGAATATATCTTGAGCTTATGTTAACCACAGACCTTTTTTTTTTTTTTTAAACATTGACTTCAGGAAGATGGAACTGGAAGTGGTAAAATGGTAACTTGTTACATCTTCAATGCAGCACTCTATTAAGTTGGTCATGTGATCTCAATATGGCGGACCCCTTATTGTCTCTTTACTTTTTAATTCCTATACTTGCATTATACAGAAAAAAAAACTTTGGGACCTTTGTAGCCATTTTAGCCCATTTTAGCCCTCCAGGGGAGCAGGATTGCGGCTGTTGGCATGTCATTGAGGTTGGCTTGGCACAGTCCTGGAAACCCTGAACGTGTATTTAATGGTGCAGTTAAGGTCACACTGAACAAGCAGTTCCTTTAGCTTTGTACTAATGCCAGCTAAATCCAGACAGATGCTGCATCTGAAGTCCTCAACACGCAACACACAACCCATTATACCGAGTCACTATTTAATTCAAACCTACAGGTCTTTAATTGCTATAATTATTATGCGCAAGCATCTAATTGTTATTTAATTTGTAGTGTTCCTCCTTTGACTTTTTCATTACATTTAAATTTCAAAATAAGAAACTGAATTTAGCAGAGCAGGACTTTTTCCTGCTGTCTGGCCGAGCTTGTAAATGAACACTTGCTGCATTTGTTCAATATGCAATTGTCAGTGCTGTCAGCATGAATTATTCAAGAAATGTGTTTTCTGGAGGTCACACTGTAAAATAGAAACAAATATTTCTGCTTTTATATTTTACTTCTATTTTGCATTTTTTGTTCTTAAATTATAATAAGTTATATAATCAAAATTTGATGTCTCAGACCCCACTATATTTAGTAGCCTAATTTGTCAATGCGAACATATTTGTGACATTGCCTTGAATGCTCATGGGTTGAGATATTTTAAATATTTTGTATTTCTTTACTATAATTTAAAAGTCATCTTGTGGACAATAAGCTGAAAGGCCCTTATCTGAGTGTATAAAGCTTTAAATTTGACTCGTGTTTTTTTTAGATTAGGCCCCTGGGGATTGACTCGCGGTCTTGAGCAGATGTGTAATCCTCTGTATAGTCCAGACACATGCAGGAGGGAAATTAATAATCATTATCATCATTTTACAAAAAAAAAATAAAACCGCCAGCTGTGGGGAAGTTCTGTGCAACCAAATTATAGGATCACCGATGTGGTCAAAGAAACCAAAACAAACCCCATGAAGCCCATGTGTTTATAAAGCTATAATCTCAGGGCACTTAAAACTCTGGATTATTTGCCATTATGCAGCTGGCGTTCAATGTCACGAAAGTGACCTATGAAATGGAATGGATGGCAATTGAGCATTAACTAATGACATTTAGATTTTAGATAGTGACATTGTGATTGGTCTCCATCATTGGTTTGTCGTTTTATTTTATTAATATATAATTATTTTGTATTTTTTATCATACTTATCATATTACATTAACAAACAGCCAGGCCGTCCCAAGGACAAGGATGGGGGGTGGGGGGGGGTTGTCTCCCTTCGGTCTGTTCGCCGCGGGACCCCCTCAAGCACGGGCCCGCACCACCCTAAGGACGGCCCTGACAAACAGTATTCAAGCATGGTGTTGTTTAATGTACCATGGACTACCATGAATATGTGCTATGCTAATGCCATTTATACCATCTTTGTACCATGGTACATTTTTTTTTTTTTTTCGTGAAGCCGTTTAAGTTTAATGTCAGTGTGGTGCATTTATGTCAAGATTGTAAAAAGTCCCCTGGGGAAAATATATTACAGTGATTTACTGAGTTAGACGCAAGGTTTACTTTTGATTTGTTGTGTTTTGAGGGAAGCGAAACTGGCTTGATATTTCATGTACTGAAAAAGATGAGCCACAGATCTTGGTGTATATTTTCCCACGTGTGTGAAAAAGTGCTTCTATGAAACTCGTTGTTTTCCTGAGCATCCATCACTGCCACTAGCAGGAGTCCTGCTGTTATGCAGCCTTTCTAGTTGCATTTGGCTCTGAATGGACTGGAAAATAAATCAATACCAGGCAAAATGGCCCAGCCAGCCCTGAGGGTATTCAGCACAGTTAGCACTGCACCTCAACGCTGGTCCGCTCAGTTGCCTGCTGTTTTGAACTGTCATGTTTTGCTCTGCAGCTGCACATGATGCTGCATACATATACATACAGCCGTATTGAATGCTAAGAATTATTGCTTTTGGCATATCCACATGGCAGAGTAATTAAGTATATACATGTCAAAAATGGCTAAAATCAAGTGGAACAGACTTGGAACAGATGGTACTGAAAAGACTGCAAGGGAAAAGAAAATTAACTTCTTATGCACAACTTTTTGAAGGTATAACTGCTCACCCAAAAATGCTAATTTAGTCATTTATGTGGAACACAAAAGGCACATTTTTAGTAATTGGCCACTCTTTTTAATATAATGAAAGTGGAGGGGCTATGAAGCTATTTAAATTTTTTTCTGAAGCTTTGTGTAGAAAACAGACAGCCGTTTAGCCTCAGTATTTACTTCAAATCTTGATGCGGTGCAACGGTGTGTTTTTTTCTCAGACATAAGGGCTTGAGTTTATACAACATGCTCTGATTGCCACACAATTTTGATACAAACATAATTACTGAGAACGAGGAGATAATGGCTACAACTGATTAAAATGATAAGTCCCTGAACCCCGTGAATCAGAGAAACGGGGTGTGTTTTGACTGAAAGACGCTAGTAATATATTTGCGTGTATTTTAGGCAACAAGCTAGCAGAGACACTGTGTTCTCCTGCCTCCAGGTGACTGGATATATTTTCCCTGATTACTCTTTCTTTAAATATCTACCTACTGCCTGCCTCACTTGAACATCTTAATCCAACCTCTTTTACATTAGTCGAGGTGATTTCAATAGCCTGACAAGCTTTTTAATGTTAGACTCCTTTATTTTTGGTGGTTGCTATTTTTACACATTAATGCGAGACAGGAAAATAGCATTAGGATGAATGGGATCGGGTCTTTGTGTCAGCATCTGTAAGAATTTGTTCGGGAAGGCAGATGGCATAATAATTAAGTGAAAGTGGATACTTTAATGAAAATATAATGTGACTTTTTCCATATGAATTTTCATCTAGGAATCCCAAAATTAGAAGTAAATATGACTGACAAATGTGACCCTGGACCACAAAACCAGTCACATGGGTGAATTTTTTAAAATTGAGATTTATACATAATCTGAAAACTGAATAAATAAGATTCCCATTGATGTATGGTTTGTTAGGATTTGACAATATTTGATCGAGATACTGGAATCTGAGGGTGCAAAAAATCGAAACATTGAGAAAATCGCCTTTAAAGTTCTCCATTTATGTTCACGACTGTGCTGCATTCACTCACAAAAAGAAATGTTGTATATATTCACGGTAGGAAATTTGCTAAATATCTTCATGGGACATGATCTTTACTTAATATCCTAATGATTTTTGGCATAAAAGAAAAATAGATCATTTTGACCTATACAATGTATTGTTGGCTATTGCCACAAATATACCCGTGCGACTTGTGACTGCTTTTGTGATCCAGAGTCACAAATTATAAATATTATTCTTGGTTATATGAACATTAAAGTCCCGCAGAAGTCAATCATTTATCCCTAACAACTCATCTTTGATCACCAAAATGACATATTTAAAAGTGTTTTCCTTGAAAATTAAAAAAATTGCTTGAATGTAACTCTACACCCTTGCCTCATTTAGCGGTTCTATGAATATGCAAATTAGCCCCGCCTCCACTCACTCACACCAGCTCAGAGATCCACTCGCTGATGATCACTCGCTGACGTGATTGGTTACCAAGGTAGTTTGTGACGTCAGAAACACCAGCGATTTGAAACCACGTTTTTGAGACTGTCTTTGGTTCACTGCAGTTTTAAGGAGAAAATGCTCAGCAATGGCGTTGACTTAAAGCATATTAAAAACACCATATAGACATATAAACAACATTAAAAACTTGATTTTCACCACTAAGGGACTTTAAGAGAACATTCCATTTTATCAATTTGCAAACATTATGGGATTGTTACTTTGAATGTTCTCCTTACATTCTTCTACCCTGGAAATCCAGAGTTCTCGCGAGAGTACAATTTGAATTTGCTCAGCAAGTCACTCTGGCATTGAGTAATGATGCTCATTAACTATGCCCTTGTAGCCGAGCCGCACCAATCACATCAGTGTATCTGATATAGGTGGGTCAGAGGCGAGCTAAACAGATGACGACAGCGCAATCATGACAGTGATTGGTCGTAGTGTTATCCAATTGCGTGCAGTGAGATTTTCAAATGCATGCTTGGTGCCGCCCCTCGAGTTGGCCAATTTTCATTACTCAGTGCCAGACCCTTAATCTTTCGGATTTGGGTCTGGATTTCCAGGCTAACATTCTTCTAAAACAATAAGTAACATTTAAAAAACGTTAAACGAATGTCCAATTAAACCATTTCAGGAAAAAAATTCCATGAACAATGTATAAATAAAAAATTTGTGCAAACGTTTTGAGAACATTGATAACTTTAAACAAACTTTCTATTTACGTTACTGAAAGAACATTTGTTTGAGAGAACTTGACCAGAAAGTTAGCCAAAGATTTGAGAACATTACCTGTTAGCTGTGTAACCGCCACCGGCCTATTATTGTCACCTTTCAAACTGGAGTAAATGTGTCTGGGTTAAACAGGCAGAAATGTTCAATCTAATGGAGTAAGTGCTTCTTGGTATGCTGTTAGAGCTTCCTGTGAGGTGAACCAGGTCAATTCAGTAAAGGTGACACGAACACTATCCACTAGAGAAGAGAAACTGATTATCCCACTTGTAATATAATCGAAGAATCTCTCTAAATCGCTACACCTTTAGTTAACCTTGCAGCACGTTACCCATTTATCATGTGAATAAAAGATGTGTTTACTCTACAAAGATGAAAACGCTCTCCGCTCTTTGAAGCTAATCGCAACCTCATTAGAGCTTTAAAGTGTATTTTTTTCTCCTGTTTTTTTAAAGCACATTACAAGGTAAAAGGTTGATTTTTTTTTTCTCATTTACACTACCAGTCAAATGTTTGAACACACTTGACTAAATGTATATTTTTCTTGGTCTTAGAAACCTTTTGATCTATAGGCTTCTGCTTGTATGTATTTATGTATGTACTGTATGTATGTGTCACGATTCTATAGTGTCTTCTGTTTCGTTTTCAATGACTTTTAATTTGTTATCTTCATTTTCTGTTTCCTTTCTGTTTTCCCCGGTGTCATAAGCTGCTTTCCGATTCAGAGTCTGCACCCTTCGAATGCTGCATTTGAAGGCTGATTGAGTCACAAAGGCTGATCCAATTCAGAGGCTCCTTCAAATGCGGCCTCAAAATGCGTCCTTCGTTTTCCGGGCAATAAAGGATATATGAGATGGATCCTTCGCGGCCTTGCCTACCCCAGAATTCAATGCTCACTGGAGACGACAGGATTCATTTTAAGAGAAATTGCTTGATTACACTTTTAAATGTAAGTATTGAGTTATTTACTCGAATATCTAATAATACAATGAAAATAAAACTAAACAACAACTTTAAAGCAGTTCAAAAGTTGACTTATAACTTACTAAAATGCAAGGTTGTGAACTCTGTTTTGTTTTCAGACAGTTGAATTTAACTTTCGATAAAATACAGGGATGTGTCCAAAATCGCCCCTATAGGCACTATTTGAGGGGACAGCCATTTGTAGTGGTGTCCGAAACCATAGTGGACGTTATCAAGTGCACTCATTCAATCCCACAATGCACTGCAATAACGAGTGTACAACAGATGTACGCTCAACCATATATATATACATATCTTTGCGCTCGATGGCTAGAGTATACCCATAATGCACTGTGGCGCATGAATTCCCGCATCCGACCTGAAGATGGCGTCCGCAGCTAAATCATCCATCCATTTTCCAAACCGCTGGTCCAATGTGGGTACAGCGTAATATCATACGGGTGTATATTCCTTTTTACTTGATTATATCTAGGTTTATACATGCAAGTTTCCATGACCAAGTTCAAGATAAATCTTTTCATCTTACTACTGGAGCTGTCAGTTTGCTAAGTATCAAATGATTATTAAACAGCAAGCACAAACTATGCAAAAGCGGCAGCCCTTCAGTGTCCGAATTCACTCACTCGTTTTCATTCACTCCTTCAAGTGGACTATATTAGTAGAGCAATGTAGGGAAAAGTGAATGAGGGTATAGGGGGCGATTTCAAACACAGACCAGTAAAAATGTTACTGCCGTTTTTCGACAACAGCTGACATAGTTGCTAGGCGACATGAACAATCCTCCGTAGTCTAGACCGTCCCATTTGACAATGCTCGGTTCGCCCTATGCAGATTTCGAAGGCATCAGCCTCTGAATTGGTACACAGCCATAGTTACACATTGTTTCTTTAATTATTTACACCTGTTCCTCATTTGATCATTTGCTTGTGTGTGTGTGTGTGTGTGTGTGTGTGTGTGTGTGTGATCCTGGTAAACCTATACGTGTAATGGAAAATGTATTTCTTTGCATTTATTTCAGTTTTGTACTTTATATGATTCGTGTCTCTGTATGCAGTCTGCTTATGCTGAGTGGAAATTTACTGGCAGGCTCTGATAAGAAATAAGTTACAACCACTTTTTACTGTGTCTGCGAACACAGCTGCACATCCTTGAAACTATATTTTCCAGAAGCTAGACTTGACAGCTCCTGTAGGAACAAAAGTGAAACTTTGAACATTTTGAGTACTTTTCCATTCTTAATATGGTAATGTATGGGCGTATATAAAAACACCCGGCACTAGGCGAGGTTGCCCTTCGCTGCAGAAAACTCTGATGTCTGTATGTGAATGGCCTTCTTGCAAGAATAAAACTTAAGAAAGACACAGTTTGGTCTACCAAAAAATCACCACAAATAACCGAATATTACAATTTCCATAATATACGTTATGCCACAAAGATGGTAATATCCGAAATCCTTGGAAAACAGCTGGTCCAGTTTAGGGGATAGAATATACAGTTTGTACAATATAAAAATCATTATGTCTATGGCAAGTCCCCATAAAACATGAAAACCCAACGTGTGTGTGTGTCTGTGTATATGTGATGACTTTACTATATTTGCTATTTATTCAATTTATTCATAAATCATAACATAAATATGAATCATAAAATATGATAAAAAGTAAAAAATGTTTCTAAACTTCTGACTCAAGAACAATCTCTTTGTACCTTGATAAATATAAAATTGTCTTGTTTCTCATTAGCTTGTGCATGATGAGTCACTTCGCTAGAAAAACCCTGAGGGAATCACAAACAAACCTCTCGGTTCTTCTGTGCTCTTTGCCCTGAGACTTCTTGGCTGGAGGCGCTGAGAGTCTCACAGTGCTAATCTTGATTGACTTATCTCTCTCCACAGACTTCATTATCAGACGGAGATCAGGGGACCAGGGCTCTCTCCACGTGACCTGCAAAGAAGCCTTTGAATCTGATGCCTCTACCGCCCGAAGAGCTGCATTTTACTGCTGAAGTCAGTAAATCAAATAACTGCTGAGTTGGTTTTACCTCGGTAGGACGCTTGTTAATATTCTTGATTCCAACACGCTCGTGAATGCTCCCTGTTTTCTTGCATCCAGGTTGCAGGATCTGTGTCATAGCTGAGAATTTGTTTGTTTTTCAGGTATAACCTAAAAAAAATGCATTTCATCTAATTTAAATGATTTTAGGTTACACTTTATTTCGATAGTCCACTTTAGACATTCTACTAACTATAAGTTACTTTGCAACTACATGTCATCAAACTATACTACAACTAACCATCATCAAAGTCTTAGTAGACTGTTAGGTTAGGATTGAGTAAGTAGTAGGGTTAGTAGAATAAGTTGACGTAGTTGCAAAGTAACTTTTAGTCTCTTTGGGGAGCATCAAAATAAAGTGTTAGAAGATATTATCAGACAGTCTACTAATACTCTACTGACTGCTAGTCGACATTTAGTTGCAGTTAGTAGAATGTCTAAAGTGGACCTTCAAAATAAAGTGTTACCTGATCTTATTCTAGTTAAAAATATTATTTACTCAAATCAACATCAACATCAACATTTGAATGATTAAACCTGATGACATAAAGTCATTTAGTCAGTTTTTATAGGGAAGTTCAGGTATAGAAATAGCTTATTTTGCAACCATTACTCCTCAGTTGCTCCCAAACGGCCCATTTTCACTTTATATACTGTATGCAGTGTGTTTTTATGCTTTTTATGACTTTGGCAGACACTCCACAGCAACTTCTAGTTCATTTAAAGTATAACATAATACTACTAATATAAATTTGTAGAGTCTAAATGAATAGAAATGTTTAGAATTGTATTCAAATCTTGGGTCACACTTTAGTATGGGGAACACATTCACTATTAACTATGACTTTTGCCTCAATAAACTCCTAATGTATTTCTTATCAATAGCTAGTAAGGTAATTGTTAAGTTTAGGTATTGGGTAGGATTTTATAAGTAATAAACAACCAATATGCTAGTAACATGCATGCTAATAAGTAACTAGTTAATTGGTCCCCAAACTAAAGTGACCAAATCTTTGATTTATTTTTTCTTATTTTATTTATATCAATATATAAATAAATGTGTAGTTTGAAAAGTAGCATGCTATATACAATAATGCTATTGTAGTATATATTCATAAAATCATTTTGACCCTCAACTTGTGCATGTGCGATTTTTATGAATTTCACAACCAATGATTGTTTCTCTGTTTTCACAGGCGTCTAAAGAGCTTCAATCTTTCCTCAGAGCAATAGTAGAAATGCAGTTTAAATAGTTTTGCTAGAAATGTGTTTTCACTCCTTATAGTGCACAGTTATCATTCTTTTGGAGAACAGGCTATTTTATTTTTCCTGCTTTGAGTTGCATATCAAATCTTTAAATCTCAGAAGACAGACCAGATTTCTTGGGCTTTATTGTGCTACTTTGAAGTGCCTTTGGTCAGAACTTTTATTAACAGAAGATGTTTGCTCCAGGTCTCCAAGATTCTACAATGACTCCGCAGAGAATTGTGAGATAAATTCAAAATTCGGTGAAGTGAGAAAAGGATGAGATGGAGGAGGAACACCACACCGCGCTCTGGGGATAGACATGTTCTTTTGTTTACAGGAAATTCGTTTTTGCGATAATAGTACTAAAAATCACAGACCTGAAAAATTGTTAAAAGGATACTCCACTTTTTTTGGAAATAGGCTCATTTTACAACTCCCCCAGAGTTAAACAGTTGAGTTTTACCGTTTTCGAATCCATTCAGCCGATCTCCGGGTCTGGCGGTACCACTTTTAGCATAGCTTAGCATAGATCATTGAATCGGACAAGACCATTAGCATCTCTCTCAAAAAAATGACCAAAGAGTTTTGATATTTTTCCTATTTAAAACTTGACTCTTCTGTAGTTACATCGTGTACTAAGACAGTTGAAACTGAAAATGAAAAGCTGCGATTTTCAAAACTCTTTGTTCATTTTTTTGAGAGAGATGCTAATGGTCTTGTCCGATTCAATGATCTATGCTAAGCTATGCTAAAAGTGGTACCGCCAGACCCGGAGATCGGCTGAATGGATTCGAAAATGGTAAAACTCAACTGTTTAACTCTGGGGGAGTTGTAAAATGAGCCTATTTCCAAAAAAAGTGGAGTATCCCTTTAAGGACTCCATTTCGAGATCAGGAAACAGATCCATGTGGAGTAACCTTGTGTCACATTTTCGAGTGAGAGAGGAGGTTGAGCTTTTAAATACTCACTGGAGCAAATATAGCAGAAAATGAAGCACAATCAATAAATAATGTCTAATGCAAGTCTTTTAGGAAATTAAATTAAAACATGTAAAATATATTTTTTAAATATTTAAAAAAGAATTTTAAAATATAATTTGTGTTTAATATTTTATTAAATTAATATTTGTAAAATAATTTATTAAAGAGCCACAGTCTCTCTCTCTGTCTCTCTCTCACTCAGTTTCCTCCAGAAGTGACGATTTTGATCTCTTTTGAATGTGAATGCATGAGATGAAATCGCTGCTTTATTTGAAAATTGCTTTTGTGATATTCTCATTTTTGGCATTAATTAAATGCATAACTTGGATGGAATCATATAGTCAGTGTGCCACAATTAATTTCCATTATGTTTAAATGGAAATGTTGTAGCCGACTAGTCTAAGAAACCTGGAGAAGAAAAAAGTCTATATAAGCAATCAATTTGAAATAGCCCACTAAATTTATGAACCAAACAGTCAAATCCCATGCTGAATGCTGCTGAATAGATACACTCACTCAGTTTATTACACCTTTTCAACTGCTCGTTATTTCTAATCAGCCAATCACATGGAAGCAACTCAATCCATTTATGCATGCAGACATGGTCAAGGCGATCTGCTGAAGTTCAAACTGAGCATCAGAATGGGAAAGAAAGTTGATTTTGAATGTGACATGGTTGTTGGTGCCAGACGGGCTGGTCTTTCAGAGTATAGTATTTCAGAAACTGAGTATTGTTGCTGACCCTTTATGAACAGAGTGTTCCCATCTTCTGTTGGCTACTTTCAGCAGGATAACATGTCACAATCATCAAGCTCAAATCATCTCAAACTGGTTTCTTGAACAAGACAGTGAGTTCACTAAACTCAAATGGCCTCCACAGTCACCCGATCTCAATCCAGTAGAGCACATTTGGGATGTGGTGGAATTGGAGGTTCACAACATGGATGTGCAGCTGACAAATCTGCTTCTTAATGCTACCAATATGGACCAAAATCTCTGAGGAATGTCTCCAGCACCACGAAGAATTAAGGCAGTTCTGAAGGCAAAAGGGGATCCAACCTAGCAAGGTACACCTAATAAAGTGGCTAGTGAGTGTACATGAGCAGTGTTTGCCTTAAAACTTAAGCATTCACTTAATCAGCGCTAGCCAATATAGACATGTTTAATAGAATTAATGGTCTCACTTTAGGGTCCAATTTTCACTATTAACTATAACTTTTGCCTTAATGAACTCCTAATTACTGCTTCTTAATAGTTAGTTATAGTTGTTAAAGTTCCCCTGTGGTAAAAATCAAGCATTTAATGTTGTTTATATGTCTATGTGGTGTTTTTAATATGCTTGAAGATAAAGCATTCATAAGTCAACACCATTGAGTATTTTCTCCTTAAAACTACAGTGAACTAAAGACGGTTTGAAATCGCTGGTATTTCTGGCATCACGAACTACCTTGTAACCAATCACGTTCTTGGATCTCTGAGCTGCTGTGAATGAGTGGGGGCGGGGCTAATTTGCATATTAATAGAATGCTACGTAGAGTTACATTTAAGCTATTTTAAGGCATGACGGAATATTTTTTCAAGGAAAAACATTTAAATATGTCATTTTGGTGATCAAAGATGAGTTTTTGATCTCTACAGGGGGTCTTTAAGTTGGGTAGGATTAAGAGATGTAGAATATGTTCATGCAGAATAAGGCATTAATGTGTTTTATAAGTACTAATATACAGACAATATCCTAATAATGTGCATGTTATTAAGCAACTAGTTAATAGTGAGAATTGGACCCTAAACTAAAGTGTTACTGAGTTAAAAGAATCAATAGGCAGTGCAGGACCAATACAGTACAAACTCAATATTATAAAAACAATTCCGCAAATCAAAAAAGTTAGTTAACATAATGTAGTTAACATTAATTTAGTTGTTCGTTCCTTGCATGGCAGTTATGATCTAAAAATATAAAGCAAAACAAATGTGCAAAAAAACCTCTAATTTCTAAAAGCAACAACAGTATTGTTTAATCGACTATCACACATCCCTATTGAACTGAAGGTTGAAATATCTTTGCTAATTTCGTTTCTGGCTCTGTTTCGCAATAAAATACAGAGATATGAAAAGTGTAACCATGCATTTCATAAGCAGAACAAATCTCCAGGCAGAAACTAATGAGTCTGACATATAAAGCAGTGATCACAGAAACATCTTTCCAGCTAATTAAGAAAGCCAGTTTGGAGGGAACGTCTCGCAGAGAGCCATGCAGAAAGAAAAGTATGCTTATGAGAGACATTTCAGTATGCGAGATCAGAACAGGCTTTTCTTTTTGAAAAAGCTTTCAGAGAATGTCTGATGTTCTGTTGGTGCTGAATAAAAAAAAAAAAAATCCCTTAAAATCAATGCTGTCTATATCCTTTTAACCTCTCACAGCTCCTCCCAAACTGAGATTGCAACCTAATGCAAGAAAACTATAAGCTCCCATTACAATCAACGTGCCTTTTGATGCACAGCTTTGTTGATGGCAGCTCATTGTTCTCTTGCAGTGCAGACATGCTTTTGAATGAGAGCATCTTTTCAGACACTGAACCGCAGCCCTGGCATAGAACAGGTTATGGCAGGTATTTCTGATGCATCTAATGCTATGCTTGTCTTCTTTCAATGCAGATCAGCCCTGTAATCTTGCTGTGATCACCGTCAGACTGATAAGTTGCTATTATGATTAGTTGTTTCCTTCTTACATCTTTTGAACTGTCATATCTGCCCTTTTCACTGGAAAATATACCAGTGTTGCATTTTGTATTGCATGGATGCATGCTAACATGCAAACATGGCTTGGACACAGCATTTCATTTACACAGAGCCAAAGCTTCACATCTCTTGCATAACCTTATTTTTTGCTATGGAAGTACAGGTTTTTCCCTTAGCAGTGAAAATGAAAATCAAAGCTTTCCTATGTTTAGGTGGTCAACAGTTGACCTCGTCTGTTCTACAGATGCCCTTCATTGGCGTCAGAGCCATTCATTTCCCTCATACACCCTCTCAAGACCCAGTTGCCCGGATCACAGCCTCCCAGTGGGGCGCTGGACAGAACTGCAGTACCTCTGTCAGTGAACAAACTGGTGTTCACAGCCAGAATGTCACCTTGAGAGCTGTACGCACGAGTTCTGCTACCGACTAGTATCCGGCTTAAGCTGAGATATCAGGTATCTGATATCTATTTATCTTGGTTTTTCTTTCTTTCTTTCTTTTTTCTTTTCTTTTGTGCCTCATTTGAAAACCTACATCCGTAGGTACATCTGAAGTACATCTGGAATTTTGTGAAAAAGAATAATGTGTGTTTTATCCAACATGCATTTAAAAAGAAAAAAAAAGAAATTATATATAAGAAATGATAAATAAGTTTCCCTAGTATGTCTCCAGTGTTATAGCCCATCATATATATTTTTAAGCAAATTTAAAAAAGCATCTGGCATTAAACTGTCTCTAAAATTATTATTTTTTTAAAGTCTCCTTGAATAAAATACACACAAATCATGATTTTAGAGCACACCAACTGAATTTTACTGGGGACCTATAGCAAAAGAAACGTCCTGGGACAACAGCTGTATCTTAATTTGAATATGCATACATAGATTTAATTTTTCACTAAAGGTATCAGTCTTGGACTGTGATGCTCTTATTTTGTTGATTCTAATCGTTGTTTCCATTTATTGTTTTGAATGTATGTATATAATACAACTGCTAACTGTTAGCTTAAAACTCCATCTAAAACTCCTCTAGAGAGAATTTAAAAATTGTAATATTTCAAAAATATCATATTATTTTTGAGCATGCAGTTGTCATTGAGAACATGCATGGAATAGTTTTTTTTATATTTTCTACTTAATATATTTAATATATTAATACTTTTTTAATTGTGTCTATTGATAATATTGCTGTATTTGTTGTTTATTTTGTCATGAAGCATTTGTGCTACTTCTAACTAATCTAACTTCTCTGATCACTGTAAAGATATCGGCTATAAATGAAATTCTATTTCAAAATAAAAATTTACCTCGAGCAACCAAAATAAAATGGAGGTGTTGTGTTTAGGCTATTTTTATTTTATTTTTTATCATGCTTAATATTTTAACCCCAAACAATTTCCCCAGCGACCTTTGTTATTCAATATACTTTAATAATGTGATTGGCTGGATGAAACTGCATAAATTGATTTCAAGGTCTTGACAGTGCCCAAATGAAATTCCGATAAATAAGCCCATACATCTGGAGATATGAATCTTTTTTTTTTATTCACTTCAGTTATCAAAGCCTGTTATCTACGATACACAGCCATTATGAAATAATGCAATTACAGAAGTCACCTGACACAAGATTACTGAGCGGCATCCTCCATTACACAAAGGTAACCTTCAGCTGCGCTGGAAACCAATAAATCAAGGGCTTGTGTTTATCTGGGGTGAGGGGGGGCTAATGCTAATTCACTTTCTGCCAACGGTTATTTACACAAATTCAGCTGAGATATACGTTAGCATTCCTATAAATATTCATATTCGGAATATAATTAATCTATCTGTGTGTATGCGTGTGAAACTTTAGCAAGCCTGTTTAGTGGAACGCTTTGAGTAGCTAAATGACAAACATGTTGATTTTGCTTGTGAGGAATAACAACTTGAAAAAATATATATTTAAAGGTAGGCCTACACTTTTTAATATTTAAAGTTTTAATAGGCTTATTCCTACGAAATGTAAATAATGAGTCAACGCATAATCAATTCTTCTTTTAAAATGTGTTTAGTCTTACCCTGAATCACCATGGTAGCCTAAGCCTGTTTAGTGTTTATGTACATATTTTACGAATTGACCAATTCGTATGAATTCATACGAATGACCTACCCCTGAACCCGCCCCTAAACCTACCCATCACGTGGGTTTAGACAAATCGTACAAATTACGAATTCGTACGAATTAGCCACCTTTTTATCATTCGTACGAATTGGTCGTGAGATAGTGTTGGAATTGCTCAGGCTACTTTGACTTGTGTATGGCGTGGAAGTGGAATAGGTTCATTGTCACAATAAGCGAGAAAGGTTGACAAGGAGTAGGGGAGAGCGGGGCACACCCTAACACATTTTGGTTTTGGCTCAATTATTAAAAAAATAATTAAGTTAGATTCATCTTTTTTTGTTACACAAGCGACATAGTCATCTCTGCTACAAATTAACACTTAAAGTTTTACCATATTTTCGTACAGTTGCACTGAAAGTGACAGAAGTGCAAATGTTACAACTTACTCCATATGCGGGGTTAGTTGTAACACTCGTGTGTAACACACATAATTCAGTACTATTGTATCTGTATAGTTTGATATCCAATCATCCCTCAATAATCCTTCTTTTATGGATCAATATCATGGATAGAGATATAGAAGAGGGCTGCACAGTTTTGCAATCAATCAATAAATAAATAAAATCATAAAATATTGTAATTGCAATTGAATTATATCTATATTCTCAAATCAGCTCAAAATCACATTTTAAAGGGTTTATTGCATGAAAACCAGGCTATATTTTTAATAAATAAACAAGTGATCAATGAAAAAATGTGAAAAAAATCATACTTTGACATTTAAATTCCAACATTGTTTGTGAAAGTCCAACAAAGTTAAATGTGGCAAAATAAATATATAAATAACTACTCAAACCTGAAAAGTTGTGTGGCTCCCTGTTTTCATTTCATTATCGTTGTAGGCTACACTTGACGGGCTTAGTTGTAACACTGTGCTACAACTAACCCCGCTGTGTAAAAAATATTTTAAGCTAGCTAACAGTTGCTAGGAGTTGCTGATATGTTTCAAAATGGTGCTATGTTTTAGCCAACAAGTGATTAAGGTAATATAAAGTTAGATTTGGTGACGTACACACCCAAAAAAAACGTATGATAAAAATTTTTAGCCTGCTTGCTTTTGTGACAAAACACTCTTTGTCCAGAATCTTCACGAAATCTTACTAAAACTTTCCACAAATGCGCGGAAGACAGCGAGAGAAAAAGAGCGGAAACACAACCTGCTTGACCCTGACTATGTAAAAGGTCCGTGTTACGGATAACGTGGTGGGTGGGGTAACTAAACCCCTGGTCAGAGCCTGACTCCACCCACTGGCAATATTTGAAAAATGCTGGAAAAGTGGGCAGACCCCAGCGGATATACGGGGACGAAACGAGGGCGGGGCACCTGAGACCCTGTCAGACTCTAAAATGGTGACTCACAGGGTCGCAAGACGACGTAAAGTACATGCATCTGATGAGTTTTATCGAGTTGATGTCAATAGCTCGCGCTCTCTTTAGGCATATTCATACTATGTGAAAAAATCCAGCAAAATGCGCCGACGCGTTTGTCGACCCCAGAGGATTAACTTTAGCCTAACCATAAATTGTGATTATATAAATGATCACTCACATCAAGACGCCGCTGCGGTGGTGGAGTCCATGCAGGAGGAGCAGCGTTTGGCACTGCGTCGCTTTTCAGCGCGAGCTGTGTGGAGAAGCCCATTTCCACCTCTATTGCGTTCATAGATACATATGCGTTGCAGAAGCAATCCCACGTAAAGTTGCACACTTGAGCTCCACTGGTGCCTAATTCCCAAGTCTGCTGGAAAGCTATGCAGTACACTGACCACTGTACTAAATACAGATAAATCTACACTAACTTGAAGCTATCCTAACTGATGCAATACTATTCGTAGTAGCTCGTACCAAGAAGGGCGTGGTAGCTCGTTCCAAGGGAGGGCGTGGTGAGCTGGAACCTGCTTACGTCACGCAGTACCGCAACATCCAATAGGAAAATTCAACTGCAGTAGCCACCGTTCAACCTGAAGAGGGCAGCACTCAGACGTTTTTATACCATATATTGTAGAATTAAAACACTTTATACGCAAATGTAAAAAAAGTTACTCGAATCAATGAACAGCACTAATAAAGCCCCATTCTTACAGATAATTAACAAAAAAAAGTTGGTTTAGGGTTTAGTTACCCTTTAACCCCGCACTCCCCTAAGCCTAAATCTCCAACCTCCGGGGAATCACCAAATTATTATTTTTTTTTACGTTCAACAGAGGAGAGATTGCTGGCAAAAAAAGAGAATGTGACTTTCTATCTTATAAAACGAGAATCATCACTGGCTTGGCTTCTCGGAGAGGGCGCGAACTGAGGGATTTGAAATGTAAAAGCGACATGGAGATGGTGTTTTTATTACTTGTCAGGTGAGTAGGGTTGCCAACCGTTCCGTATAATACGGAATCGTTCCGTATTTGACACATAAAAGTCTTGTTCCGTATTGAACTGATACGGAACGCACTTTGTTCCGTATTTTTGAGAATCAATTCAGTGCAGTGAAAAAAAACCCCGACGGTGCGGTAGATAGGCTACTAATTTCTCCCCCGGATTGTCTATGATCAGCGTAGCGTTTTTAACATCTTGGAACATCATCAGAGAATGCCCTTTTAATTGGTCGTTTCAGTCATTGTGAGTCACGTATCGTAGCAACGATGACGACAAGTGACAACAGCGGGAAATGTAAAAATTACTTCCTCCGAGCAGCCGGCGAAAAAGAAAAGAGCACAAAAATATAGAATTGAATGGGAAAATGACTACCCGTGGCTGGAATGCGTGAGGGACAATGAATACACGGCCGAGCGATGTCACGGTTCCTTGTCCGTCAGACGTCTCCAGCTGATATGGTAGGTTATGTAATTTTAAGACTCAAATTAGTTCATAAGAAAGTTATTATATTAAAAGAGATATTACAAGTTTAGCCTAACATTGTAAAGAAATCAAAAAAGTACACATGGAAAAAATAGCTGCACAATGTGCTTAGTCTGGAGGTTTATTTATTTCTGTGAGATTTTCCATGTGCATACATACAGGTGTTGTATTGCTTGAATGCAGTATTTGAGTGCAATATTTTAGATTTTCTTTATTAGCTTTTTTTATTTATGTTTTTATATTATTGTTTTGCACTGGAAAGAAAGTTAACTATAATGGAAGTATAATTTTATATTTGCACTACACCTCCTTAAAATGTTGTCTAATTAAATTAAAAATATATTTTTTTGCACTGGAAAGAACATTCTAGAAGTCTAATTCTATTGAATAAGTTTGCACAAGGCTACAGAAGTTTTGAATGTTAGATGTTGTATTTGTTTAAGTTAAAAATAAAATGTATTATAAACTAAACAAATCCATGGTTCATTGTTGGCAAAATGATCATGATAGGCTTTATATTTCACATCTAACTTATGTGGTTCAGTCTTGTATATTGATTAGGCCTACTTTGCTATTCTATAGGCCTATAAGTTGTATTATAATATGCTACAATGTATTAAATATATTTATCTAAATATATCAATTAGTTTCCACAATATTCACCAGAAGTCATCATTTCAGGAGTTATTTTTTTTTAAATTATTCCTTGGGGGGCGTGTCCGGGGGCGTGTCACGTGGGCGTGTCATGGGGGCGTGTCACCCCGTTCCTTATTTTCATTTCAGAGAGTTGGCAACCCTACAGGTGAGTAAAGTATTTTATTGAACAGATAAATTGCCATATCTATGTAACTCTTAACAGAGCTCATTGTAAAGCATTATTGTGTCATATTCTTCCATACCGTCACGCAGAGCCGGAACACTAACCAAAACAATCTTCTAGGCCTACCTTTAATATAAATAAATGAATTTATTTTTGCCTTTGGAACATCATGAACCAGTAAATTGTTCACAGTAATGGATGTTTGTTAAAGTAAACTTTATTTCATGTTTATATTCATAAAAATACATATAATATGCAGGCTATAATAATAAAGACTTACGAATTGTTGAACTGACTTGGTAGGCTACTTATAAAGAGATGCCCATTTATTTTGACCTTTTCCAAACCCACAGCTTGTTTTCTTAAATTACTTTTGGAATATAAAAAAATATGCTGGATTGGCACAATTGAAAGAAATTCTATCTAAATGGTGTCATGTGAAACCTTCCTGTTTTTGCTGATGTTTTGAAGGTTGGGTTGCCTGAACGGATGAGATTCAGATTAATGGATACAGGGTTTAACAACATGCATTAAGTCACATATAAAAATAAATCAAATTGAAGTAATATGCGCTACTGTTAATGTCAAATGAAGATTCTGACATAATTGACCCACACTCATGTTGTTCCAAATCCGTAGGAATTTGTTTCCTCCGTTATTGACGTAGATGGGACGCAGTACAGCTAATGCTGCTAAAGATAAAGACCTAAATATGTTCAGACTTTGTGTTATTCTGGGAAATCACGTTTATGGATTTATAAAAGCTGTCATCTTCATCATTTTTGAATTTTATTAGACCTTTACCCTTATCCTTAAAACATCTTTTGCTCTGACCTGAACTTTAAAACTGCTCTGTGTGTGTGTGCTTTTGTAAGCATGCGAATGCACTTCATTATCCTGCTCATCTCCATGTCATGGTCCTCTTTAATGGATTCATCTGTATTCAGCTTTGCATGAATTCCATTAGGAGCCATTTGGAATTCTGAATGGACGGATTTGGCTTATGTCAAGGATCTTTCGCCTCGGCTGGTTTTGTGTTGCCGTTTCATCTCCTCTGTGAAGTAATATGTGAATTAGATTTAGAATAAAACTTCTGGCTCCTGTCAGCCATTGGATTTGGAAATCTTGCTTGGTAAATGATAATATTTGGTGTGTAGAGATGTGTTACGTTCAGTCTGATTCATTATATTCATTGAAAGGATGAGCTGTGATAATACTTCTGGGAAGTCACGTTATGGTGTTTTTGATTTGACATGAAATGTCGTCACTGCTTTGCTGATCTCAGTGTTTCAATTTGCCTGGCTGCTTTACTTTTATTCCTGTGTGTGTGTGTGTGTGTGTAAATTCACATTCATACACATCCATTGAGTTTGTTTGAATTCATTTGTGAACCGTTATCATGATGAGGTGTACTCAAACAGAATTAGCGTGACGTGGATTGATAAGTTAAATTTAGATGTTAATTAGTGATGCTAATGGCTTGTTTCAAACCTTAACTCAGAATATGACATGCAAAATATTTCCACACATTTTGCAAAATTACAGCTCGATCGGAAATGGTCACAATAAAAAATATATATTACTATCACTACAACATATTGTTTTTTTGTTTGTTTGTTTTTACTACATCATCACATGTGTTGTAGTGTTTCTGTAGACTTGATAACATAGTAGCCTTCACTTTTAAACTTTTGAAAACGTTATTGTGGCAAAATTATTGATTGTGATTGAAATGAAGCCACAATTGCAGAACCATTAAAATTGGAAATAAAACAGTACATAAATATATAAATCAAATAAATTAAAGGTAAAATTTTAAATGGTCTGGGACTGAATAATTTACACATAAATAATGAACTGGTTTACTTTTGTTTCACTCTTTGTATATACACTCACCTAAAGGATTATTAGGAACACCTGTTCAATTTCTCATTAATGCAATTATCTAATCAACCAATCACATGGCAGTTGCTTCAATGCATTTAGGGGTGTGATCTTGGTCAAGACAATCTCCTGAACTCCAAACTGAATGTCAGAATGGGAAAGAAAGGTGATTTAAGCAATTTTGAGCGTGGCATGGTTGTTGGTGCCAGACGGGCCGGTCTGAGTATTTCACAATCTGCTCAGTTACTGGGATTTTCACGCACAACCATTTCTAGGGTTTACAAAGAATGGTGTGAAAAGGGAAAAACATCCAGTATGCGGCAGTCCTGTGAGCGAAAATGCCTTGTTGATGCTAGAAGTCAGAGGAGAATGGGCCGACTGATTCAAGCTGATAGAAGAGCAACTTTGACTGAAATAACCACTCGTTACAACCGAGGTATGCAGCAAAGCATTTGTGAAGCCACAACACGCACAACCTTGAGGCGGATGGGCTACAACAGCAGAAGACCCCACCGGGTACCACTCATCTCCACTACAAATAGGAAAAAGAGGCTACAATTTGCACGAGCTCACCAAAATTGGACAGTTGAAGACTGGAAAAATGTTGCCTGGTCTGATGAGTCTCGATTTCTGTTGAGACATTCAGATGGTAGAGTCAGAATTTGGCGTAAACAGAATGAGAACATGGATCCATCATGCCTTGTTACCACTGTGCAGGCTGGTGGTGGTGGTGTAATGGTGTGGGGGATGTTTTCTTGGCACACTTTAGGCCCCTTAGTGCCAATTGGGCATCGTTTAAATGCCACGGCCTACCTGAGCATTGTTTCTGACCATGTCCATCCCTTTATGACCACCATGTACCCATCCTCTGATGGCTACTTCCAGCAGGATAATGCACCATGTCACAAAGCTCGAATCATTTCAAATTGGTTTCTTGAACATGACAATGAGTTCACTGTACTAAAATTGCCCCCACAGTCACCAGATCTCAACCCAATAGAGCATCTTTGGGATGTGGTGGAACGGGAGCTTCGTGCCCTGGATGTGCATCCCACAAATCTCCATCAACTGCAAGATGCTATCCTATCAATATGGGCCAACATTTCTAAAGAATGCTTTCAGTACCTTGTTGAATCAATGCCACGTAGAATTAAGGCAGTTCTGAAGGCGAAAGGGGGTCAAACACAGTATTAGTATGGTGTTCCTAATAATCCTTTAGGTGAGTGTATATTATCATCATTTTAAAATGGAATTATCATAATAACCATTTATATTAATAATAATTTTAATATTTTTCATATTTAAAGATTGAATGTGGGACAAATAAACACCATTCAACGCTTTATACTCTAAAATAAGCACTGTGTCTGAAATCGAATACTTCCCTACTGCGAAAAATAGTAACCCAATATTGTCTGAATATATAATAAAAAAACGCGAATTAAAAAGTAAATAAAAAAGACAAAAAGTACCCAGATGACCTACTACTTCCGGCGAGATTATGAAACGTGCATTCAATGGACACTTTAGTATCCCATGAGGCCACGGGAGAGGATTTATGAATGGAAGTGAATTGCGACGTAGGTGACATGACAGTGACAACATTGCGGATGTAGTTCGTCCGAATTTCATTCATACTACCCATATCATAGGCTACTATGTACTTTTAAACAGTCGTGAAGTAAGTTTCAAACCAAATACCTTCAGTATGCAATTTCATGTGATGAATATACTTTTACATGTTTGTATTATGAATTCCTGATTAATAACCCAGTTTGGGTAATTAAATCAAACTCTATAGAGGATTTGCAAATGAAGAGATGCAAATGTTTCATTCTATCTCAGACTTATTAAGCATTTAGAAGTATTATAATCCCTATAGTTAAGTGTGAATTATGAATCCAAACTGTGCGTAAGGTGTCCTGTTAATCAGAACCAACTGTGGGAGAGTTCTGTCAGAATGTATGAATACTTCATGACTGATAACTGCAGCGGAGGGTAATGAATGGAAATGCTGACCATCCCAAAGAGATGATTTTTCATATTACCACAGGAGTCACTGACATTCCCTCTGTTCCTCCCTCCAAATTTATATTTCACACACTCGCTTTTTATCTCTACAGCCTACTTCTACAGAAAGAGAAGGCCAAAGCAAGATGACCTTTACACTAAGAAACTGTCAGTCAAAGAGTTCATCTATATGTCTGATGCATATTCAAATCGTTTCATTTGACATTTAGTTTAATGTCAATAAAATGACTTTTTTTTTTTTTTTTTTAAGCTATTTTAAAACAACATACAAAAAAAGACAACAGGAAATGCAGGGGACTTTTAACTAGGCTTCCTCTAGGCATTCTTTCACCTGTATTTCCTCCTTAGACCTCCAGTCTATGTTAAGACATTATGTTTTTTTTTTTTTTTTTCAGAATAGAGAAAATGGATGTGACTTTTTCTCATGTGACCTGGAATTTACAATAAAGTATGGATTTATTTTACTTTTGGACACAAAATGGAGGATTCTAGTACAAGGGAAGAAAAAGAATTCAGTAAGATATAATATATATATATATATTTTTTTTTTTACTGTCAAGAGTTTGGACTGATTTTCTGTTTACAGGAAGTGGATGGATTTCTTCTGTGTTGTTGTCAATTGTTTGTAAAGCAGCAACCATCTGATTGGTTCAGTGATGAACATCTAATAACAATGTCTGAATTTCTTCATCTTTTTATGTGTTATGAGAATTGTTTCAAGAGCATTGCAATATAGTTCTGAGTGATTGTTTGTTGCTAGGTGTTTGCTATAGGCTTAGGTGGCTCAATTCAAAACAGCCCACCCTTAAGTCACAATGGCTTTTTTCTCCTTAAATCTGATTTTTTTTATCAAGTCGGCCTGTCACTACATCAAGCAGAGTCTTTTGCAATGAATATTTTGCCATTGGTTATTCGTTTTCATGAGGTCAGTATTAAAATCTGAACCCATTCATAACAGATTAAACAACTGTAAAGTGTCTTGTTGCGAAACGTAATTGCACAGCTCAGTAATTTCATGTCTGTAGATGGTACCACTAATAATAATTTTTTTAAAAAGTAGCAAAAGTTGAACATTAACAAATGGCAACTCATCACAAAAACACACAGAAGCCTGGTGGTAAATGGCAATAGTTCTTTTATTTTCTCTCTATATTTTAAAGGTTTATTATTTACAAAAAAAAAATCAAAATCAAAATAATTTTTTGACAAACACCGTTTGTCTGCATATAGGTGTAAGAAAGTATACATTTACCTTTCTCTTATTCAGGATCAAGTAACTAATTGTTCATGTTTTGTTATTTATTGAATGATTTTTGTACCTGCTTTTTTTTATTCTTTTTCATATTTTTTTTAAACCAAGCATTGGTGTGCATGAACGAGCATAATGGAAAAACAAAATCAGCTGAGATTAAGAGTTTGAGGCCTGTTCTAGAATCTTCCATCATTTGCATCAAATCATTGAACATATCAAACAAAAGGATTTCACCTGAATCGTAGAGGCTGCAAAACCAAACATTTAGTTGTTTTTCCCTTTATTAAAACATCACTCCTTCCCTCTTGTTCTTTTGCATTGTTCATTTCCAATCACATAAACACAAATATATGATAAAAATAAATAAAAAACAAACAAACATACAAAGACGTGCTGGTTTTCTTAAACACCTCCTCAGAAAGTGACAGGATTCTCTCTCTCTCTCTCTCTCTCTCTTTTTTTTTTCTTTTTTTTTTTTAAAGTGTATTGTTGTATGAGCGTCTCTCCTTCATATTCCACTCCAGAATTCTAACAGTATTTAAAGCTGAGAGGAAAAAGCACACTAACACAGGAAGCGTTCCCCTCCGAAGGCAAGTACAGTATCAAAAAGTAGCAGATACTCAGAGTACCGCTGACCATCCTATCTGTACACTAGTTTCTATACACTATGGCATAGCAGGAGTATTTAACCCCTTTAGGTAACCAACTAATGTACAGTATATGTTTCTGCTTCTAGATATCTCTCTCTTTAAACAGAAAGTGCAATTCACAATGAAAGTTTGTATTGAAATGTTTCACTTTGGCCAGTTTCATTCCACACAACATCAGTGGCTATAAAGTTAAGTTCCACACACATTTAACCATTCCCAGGATCTATCGTGATTCCAGTCGATACTGATTAGTCTTTTAAATGCAAATAGATATACTTGGTATTTTCACATATCCCAAGCAAAGACCGCTGCGATCCCTTTTTCTTTTCTTTTTTTGCTCCGATACTTTTGGCCATTCCCATTGCTTTTTGTTCTCATTGGAAAACATTGAACACACACACATATACACTTGTTTACATACGCGTGTGCGAGCGCACGCACACACACGAGTCACACTCATGAAAGGAACAGGATGAAACATGGCTATAGTTTAGGCACAAATACTTAAGAATGTCCTTTTCGTGAAAATTCAATGTTTCTGATACGCACAGAGAACGTCTAGGCAGACAATAAACAAAAAACATAATCTCACAATACATTTAAACGTCAACATTTTTTAAATAGTTTCTCTTTTGAAGTATTCGTGACAATGCATGCGTTTATGGTCGCTGAATGGGATTTGCACTGGTACAGTACTGACACAAGTGGGGTTTTTTTACTGAGTATTGTCCTCTTTTAAACATTGTGCAAGGGGGCTTGGAGACTTTGCACAGGTCAGATGAGTTTTTGCTTTATTCTACCGAATTTCGAATAAATTCATAAATGGTCATAGAAGTCACAGCTGCTTGTTACCCCTTGTTAAATCTGTTACTCCCAAATACGGGCAACTGACATGCCATTTCAAAGTCTTGAGCCCCAGACTAAATGATTCGACGAACGGGAGAGATAAAAACCTTAATGCAAAGCAGCTTCTGTTTTTTATTTCTATATTTATCCATCTATTCTCTCTGATACTTTGTTGGATTCAAATAATTACTCCTGAATAGTTTCTGCTGCTCACTTGGATCATTGTGTTGTGTCTGCAGTGTCATAGATTTTTATGTTGCATAAAGGTTAGACTTAAAGGTTGATGGTTTTGTAAAAACTAGCAGAGCATTAGGAACATTACATACAGTGAAAATAAATACATAACTAAATGCGCTAGAATGTTTTTTACAGTCGTTAAATATGAAAAAAAAATGCATAACCAGAACATCTAGTTCCATGACGGAGTAGTGTGTACATAATACTGATCCATGAGAAGAACACTATAAATGTGAAACTATTAATAAAATAAAGCGTCTATTGATGTACACAGGCAGCTTGAGGCTTCCTTATGTTATGTCAGCCCAGGAAATGATCAAATACATTTTGATGGATTGTAAAACATAAATGATGATGTAACATCATTTGCATTAAGCTTAGCTGCTGATGATGAATCCCCCCACCCCCACCCCCACTCGTATACCTTTATATTTGACCAGCAAGATATTTTGGAATACATATATTGTACCTACAGTATAGTGCTACTATTTGCATTAAGGTTTTCTTATCTCTAATGATTGTTTCTGATGTTTGTTGTCACATATTACCATTTGAATATATATTTATATATATGTATACATATATATATATATATTTATATATGCATATATAGACATTACCCAGGCGGCTGACAGAGATAAGACATTGCCATGTTTGAGAAATGCACCACACATTACTTTTGTAAATACTAGTTCTACAAAACTATGTACAACACACATATAGGTAATCTTCATATCACAGTCTATTGCATAATGGTGATAATCTTTAGTTTTATAAATATTGTAAATGTACAGTCTTTAAGTGACATTTCATAATGTCTGTCTCGTTCTGAAATCAGATATAGAAAATAAAAACCATCCGATTTGACCACACATCCTTCGTAATAATAAATTAAACTAAATTTAAATAAAAAAAAAACTGAAAAAATACATTTATTCCCTTTAATGCACAAAGGCTGCCTTGAAACGCAACGCAATTACTGCACAACACGAAGTATTGCAGATGTCGAAACTACACCTTGATGTGGTGCGCCGAGCATTTTCTGATATTATCTTGTTTTGTTTTTTTCCAGCCGGTAAAAGTTTGTAGATGTGCTTTTAAAACTTTTCAGTATTTCCCAGGTTCGATTTGCGCAAACATTTTCCACAGTGATGCCAAAAGCTGCTGAATGCTGGACTTGTTTTGTCATCTTCTTGTCGAGAACAAAAATTCAACAAAAAAACACATTCAAAAACATCATTGCATTCCCGTAACCAAAAACGAAAAATCTGAACTGTAAGGAAAACGTCAACAGAAAAGAACATCTTCAGACACGTTATAGTCACATATGTTAGAGAGGAAGACTTGCGTTTATACTAGTTTTTTTTTGTTTTTTTTTCATATGGACAATGCCAAATATTCTAGTTGGATTTGCACATATATATTTGTATAATATACATTCTTAAGTTGAAGGGGAAGTGTGTCTAAAATATAGTACAAGGAAATTCTGTACAGGATAGCTATGAGGTTATTTTTTTTCAGAGGAAGTTGGAGAAAAAAAATACAAGTCTTTTCCCCGTTTTTTTTGTCTCTCCATAAAAATCAATCAAAATCTCTTTTAAAAAAAATGAATGTGAAAAAAGTAAAATGGGATCATAAATTCGATGCGAACCGCATCTTGTCTTGTTCCGTCTCTGTACTGCTTAAGACTGCCGACTCTCTCCTGGAGCCCGTGGAATCCCTGTGCTGGGCACTAGAAGGCGCCATGCGCACCGGCGGTATGGCACCCGATGACATCTGCCGGAAAAGGGCAACCCTCTGTGGGACGTTGGTGCGGATGCCGCTTTGCAGCACGGAGCCTGGGGCCTGGACGCCTGCCGTGGATCCCATGGGTGGCTGAATGGAAGCCAGTGGTTCGCCTGATGTGGGGTGTGCTCGGGCAGCCAATGAGGCCTCGTGGGGCAGTGACGGCTGTGAGGCAGAGAGGTGGCGTATGTCCTTGCTCAGGCTGCCTGACTGGAGCGCCTGCGTGCTCTTGTGGACATCGCTCCTCTGAGGGGACGCCCCTTGCGGTTGCTGCGGCTGTTGTTGCGCCGGTTGTTGTGGTATGGAGGCGGGCGAGGACTGCTGGGGTAAGGCTTGCTGTACAAGGGACAGTTGGGAGGCCGTCGGCGATCCGTACTGGAATGTTCGGCTAGCTATAGGGGTCTGCACCGGGGGACTGCAGATGGATGTGGTGAACGAACAAGGGGACATGATCGCCCCTGCCGGTTGCTGCAAGGGCGTAGGGGGATTCTGGGAAGAGATGCTCAAGTTACCGTAAGAAGCGCTTGGCGCTGAAAACGTGACGCCCTGTGAGGGCGGCACACGGCCTGATGGGGTTATTGTGGCGGAGGTGCTGTAGCTTAGTGGGGCGGCCTGCTGCTGTAATTGGTTGTTCCCAAGAATAGCAGTCGCTGTAGTGAACGGTGGCTGAGCGGGAGAGTTAATGATGGAGTTTCCAGACATCGGCGTGGAGTTCATCCCCGTGACCGATTGCTTCCGATCCACCATCATCACCATCTCTCGGTCCTGCCGGATGATCTGCTTCAGCAGCTCGTTCTCCTGAGTGTTGAAGACGCCAGCGTTCAGATCCTTCTGAAATTTCTGGAGCAGGAGTGAGTTCTTCTTCCCTGTTGAGGGTGAAACCGAAAGATAGTCAATCTTTAGTTTAGGCTGAGCAGGTAACAACTAGACCAAATAAAGTAACAAAGAGTGTTGAACAGTTAGAGGAGAAGCACAAAGGTCTCACAAATGTAGAAAGGGGAGGCTAGTCACTCCTAAGTAGAGATTTTGAAGTAGGACTGATGTTAGATTCAACTTCTGAGGTGCTTATGCATTGAATCTCAATTCACATTTGTTTTTCGCTATTGGTTTAATGGTTTGGCAACTACACAGATTTCTCAAAGTCTAAAACATCACAATCTCCAAGCACACCACAGACACCTGCTGAAAATCAAGCCAAGAGTCATTTTTAGAGCTTATGTAAAAGGAATGTTCTCCTAGTCTGGTCAGGCCGTCAGGTCTTGTTTTAGAGAGGTTTTGAGAACTTAGCTTCAGAGACCACAACCAGCAAAACTTTAATTGTGGACAAGTTTGGCCAGTCTAGGAGATGTCTAAGCTGTTTGTTTTCCAGCAGGGTATCTACTACTTAAACTGTCAAACACAAAGTTTATAGTAAAATTAGGACTTGAATAAAATAACCTTTACATCAGCAGCCAATGGTCCTATAAGTCTTTTTTATATTAATGTGTATAAACTTAGTTGTTGTTGTAATGAGTTCATGGCTATTATTGTCTCTTCTATTAAATAGTTGCTAAATTTTATTAGCTGTCTACCCTTAAAGCTAGGCTAAGTTAGTTAACCGTGCTAGTGATCTACAGTGGATCTTGAAGAAAACAATCAATGCATTCATTAAAATACTTATTCAAACTGACACATAAATTAAAAAAGTTTAAAATTTGTTAAATGTAACAGTAAAATAAAATTGATTTAGCGCAATTAAAAAGTTAATTATTCAGAATTTTATTTATACAGATGTTTTTATTATGATTATTATTTTTAGTCATCCATAGCCTACAAATGATGCATCAAATATATAAGTAGAATCACTGATCAGTGCAATTAGTTGTCTATTTGTGGGTTACTGTGATATCGATGCCATGTTCTATAAAGTTGGAACCAGCAATAAGAAGAATCAAGTGATTGATCAGCTAATGTTTGTAAAGAATGCTAGAAGGTGAGTTTCCAAATATGAATTTAACTTTTACTCCACTGTGCCAAGTGGATTTAGATTTATTCAGTTCTGTTAGTCACTATTTTGATGTATCGATCTTTCCACGAACCTCTTCTATTACTGCCTTTTTGTACACAATAGCTGAGCAGAGCTCTATTGTTACATACAATGACTGAGTAAGACTCTTATGAGCTGACGGCATAAAGCAATAAGCTATCAATCTCTCATCCATAGCTGTAAGAGCGAACCAGGCAGTAGGGATTCAAAAAGAAAGTACAGTTTCATGACCCAGCTGCTGTGGGACATATACAATTTTACTATCAAGCTGTCTGAGCAGAATTGTTATATACAGAATTTAATCATTAATGAATGAATATTATACTATTTTGTATTTGGAATTCTTTTTTAAAAGGCTTGTTTATGGGGGCAGTTTTGCAACGGGTCAAATTTTGCAGATGTGTTGCATCATAAATAATATTCGTCAAACTTTGCAAAAGTTCCACGTATAATGCCAGTCAGTGCTACTAGCACCCAGATTAAACAGATTGAATTTAGGCTTGTATTCACATATAAACATCGATCAGCGGACATAAATAGAAGCTCAACCAAACCTGCTTGATGCGCGAGAACAAACCTCATTGGTCCTTGCGGAAGCTCAAACGTGCTGCGTAACACGAGAATGAATTTCATTGGTTCTTACAGAAGCTCAAACGTGCTGCGTAACACGAGAATGATTCTCATTGGTTCTCGCACGTCAAGCAAACAAGCTTGAGCTTCCGTTTACCACAACTGATGTGAGAGTTGATGAATGTTTATATGTGAATAAAAGTTGTTCATAAATTCAAGATGTTCATCATATAAAGTCATCGGGTATCTTCAGAATTTTTTTTTTTAAATATCTTTGTGTTGCTTACAAATTTGAAACAACATGAAAGTGAGAACAGAATTTTCATTTTTGGGTGAACTAACCCTTTAATTTGTACTGCTTAAATAATGGGATTGTAGTACATTCCCTCATTAAATATGTTGTTACAGTATTTTGTACTTTTTCAGATTTTTAAATACCTTTTTTTGTTGTTGCTTTAAATCAAAGTTTGTAATGAGTTTTTGAATAAATTACATTATTTTGGTTTGGTTTGCATCATGTCTTAAGTCTTTATTGAAGGTTATGTTTGATTTTTTTTTTTTTTACCCATAGAAAAAATAAATGGGAAAAAGACTTCATAAACCAACTAGGCTTAAAGTAGGCACAGTAGCTTTAATGCAATATCAAAGTAATACTTTTCTTTTATAGATGTACACTACTTAGCCAAAAGTATGTGGACATAAGCCATCAGCAGATGGATGATGGTTTAAACTAAAGTAAGAACAATACGATCCGCTATTAATAACATAATGTTGTAGCACGAAACAGTAACTGTCAGGATGAAGGAATTTAAATACCGTCTCCTAATAACTTGCTGTAATATGTACATTTATATTTGAGACCGTTCCCATGGGGGGAAGCAATCGATAACCAATAATGAAGAGTTTCAGCACTGTCATTTGTTGTTAGCGGAAGCAGAAAATGAGAGCTATCTAATGTCACTGGAGAAAGAAAGGGGCTCCTGAGGATGAACATGTCTGGTCTGGACAGGAACACTTATTCAGGGGACATGAATAACGTGAAAACCTCCCTGGAGACGTCTTTTAGGTTTTACAGGCCTGTCGTGTCCTTGCATTTCCAAATATACACAATTTCCTTGTTCACAGTGCATATTGACTAGTCCGACAGCTGTAAACATGGCTGGGTGAGTTTTGTAAAGAGGCAGTCAGACCTGTGATGTATTTTGGCATGGGGAAAAAAACAGTGACTGAACGTCCCTGATGTTTGCAAGTTGCAACCCACCCTGAAAAAATGACCTTTGTGCATTCAATCTCAGAAGGCAAAGGCCATGATGTAATCTACTGGCAGCCACTGAAATAAATCCAGATGAACATTGAAGAGTCTATGGTCTACTTCTAAATAAACACGCACTGCATGTCTACAGACTTACGTGATGTCTGAAAAGAAGTTTGGAGGCATAATGAATTCTGTAAATGAGGAGTTGATCAAAAACATGTTATTCACAGGACTATAAAGGGCCAGAGAAGGGGATCTAGACAAGGTCCTTCCAGATCAATCATGACCTCTAAGGGGTTTAACATGTTTTAGAGATGTTTAAATGCTGGATATGTTTAAGTCGTACATGTTCTCTGACACCCTTGCAGGAACTTTCATTTGGTATTATATAATCTTATGTTATCCTAAACCTAAGAATGTGGCATTCAGTGATCCAGAAAGTATTTAGACACTTAGTCACATTAAAAAATGTATGAATGCCATTGCATTACATAACAAAATATGCAAATTAGACAATTTACTATTGATAAATTGTGAAATTAGGAAAATGCATTTCAATATAATCATAAAATGTACATTATTATGTTTCTTAAGCTGTGCATGCATGCCTAATAGCGTTATGCTTCAGATGCTATCAATATGTCCATATTGTATGTTTCACTGTATATCCAACTGGACCAAAATGTATGTGAACGTTACGCACAAATACCTATGAATACTTATCTGTCACAGATATTTAGTTCATATTGTAATAATCTGTTGGCAGACTTGGGTATTTTTGCAAATCTAAGCACAGTTTGAGACTTTTTAGATCAGTACTTAGTTTTAAGAAAAACTCAAAATTTCATCTCAGTCTCATAATTGAGATCTCTCTTTCCTGTGGAGAGTTTTGGCAAAAAAAATATCATTTGAGAGTGTCACAACATTTTGATTGTGAGCAAGAAAGACAGATAAAAAGACATTCTGAACATTTCTGTAACATTGATTTCACAGTAACCCACAGTCTCTTTAAGAACAAAACCTATTACATGGGGCTTGTACGGAGAAACACAAATTCCCATTGAATGTTCTCAGACATTCAGTAGAACGGAACATTCCGTTTCACCTCTAAGCTTGACGGCCTCCGTTGAGACACATTAGCCCTCTGCCGCACGCTTCTGGGGCTGAATGGCGATATTGGGCTTCATTTCTCTCTATCTGTGTCAGTAAAGATGCCTAATAACCTGAAGTCTGCCTCCCATTCTCTAATTAATGAGTGGAACACAGTGAGCCGTGAACGTGGCAGACCATTGAGCTCAAGCACTTTGCCAGGTGGCTGCCGTGACGTTTGGACCACGGATATAAATAGTCCCGGGACAAAGCTGCCTGTTTTAGCTTCTGTTGCTAACAGGAAAAAAAACTACTTTTTATATGACTGTTATCTGAGTTTAGGTATATGGAGTCTTGTAAGTGGAGGCTCCTAAAGTCAACCTGGAAATATAAATAGGTTAGACCAGCTCTAAAATATTGATTCGTCTCTTTTTGAGTGCAAAACGGTGAAAATAAATGAATAGATAAATCCTTATCTAGTAATCACAAATAACTGAAAGTCATGGAAATTCATTGGTCTAAAAGGTGTAAAAAAGATCCGTAAAATTAGTGATGACACTACTGATCTTTTACATTTATCAATAGCGTAATATCTTCATCAGTTCATCTATTTTTCATAATAGTGTAGCTTTTTCATTAACACGATAATTTTTACTTTTTCTTTGTTTTTTTCACATTTTTGTATGTTGCTAATCATATATGTGTCTGTCTGTCTGTATGTATGTATGTATGTATATATATATATATATATATATATATATATATATATATATATACAGTGCAATGCATAAGTGAATACACCCATGCTAAAGTTGACTAAAAAGAGGAATAAAAAATCATATTTTGGAAATTGAACTTAATGCCTTAATTAAAAAAATTAGGAAAAATACAACCTTTAAGGACACCAATTTTCTTTGTGAATGAATAATGTATCGTAAATAAATAAATGTTCTTCCTTAAAATACATGGTGCATAAGTGAGTACACCCCTATGTTAAATTCCCATAGAGGCAGGCAGAATTTTATTTGTAAGTATTTTTTTTTAACTTTTTTTTAGGATACTATGCATCCTGATAAAGTTCCCTTGGCCTTTGGAATTAAAATAGCCCCACATCATCACATAGCATTCACCATACCTAGAGATTGGCATGGTTTTATTTCAGTTAGCCTAATAGCTAGTTTGATTTGCATTGAGAGATGATCTTATGGAAAGTACCCCATGCCAATCTCTAGGTATGGTGAATGCTATGTGATGATGTGGGGCTATTTTAATTCCAAAGGCCAAGGGAACTTTATCAGGATGCATTGTATCCTAAATTTTTTTTTTTTTAAATACTTACAAATAAAAATCTTCCTGCCTCTATGGGAATTTAACATAGGGGTGTACTAACTTATGCACCATGTATTTTAAGGAAGAACTTTTATTTATTTACGATTATTCATTCACAAAGAAAATTGGTGTCCTTAAAGGTTGTATTTTTCCTAATTTTTTAAATTAAGGCATTAAGTTCAATTTCCAAAATATGATTTTTTATTCCTCTTTTTAGTCAAATTTAGCATGGGTGTATTCACTTATGCATTGCACTGTATATATATATATATATATATGTGACAGAATAAGAGCACAAAAAGCAGGTGACTATATTAATAGTTACACTACATTACTTGAAAAACACCTAAATAAAAAACATTAATAGTCACCTGCTTTTTGTGCTCTTATTCGGTCTCTGGTTATAGACTCTTATTCTCTCACTCATAATTATAAATTATGTAATCTGATCAATTTAACAATGTATTAACACACTGCCCCTTTAAGTATCTTTATGTAGTTAGCTGCTTTTTATAACTAAATATTTAAAGTGACTTGACTTTAAATGAACTACTTTAAATTTGCTTAGCAAACTACAATTTTAAGGTATCTTTCCCACCACTATTAAAGGTACAGACAAATAATAATTAACAACAGCATGAAGCATTTTTGTGTTTAGCAACATCATCACAACAAGCAGCAGCAGCAGCGTTGTTATCATTACGCTTATTTTCTTGAAGTGAAAAACCTTAAGTGAAGCACACTTTTTGGAAGTTCTTGAACTGATCAAATAGTATGCATGCATTGGTTATTAAAAAGACAGATATGATAAGTGCCCAAACATGACAGGGAATAGACTATAAAAAGTACTTGCCTTGACTTTAACAGTAACATGCAACCAATTGTTTTTTACTTACAATGGCTTTTTATTCGTTTGATTTAACCTTGGTTTTGAGGTCCACTGGTGCACTGAACACATGCTGGCTGCCTTAAGCCTGTGGATCATTTCAGATGTGAGGGGGGAAAATCTGGATCGTCATGAGGAATTTACCTGCTGCCTACTGGTCGGCCAGGACACTCTTGAAAACGAGATGAGCTCATCTCAAGAGGGGCTCCTGGTCAAATAATTTTTAAATAAAGATAGATACATCAATTGTACAACATGTCATATCTGGTTGATTTCTTTTTTTAGTCAAATTCTTTTGCTTAGGACGAGACAAGCATTTGCAGTCCAAAAAACAGTACATGGAGCACCAATCATGTCACGGTCCGTATTTTTCCCTTGTATGAGACAAGACCCCTTGTTTTAGTTAGACTAATGTCAAATCAAAAGTGCTGGCAACTTGCAGTGACAATATGGTACAAGCCCGTTCTCCACATGAAAGGACAAATGCACGTCTTGGCTTTGTTTACAACACCGGTCATCTCGAGTTATGACTGACGTTTAAAGGGTGAAAACGTCAATGCCACAAACAGAGATGGGTGCAGGTAGAATCCTAGTTTGGAATTCGGACAGTGTAATGCATACTGTCGAATTGGGGGTTCGTTTAATTTATTTCAATTTGATTTGACTGGCCTGATCACATCAATTCTTATCTGTTATTGATTAGTTGTGACGTGCATGTCACAATAGTGTGGGCATATTGATCCAAACCAATCCAATCCAACTTTTAGTGCAAGGCAAGTCAATCGCATCATGCCAGAATTTAGTAAATAAACATAAAAATTAAAACAACTGAACTAAATAAAATAACACTAGAACCTATATCTAAAATTAACTTCTGGATGCAGGCAAGCAGGTGCTAAATTTGATCGATATCCATATAATGGAACTTAAAAAGGGATATTATGTTTAATATTTCTAGCGTTTTGTTTCATGCACTCAAGTTTTGAAATTATGCTGGGCTTCATGCTATATTAATACGTCATAACCATTTCATATGCTTAAAGGAGAAACATTTACTTTGAGTTTTCAGGTCACATCTTAAATTATCTTCTGGTTTTATCTTATGAACTGCGAAATCAAAAGATGCACAAAGAAAGAAACAAGACATTTTAATACTGGTGTATTCAATAATCAGATCAACCCCTTATTAAAATAATTGCTGTGCTATGTATTTTTAGAGCTATACTTGGATGTGACCACTGAATTTAAGATGCATTTGTGCTTCACTTCAAATCTGGTCTGTCACAAACTAGTTAAACATTGTTACTGAGTAAAAGATTCATGAAGATGTTGGGTGAAAAGTAACAAGGCTCATGCTCAAGACCCTACTTTAAACTCTAGTGACAGAGAATTCAATTGAAAAGCCAAAAAAAGGTCATATACCAAACCCACTGAATGGTGCAAAGCATCAAACTGATGTTCTGCGAATGTTCAGAATGCATTAGCTCACATTTGAATTCCACACAATTCAAATTGATGATGGACGGTGGCCTGTATCTCAACAGTGAGACAAAGACTAAAATATGCAGCATTACAGAACCTTGCGTTGTCTTAAGACAGCTTGAATAAAATCCCTTTTTTTTTATTTTCCATTGTTCCTTTGAAACTGGTTGAAAGAAAGATCCTTCTTTTCAGTATTTCTATGAAGTACTGTAAGTGTGAGTGATAATGGATTTGTGTTTAGTGGGGAAATGTTAAAGTACATCAAGCCAACTGGTCTTAAAAAAAAAAGTACATTACGTATATATATATAATCTGAGACTATTGTAGCATAGTACAAAAACTACTTTTATGATGTTTTCATGGAGAAAAACATTCAGTAATAAATGTGTTGTAGTGAAAAATGAGGTGGGTGTAAGGTTTTGCTGATTTTCTTTAAATGTGATATTTTAGATGTTAATGTTGACGTGATTCATGCACAAATTAACTTCCAAAAAAAGAACACATTTGGAAAATAAACATTCGCTGCTTTGGAACAATATGTTTTGTGAACTGTTCAAATAAGTCGGGTAACACTTTACAATAAAGCTCATTTCATTAACATTGGTTAATGCATTGGGTATCATGAACAACATTTTTTCCCCCTAGTATTTATCAACTAATTAATGTTAATTTATAAATATACAATGTTCATTCAAATGACTTTAATGTTAATTTATGCAACTTTAAATGCTAAAAATGTATTGGTATGTAGAAATTACCATTAGCCAATATTAATAAATGCTGCAAAAGTACTGTTCAGTGTTAGTTTATGATGCCCAATGCATAAACTAATGTTAAAAAAATGATCCTTATTATGAAGTATGTGAACTTACCATAAATTGAATTATTATTATTTTTTAAAACATTTCTGTGTTTTGAAGAAAAAAATAAGTAAATAAATAGAATAAAGTAAGCACTTTAAATGGGCAGGGACTACACTAACATGTGAAGAACTGGTCCTAATTGATAGTTAATTATTCAAGCCCTTGCCCTTTAGTGCACCAGCTCAGACCCCCTCTAGGGGGCGCTCTGCTGCTACCAGGGTCAAGGGAGGGGGCGGGGTGGTGCTCATACCCAGGTGTGCGGGGTGGGGGAGTGGAACGGAGGCTCATGCTGGTGAGGGTTTGCCTCCGTCCACCCTCCATGCGTCCATTTGGGGATGACATTGAACCAAAACCAGCAGGGCGTCCAGCCCCGGGCAGGACGGTTACATGCACTGTCTCTTACCGACAGACCACTCAGTTAAGGCTAGCAAATTACATTTAGTTGCTATTAGTTTTAACGGTTTATGACTATATAATCCATACGAGACATTTGGACAAAGAAAAAAAAAGAGAAAATAAGGGAGCATATATACACGTCATGCAACACAATGGTAGATGATTGAGGTGCGATGAAGGACAGGACAATCGCGCAACAAACACACACAGGGTTCAGGCATTAAGCTAGAAGAGGAGGCGAGGGTTGGGTTTCCGGTCTTACCGATGCGGTCCAAGCGGTCGATAGCCACGGTTTCGAAAGCGCGGCGCATCATGGGATATTCCTCCAAGACTTCGTTGAAATGGTCCACAGACAGCGAGAAAAGTCTGCAGTAGGTGTCAGCGCGGACGCTAGCTGTACGACGACCTTTCGTCAAAAGGCAGATCTCTGTGGGAAATAGATTAATTAAACTTATTACATATTTTATATAATGGAGGCCACTAGCTGGACAAGGGAGCCAGCTGAGCAAGGCTACTTGGATTAGCAGAAGAGCTAACCTTGAATAAAAGAAAAGGTTAGCATATAAACATAGCATGAGGGTGTGGATTCACATGATGTATTCAGTGTAATATGTGGTGGGCAGTGCTTTTTATTCACTTTAGAGACTCTATAACATTTACCTGATGGTATCTGCAACACTTTTCATGTGTAGGTCATGTGGCGAATGAATTTAGCATTTAGCTTAGGGATGTGCCAGTGAGGAAATTTTCCCAACAGAGTTTTGGAGTTTCCTCCTCTTTTGCACCTTACTTTTAAATCGCTAATTTGAATGCGAAAGTAATATGCGCATGGACGCATACAAACAAATAATCAAACATAGTAATAACAATAATAATAATTTGTTTGTATAATAATAACAATAACAAAAAACATTAATAATTATATTAATACATATTTATGAATATATAGCATATATTTTTATAGTAGCCTATATATTTATTTATTTATTAATCACTATTATTATTATTATACAAACAATAAACAAAATATTGTTATTTATTTCATTATACAAACATAAAATCAAACATAATAATATAATATTTGTTTTCATAATAATAATAATAATAATAATAATAATAGCAATTGATATATATTAATTTTATAGTATTTATAAATATATTTATTAATCAAATATTATTATTCAAACAGTAAATCCATAAACAAAGCATAAAATATTGTTATTTTTATTATACAAACAATCTAAATATATATTATTATTATTATGTTTGTATAGTAGTAATAATAATATTTCTAATTTATTAATATTATAGTGTGTGTGTGTGTGTGTGTGTGTGTGTGTGTGTGTATGTGTGTGTATATATATATAATTTACTATTGTTACAATAAATAAATAAACTATTGTTATTTATATTATTATACAATTATATTTACAATTATTATTATACAATTATTATTATATTATGTCAATATTTTGTACAATATTTTATTTAAGCTTTATCAGGTTTGTATGTATTTGTATTACAGACCTGCATACCTAAAAATACACCTCATCATCTAGAAGTACGCTTGTTTTCATTTAATACAGTGCACACAGAGAGATTTTTAATGAACCTTAGAACCTGTGTAATCTCGTACACAATTTGGCTTAATCTTCCCTGAGGGGGGGAGGTCTTCAGTGCTTAGAGAAGATCTGCAAATGGCCCTGTCTTTCAGCTTAAGACATGCATGGGTATACGTTTATATGCAACTTCTGTCAGCTAGAGCTGGAGTAAATAACATATGACTATACTGATTCTTTGAATATATTTGCTGTAAATGTAGGACTGTACATGCTGTGCTTCAAAATGACAGATTTTTAGCTATTTTGTCCTGGACAGGAAAAAAATGCTGAGGAAAAAAGTCTGTGTAGCCTGCGGGACGTGCTAACAACACTCTCCAGCTGGGAGTGGGAACAAGGCGTCGGAGTATTTTAATGGAAATGTGCCATCTCTCTGGCATCATGTGGTGCAGTATAAAGGTGATGGTGGCAAAAGTACTTTGCACTTGCTATTCTATTTCTAATTGGTTGCTTAGCCTCAAATGTCACTGTAATGTACATTTTCACAGCCCAATAACAGCGACCGAAAAGTCAAGATAGATAAAGATAGTTCTAAAGCTACAAAATGATGAAATGTAATGAAATTTGGGATTCCGGTAGTAATTGTCTTACTATGCACGTCTGTGGCTGACTGCCAAGAGTGGATGAGTGCCTGAACAAGTTAGCGCCTAAGCTAGCGAATGTGTGAAGGTGTCTCTCTCACCCTCACGAAAGAGCATCCAATCAACTTGCCCCTGCAAATGGAAATGACGCTTGACCTCAGAGCTCCGGATGTCCGTCGGTTTGGCATGTATCCCAGTTGTGAGCTAACAAATGGGGTTTGCCTGATTTATCATGATCAAACGCCTCACCTTAACTGGCCCTCACCTCACGGCACACTGCCAGAACTTCACTTTACATACACTGATGCTTTAAACCACTGCATGTCTTTAAAAAAAACTAAATCAGTACCAAGATTTTGCCTTTATTAAATCAAATACCTGCTATTCTAATTTCACCTGGACAGTTTTTATTTTAGTGATGACACTAATAATGTAATAATAATAATAATAATAATAATAATAATGATAATAATTTGTATTTATCGTTCCATTTGTTTTTATAATATTATAAATAATAGATACAAACGTTTATTATTACTTTTTATTTCTTATTATTTATAAGAAATAATGTATTATTATTATTAATAAATAAAAAATATATACAATATAATACAATAATAATAATAATTTGTGTCTATTATTATTTTTATTATCATTTTGCTTTTATTTTAATAATATATAAAAAAAATTTATTAATTCATAATAATACATATTAATATTAATAATAGATATAAATGTTTATTTATATTATTATTATTATTACATTTTATTTCATTATTATTATTGAATAAAAAACTGTAATAATGTGTATTTATTTATTTATTATATATATTTTTTTATAATAATAATACAACAATCTGTTCTTATTTGTATTGCTATAATAATAATAATAAATAGTATTTATTGTTATTATTATTATTATTATTATTCATTAATAATAATAATTATTATTATTATTATAATACATACGTTTTTATTTATTTCCATTTGTATGTATTATTACTAATAATTATTATTATTAATATAATAATAATAATAATAATAATAATAATAAACAAATAAATACAATTATTTTATTATACAATATTAAAGGCAGTATTTTATTTTAGCAATTTTTAATTAGTCAATAAATTGTATTACTATGTATCTCACAGCATATCAGCTTTTTTTTCAGAGTTCTGTATCAGCATTGGTCACCGAAAAACCCACGCTGGTCGACAACTACACTAGACACAGTTTGACTTAATGCCACTCATTAATAATTGTTGGGTTGTCCTGCACGTTTTTGAACGATCTCCGTTCAATTTAGGACCAAGGTCAGTGTGTGTGAAGTTTCTATCAGAAAGCAGTGAGGAGGAAGAGATTTTCTGACACCGCCAGCAGCTTTGACACACGTACGGCCCCGTGTACACACACACACACACACGCACATATGCCTGCAGCATTCCTGCTATGGGCCAAAATACCCGTAGCAGATGGTTTTCAACTGGAGCAGGTGGCTGGCATCACAGTGTACCCATGGTAGAGCAGGCACAACCTTCATGAATCGTGAGGGAAAATTATTTCATTTCAATTTTTGTTCCCACACTCGTACAGCTTAGGTAACACTGAAGAACATGTGACATCAAGGTCATTTGTGACATAATCTCTGAATTATAAAACTGTACAGAACTGTATTTAGAAGCTTGTGGTTTCTACATCTCTTGTCCGTTTTACTTTGGTCCATCAGTACAACATGAATTTGCATTGTACAGAATTTGCATTGCATTCATAAGTGTTAAGTTGATTGTGCAGCAATTTTGTCCTAAACCCTGTGGCTGTTTGCAATGATTTTTCTACCGTATGTAAACATGCACCAGACGGATGTCTTTGACTTGTGTAGCTTATTCAGCACCTTGTGTGGAGTTCAGCAAGACTGTAAGTTGTTTACAAGTTTGTGCCATCTGTTTGTGGGTTTTCAACTGACCTCCAAAGTAGGATCCGTCGGTGAGTTTCAGCTCTTTGTTGAATTTGGTAATGACGCTGGCCACTCCATGCTGTATGAAGTACATCTTTTTACCCACGGTTCCCTCTCGAATAATGTAATCGTTGGGCTGGAAGACCTCAAACTTTAGTTTACTCAGCATTCCCGTCACAAAGTTAGGGTCTGCGTTTGCAAACAGGGGCATAGTGGCCACCAACTTACGACAGTTGAAGTTCACAATTTCCTATAGAGCAAAACAGAAAGAAAACACAATCAACAGACATCAAAAGGTGGGGAAAAAAAGCATATAAGACAGTATTTTTGTATTTTTAATATAACCAAAACTTACTTTATTTATTTATTCATTTAATCACAATGTTACTTAAATTTTATATGCACAATTTCCTGTGGGACAAAATAGAAACAAGACAGTTGACTATATATACTAAAATAAAAGAATAAAAATGCATTTATGACTTCTTTTTTTGTAAAATGACCCAGAAAGTTGTAATATAAAAAAAAAAAAGTATTTGTTTTCTTGATTATTATTATTATTATTATTATTTTTTATTATTTTTTTTTACTTTCTGAAAATATTTAAAATGTATCTCAATATTTATATTTGAAATGGTGTAAAGTTTTTTATTATTCTTTTTGAATCACAGTGTTGCTTAATTTTATATTCACAATTTCAGAAAGACTAAATTTTACTTTATTTAATATTTTGGTAAAACGACCCAGAAAATTAAGATTTAAACAAAAAAAGTATTAATTTGTTTTATTTTATCTTAATGTTTTGCTTTCTGACAATATTTGAAATGCATCTTACTATTTATATCTAAGATGGTGTCAAGTTTTTAAAAGTTTAATGCATTTATGACTTTTTTGTGTTTTGGTTAAATAACTTTTTTATTTATTTATTTTAATGTTTTGGCCTTCTGACAATATTTAATATGCATCTCATTATTTATATCTGAAATTAAAAGTTGCCTAATTGTCAGCAAAATCATAGAAATATATTGTGCATATTTAATATATTATTTAGTAGGGGTGGGCAATATATAAGAGCAAAATATCTTTTTAAAATACATATTTCAAAGCTTGAATTTTTCTCTGCGACTATCACAAGCCTCTATAGTCTCTCTTCCCACTGCATTGCAGTGATCTTATTGTATGGTACCTGTACAGTCAGTGTCAAGCTCTCTTCAGCCAATAGCTGAAAGCCTGATGCACATAATGTTCAGTCTTTCTCGTCTCCGTGCTGCCGGGGTGAAGGAAGTGTTTGTTTGCTGTGGCTTATGTGTGAAGGATAAATTTGCACTGTGCTTTAAATCGTGGCGTAGTCGGAAAAGCGTCAGGAAAAGGTTCTGACCGCAATCACACAGGAGGAATAATGAGTTTGATAGCCACGTCCAACCCTTTACCTCCACTAGGGAGACAAGCTGGAGACTTTATCTATTTAAAGCTGGTTTGTCACAAGGCGGTGCATGTAAAAATAGCAGCCCTGACCAACTGAGGGAAAGAAAGAGAGAGATCGAGGAGGGAGGGAGGGAGGGAGGGAGGTGCTGCCACAGAGTTGAGGTGTTTTGGGGATGAAGCCGTCAGTGTTATCTCTCACTTTGCCGTGTCATAAAAGACACTCATTCTGTCTGCTAAATCATGATGACATGAGTGTTGCATTCTGGGTATTTTTTTTCGAAATTCCCATTTTCGGTATGCATACAGTAGGATATCTGGATGACCTACAACATCAGTCAACCTAATATAAACTACTAATGACTGATGAGTTAATCTGCCAGAAGCGCTTACTAGGCTTAAAGAACTTTATGTGGCATTGAAATAATTTGAAAGACCTGTGGTATCCAAAAACTAAGATAAGATGTTTCCTTTTATATCCAAATGAAAAGGATTATGCGTCCAGACAGGGAGATAATCCTAGATCAGCACTTATTTTGTAGGATGCTTAGGTTCAGATGTACCCGCAGCTGCATTGGCTCTGACCCTGGGTCAGCACTACTGTGACCTCTTGGTGTCTCACCTCTTTGAGTGGGTCGTTGAGCTCGTTAAGGATGCTGTCCTCGTCGAAGATCTTGCCCTGGTAGCGATGCTCATAGTAATCGTGGATTTTCTGCCGCATGTCAGCTGGCAGCTTGTGGAAGGACATGTACTGCTCCACTTGCTTGTACTGTGAGAGAGAGAAAGAGAGAAAGGAGTTTTTAGCATAAAAAAAAAGAAGCAAGTAGTCGAGACTTGTACCTTTATATTTAAAATGAATCTCAATATTTAGATCTGAAATGGTGTGAAGTTTTTTTTTTTTTATCAATCACAATGTTAATTTTATATTCACAATGTCACAAAACAGAAAAAAAAATAAAAATAAAAATAATAAATATATAGATTGACAATGGAGTACTTTCCATAAGATCATCTCTCAATGTAAATCAAACCAGCTATTAGGCTAACTGAAATAAAACCATGCCAATCTCTAGGTATGGTGAAGGCTATGTGATGATGTGGGGCTATTTTAATTCCAAAGGCCAAGGGAACTTTATCAGGATGCATAGTATCCTGGATCCATGAAGTAACTGGCCTTTAAAAATAAAAATCTGCCTGCCTCTATGGGAATTTAACATAGGGGTGTCCAGACTTATGCACCCTGTATTTTAAGGAAGAACATTTATTTATTTACGATACATTATTCATTCACAAAGAAAATTGTTGTCCTTAAAGGTTGGATTTTTCCTAATTTTTTTAATTAAGGCATTAAGTTCAATTTCCAAAAGATGATTTTTTATTCCTCTTTTTAGTCAAATTTAGCATGGGTGTCTAAACTTATGCATAGCACTGTATATAAATTATTTCAGCCAGGATGCACTATATGCATTAAATTAAATTAAAACTCATCAAAGAATCCTGAAAAACATACAAAAAATATTAAGCAGCACAATCATTTTCTTCCAATGAAAAATGAATAACACTGCTTACAGTTTTCTGTGTGCTAAATGTCAGTATGCATGGAATACTACATTTGCCAGATCATGCACTGATCATTTATCTCACAATGCAATGCTCTTAGAATGATTTCTGAAGGATCATGTGACACTGAAAACTGGAGTAATGATACTAAAATGTCAGCGTTGCCTCACAGGAATAAATTACATTTTTAAATATATTGAAATATTGCTGTTTTTCTGTATTTTTACTCAAACAAATGTATCTTTACTGAGCATATAAGAGACTACTTTCAAAATCATTTAAAGGGGTGGTATGATGCCCCTTTTTACAAGTCTCTGATGTCCCCAGAGTGTGTATGTGAAGTTTTAGCTCAAAATACCCCACTGATATTTTTTTGAGCAAAAATGTTTTGTGTGTGGGCTCTTTAAATGCAAATGAGCTGCTGCTCCGCACAGAGGGCGGAGCTTTAACAGCTCGTTCTTAGCAGAGCCATATAGAGCCCTTTGTTGCAAGGCGGGGTTTATGTAAATTTTAGGGTTAGTGATGTCACTAACCCGGGAGGAATGTCATGTAGTCCCTATCAGTCGTTTGTCAGTCCTTTAAAGTGATTTCTTTAAAAGCAAATATCTCCCTTTGCTTTGAACTTTGAGCGTTGTAACTTTACAGATGTTATGTTCAAAAAGTAACATTACACACTAACTAAAGTTAAAAAAGTGAAATCATAATTAACCACCCCTTTAAAAACCTTACCAACCCCCAAACTTTTGAACGGTTGTAAATATAATTTAGAGTAGCATGTGACCTAGAAATGTCACTGGTTTACATTTTTATATTTCATTGTGTTCATGTTCTCAGATTTGCAATCAAAAGTCAGAGATTTCAATGCTGACATTTCTCATCATCTCTTCCAAAGCCACATTATCCTGGCTATTATTATCTCAATTGTTTCTATTTTTATGTCCCCCAAGGAATTAGTACTTAAAGTCCCCCTGAGGTGAAAATCAAGTTTTTAATGTTGTTTATAGGTCTATGTGGTGTTTTTAATATGCTTTAAGACAAACCATGTGTAAATTCATCATCGTCAATACCATTACTGAGTATTTTCTCCTTAAAACTGCAGTGAACCAAAGACAGTCGCAAAAACGCTGTTTGAAATTTCTGACCCGTCTAACCAATCACGTCAAAGTGTGGATCTCTGAGCTGGCGTGAGAGAGTGGAGGCGGGGCTAATTTACATATTCATAGAACCACGTATACTAAATGTGGCAAGGGTGTAGAGTTACATTCAAGCTATTTTAAGGGCATGAAGACATTTTTTTCCACAGGAAAAAACTTTTAAATATGAGTTTTAGGGGCTAAAATTATTAGGAAACTTTAAATGAAACAACACTGAGAACATTTACCTGAGCTATGAAAGAGCAGCCTCTGAGCAATAAAATGTCCCTCCCGTGTAGGCGTTTGGTGAAATGATCTTTTTTAATTCATGCATGATTTAATGATGAGCCATTTAGATAAATCCTGTGTAAACACATTCGCACACACAGAAAATTGTGCTGGGTCACTGGCTGTGGGCAGGTGGTGACAACACTTCCTGTCTGCCAACTCAGCTGATGACATCAGAGCAGGAATGTCTAATCCCAACACCTGCTCCCTTTCACCTGTCTCTGGTTACACATAAATTCAATTATGCATGCATTCGGTACCGACACAGGCTACCCACTCCATACCGTCACAGGAAACGATAGCCTTCCAAGACAGTCAATATCCATCCGAGAACAATCTATTTTAAACTGTTACATTGACTGACTTGCATATTTATAACAGCTCTCCTGTTCATGATTAATCAATACATGCACTATTCCTATACAGGCTATTTTATCTATTGTCTCTCTATGAATTGACTTTTACCTTAGTGTGAAGTGAGATTCATTAAGAAACTGTTAGACTAACAGGCCATATTATTATGCAGCACAGAAACCGTATTCTGATGGTAGACCGCATAATCTTTCATCGGTGCGGGTGAAATGGCTTTGAATGACTAGGACAATTCAAGCACCAAGCAATTAGGCTAATGTTCCAAAACCTCCCCGTCTCTCGCTCCACCGCATCTGCAGCGGGGACACGGCTAGACCCACGGCTACTTAGCGTCTCGATGGGAAGTCTTTATCCGTGTCTCTTAGACAGAGGCCTTGAGAATTTAAGAGCTGATGTCTTCAGGCTGTGGGATGCTATAAGACAGTAGCCTACAGGCAGCTTTTAGCTTGACCATATGTCTCTGAGGAGACTTTGTGTCTGATATATATAAAGGAATTGACTGGCTGTGTGCAGGCAGGGTGCTAGTACACACACACCTGCAAACAGTGTGTTTCAGCACAAAAACATGCATTTTACTCACGATCCAGTTTAACGAATCTGATGAAAACGAGTGTGATGAAATAGTGTTGTGCCTCGAGTATTTAAGCAGGCAATTATAGGGATTCACAACCTTTTAGTATCGGTTAATGGCTAATATTATAGTGCTGATTTGTTTTGGATACTTAATTGTGCTAACTTGTCCCTATTTTTATATTTGGTTATAAAAATAACACCGATATAAGAGAAAATGAGCACAATGTTGTCATCTTTAAAAGTGTTTTGTAAATATGTTTTATAAAATTATTTGTAAAAAACATTTTATATATTTGGTTTTAATTTTACTTTGTTTTAGTAATTTTATTATGTGCTTTTGTCTTTTTTTTTTATATCATTAATTCATTTTTATTTCAGTTTTAGTTTTAGTAACTATGTACTTCTGCTTAAACTTATTATTTTTCCAGTTAGTTTTCAAGGCAGCATTTCAATTTTTCAATCATTTTCATTTACGTTTTTAAAGTTTATTCCTTATATTACTTATATATATCACTTCAGCTTGATTTCAATTACTGAAAACAATAGTTTGTTTTAGCTAAAAGTAAGAACACTGCGTGAAAAATAAATAAATAAATAACACTGTTAAATGTGATCTTTATCAAAAATCTCAAAATTAATATCTCTTTTTAAAAGTGCATTATAATATTTTGATGCCTAAATTCACTTGTGACATTTAAACAACTGAATTTGTATTTATTTTTATTTAGACAAAATAGTATTTAAATATCTGCCATTTATTTGTTATTGGCCATTACTTGATAAGTAATTCTCAACTTAAATTAAGATTGGTGCATCCAGTCATTGTGGATTATTTCTATGTAAATTAGGCTTATAATAGATGCCTTATTCACCACAACCCCAAGCTATTTGCCTGTACTAGTTAACGCAGTGTCATTATTTGCATAATTCAGGCAGTAGAATCAGATGCTAAAACAATGTGAAAATACTGTAAATGGTTCAGACACAATTAATTCCCACTCCCACACATAAGTTGTGTCCCAATTCAGAGGCTGCAGACTTCAAAGGCCACACCTTCAAAGCCCCGTGAAACGAAGGACGCATTAGTAGACCGCATTCGAAGAATTGGGACAGCCTTCGCCACCGCCACGCCGCTGTGACGCATTCTACCTCCGCTAGAGTTTTCTAAGCTGGAGAGTCTGAGCCAGCGCTGGATATTCAGAATATGAGTAACTGTGACCTGTGGTCAGTCAGTCGGTGGCAGTGTGAGTCACTAGGCATCAGGGCAAAAGCAGACACGCTGATATGGGCTTCCTTACAGAGATATTGTCCAAGTATTTATTCACACACACACATAGTGTGCATGAGTACACAAACACCAGCATGAATCATCATTGTAGACTTATACCGTAATAACTTGGGATAAGTTAAGAATGGGTTTCAGCACATACTGTATTTATATGTACACTGTAAAAAAAGTATATGATCAATACATTATGACAACATGTTTTTGCATTGCTTTAACTCATCAGAACATAATAAGTTATATAATATTCAACTCATTTTCAAGTTAGTTTAATGTAGTTTAAGTTGAAATTACTTAAACATCCAAGGTGATTGTACTAATTTTATTTTTTTACAGTGTACTGCATGGCTCAATTTTATTTTAAAATTTAAATTAAACAAGACATCCTCTATTATATATATTTTAAATGGGACCTATCATTCCCTTTTAAAGTCTTGATTTGTTTTTGGGGTCTACTAGAATAGGTTTTCATGATCGAAAAACACATTTTACATTATTGCAGCACCTTTCTTTCCAGGCTGTCAGTAACACTTAGTTTAGTTCCTGTCTCTACGAAGCCCCTCTTTCTGAAATGTGCTCTGATTGGTCGCTGGACCAGTGCGTTGTGATTGGTCAACCACTTCAAGCGCGTTTCGAGAATGACACGCCGTTCCACCGCAAGTGTCAACACACTACTAACGCAGGTCTCTGCCTTTTTATTATATTTTTTTGCTTATACCTTGGGTGGGAATTATTTAAGTGAGGAATATTGTGACATGTTCGTTCCCTGTAGAAAACTCAAGACTAAAATCAGGGCGGAGTTCAGAAACCCGTGTTTACTGATTTAGACAATAACTACCTTTGGAGTGAAATCGTGCTTTGTGTTATTCAACATTACACACTAAAGAAAGTTAAAAATGTAAAAAACAGCTGGTTGATAAGCTTGGACACCAGCTTACCACCTTCCATTTTCTCTCTCAGACATTCACAAAAAGAGGGACCAAAACTTCAGAAACTCTGGAAACTCATCCATTTTAATCAGAGTCTACTTACACACACACACACACATATTCAGCGAGCAGAATCAGGGGATCAGCCTGTTTGGTTTAACGGATTGTCACAGCCCAATGACGACAGCACCTGTGAATAAACATCGTCTCACACACTGCAGGCCAGTGGCGCTGCGCTAAGACAGCGGGTAGAGACGCAAATGAAGGCGAAAACAAAAATGTCACTTCTTGTTCTACATTGATTACAGCGCATCTGTCAGAGCATGATAAGGCCAGTTTGTGTTTGCAGTACATTGATTTATGCTGAGCTCACAAAGAAGGGGAACTTTTTGGTTGGTCGTGTGGGGAACGGGGGGTGTAGAGGCTTTTGAAGGAGTAGTCTTGAGGTGGTGAGAAGGCACAGAGAAGTCAAGCTGTTTTGGGCATTTGGCTTAAAGCAGGAATATGGTTTGGCACTGCCAGAGTAGATAAACTCATATCATCCTGAGGGGATTTCATAAAGCTTGCTTACATGCACTTCGTGATTCCCACAGAGGTAATGCTAAAATGTTTCAGCCGTCTGTGTGAATGACAGCTGGTGTCCTCTTATTGTCAATGGCATATTTATATATCCGCTTCAAAAAGGCCTTCAACACTTTCTGCAGAAATGTGCCAGTGTTTTTGAATTTTCTTGAAGACTTGAAGCCCCGCCATGTCCCCTTTCCCCCTTCCCCCTTTTTTATTTTCTTATTCATTTTTTCTTCCTTTTCATTACCTTTCTTTCCTTCCCTTCTTGTCCTTACTTTTTCTGTCTACTACCTTCTATTTATTATTTTTTATATATATTCATTATTATTTTTTATCCTTCCTTCCTTTTCCATTTTTTTGGTCCCTTTTTCTCTCAATTTCCTGACCTTTTCATTTCCTATTGCTTTTCGTCTTCCAACCTTCCTTTTTTCCGTCCCTCCTGTTCTGTCCCTTTCCTATCCTTTTCTTTTTTGCTTTTCATTAATCTATCCTTTCCCTTTCTTTCTATCCTCCCTTATTTTCTTCCTGTTTTGGCCTTTTCCTTTTCCTGTCCTTTAAAGACCTTGCAATCTTTTTTTAGTTTCATTTAATTCCTTTTCATTTGCTGTCATGTCGCGTTTCCTTTCCTGTTCTTTCCATTACTTTTCTTTGTCTTTCCTTTCTTCCTTACTACTTGTCCTGTCTCCTTCTTTTCTTGTCCTGTTATTTTCCTTTTCCTATCCCCTCCTTTTTCCTATTTTTTGCCCTTTTCATTTTGTTTAATTTCAACTTCCAGCCTTTTTCCTTCTCCCCTTCCAGTTCTGTCCTTTTTCTTTTCTTTCCATTTCCTAATTTTCTTTCACCTTCCTTCCTTCCTTCCTTCCTTCCTTCCTTCCTTCCTTCCTTCCTTCCTTCCTTCCTTCCTTCCTTCCTTCCTTCCTTCCTTCCTTCCTTCCTTCCTTCCTGTTCTGTACTTTTCCTTTCCCTAAAATTTTGTACTTAGTTGGTTATAACGAAATGATTCATGAGTGTGCAGAGCTCACGCCGAACAAACTATGGCGTATAGATTGCTGCAGGCATGACGTATTTTTGTAGGCCAAACCTGGGTTAGCATTTTAGGACTTCCGGTTCCATCATCCTAGGGCTGGGCGATAAAACGATAACGATAATTATCGCGATATAATTTTTCTCGATAAAACGATATCAAGAGTTCGATAAATGTTCGATAATGTTTATGCGCCAAAAGCGGAACGAAACTCATTTGAACCGCGCGCCACACGGACCATTTATCCGCTCGGCTCAAAGTCCAAACCGCAGCGCAGCGTGAGCTCACTAGAGCCGATGCGAGAAGCGCTTGAATTCAGTGAAGAACACAAATGTCTCAGTGATTTAAACCAGTTTAAAGGCAGATGAAACAGCGCTGACAAACAGGAGAAACACTGTGCGCAGAAGGCTTTTCCGTCTACAAATTCCCATCATTTACCATGGATTTACTGTAACGTTAGCCTAGTAATATACACTGCACCATGAAATGTGGGATATACATATTGAATTGTATTATATTATTAATGTAGACAATGTATTAAAGGACTGATGGAATATAATTACAGTATTTAATAATGTATTTAGGCTACTGTTTTTCATACAAATAGCCTACCATAGAAACCATAAAGTTACATTTTGCCATGATAGTGAGGTTATCATGATCTAAATGCATGATACTGGATGACCAATGGTTAAGTTTAATAAAACTCAAACAGTCAGAATATTACATTTTACCAAATAAAAAATGAGCACATGCAGAAACTAAGAAATTAATTGTTCAATAAAGATATTTATTTTGTTAAGGAAAAATGACAAATGTTTGAATGTTCTACCTCAGATTTGTGAAATGTTCACCAGTATGGCAAGTGTTTGTCATGATATGTTCTGACAATAAAGAGTAGGTTAAAACCACAATTAACGCTCTTGTTTCTACAACTTTCACTTAGGAGCAAAAATCTGCCTTTAAACTTGAAAGAAATAAAGATTTTTTTTTTTTTTTGGCCATATCGCCCAGCCCTACATCATCCTGAGGTCAATGGGTTTTTTGAATGTATTTTTGGTGAAATGCTTGAAATCGGGTCTGTGGTGAACACTCAAGATATTTTCACATTTTATTCTACGATATAAAATACATCAGTAATACTCTCTTGTGTTTTTCTTTTTAAAAAAGCTTTTACTTGTCTAGTAAAGGGTGATTGCTAATACAGTAAGTGGCTAAATGGGACTACAGAGATTGTTGGGAACATTAGATGTCATCATGTCGAACAAGTAAACTCATCTACTCACTAGTCCGCTTTCAGAGCCTCTTTGCGTTCTTGCAAACTATTAATGCTTTTAAAACAAAGACTGAAAGAGTTGTCAGAAGCTTAGCACTTTTCCTTTCCCCATCATTTCTTTCCCTTCTCTGTACAGGTTTTCTTTTTTTCTGTCATTTCCATTACCTTTCATTTTCCATTTACTTTGCTCTTCTTTCTGCCCTTTCTTCCTTTTCATTACCTTTTACTTTCCTTTCATTCCTTTCCTTTGTGTTAAACACTAGGCTAGTTCTGATTTTTACTCTCTACTACGTTTCGGGCAAGAGCAAAGAAGGCTAATTCACGTTCAGGTTTATTATCAGCGTGGGAACAGAAATGCTTTGTCAAGATTAGGTTTATCACCACTTTCTCTCTTTTTCCCCCTATTTCTTCTTGCAGAAGCGGTCATCACATTAAATGTGTGCTGGGCTCTGGCAGGGTTATATTAGATGTCAGAAACAATCCGCCCAGCCTGTCTGCATCTCTCCTGCGTCTCAGGTGCTTGAGACTGCCCTTCACTCTCTCTCCAGCAAAAAATAAATAAATAAATCGAAAGGTGCTTTGATCCACCAAATTGCAAAGGTACCTGCTCAGGAGGATAGACTGCGGCGCGCTCATGCGATGGGGATGATAATACAGATATCCTAATTTGCATGAAGGGAAGATGAGAAAAGGCAAGATGATTTGAGGTCATAATGCCTTTTATTATTCTGTCCCTTTGACAATTAGAATCTATATTTTGGATTTTGTTGAAGTAACAAACATACAAAATAGATCATCTGTATGCATGCCCACAAACTTTCTGATTTTGGCCTCAATTTTGCCAAACAGTAATTGCAATCGACAACGTTTAATATTAATTAGCAATACTAAAATATTTATGTTTCCTATCATAAATTACATCTTAATCGTGCATGTTCAGGTTTACTTATAAAATATTAATGTGCGATAACAATCTAATTATTTAGCATTACCTTCATGTCATGATCATACAATCAAAATGACCTTGAGCTTGCTGTAAATAAATTTCCTTTATCGCTAAACAAAACAATGCCAACATCAGTGCTGTGAATATCAACTATAGTCAATGCTGTCAATCATGACCAAAGCCCTACGATAGATGCACCTGGCTTTAGCATCCAACAATCAACCCACCTGTTTAACCTTTCCATTCAATCACACAAAAGCCTGTATGTGTGAAGCACTTCATAACAAGCCTGCTGATCTGACAAAGGATTATATGCCGTTTTTGATAGAATATCCTTGCCTCGCTCTCCTGCTGTGGAATGCTATGTAAATGCCAGGAGATAATGGCTGGGTTTATTCCTAAACTGGTCTCAAAAATAACATCAGCTGAATAAGGTGAACCTTGACCTCACATGAAAGTAACTTCTCCTCGAAACGCTCTCCTGCTGATCGTCTTTGATCTTGCACTTTGAAAGAACTCTTCCACTCATACGAAGCTCCCTGCTCGGCACACAACCACGTGTCGTGGTTCCTCATGGGTCTGATCTCATCCATGTGCTGGTTTGATCTACTGATCATAGGAGATCTTCTACTGCAAAGCCACAGATGAGTGGACTGATGAGAGATAAGGCTGTGGGAGCGTGGTTATCTTCCATTAGTCGGTGTTCTTATGCTTGTCTTTGCAAATGGAACAACGGATAGAATCTAAATGAGTCAGACAGTGCAAGAGCTGAGCTAGAAAAGTCTTCATCAGATCTGTTATAAAACCACTGATAACAGCATATGCCCCGATTTATTTATTTGAAATAATAACTTTATTTATTTGTATTTATTATTGTTATTTCTAATGTATTCATTAGTGTGTTTTTTTTATTATTTTTATTTTGGCCAAACTGTAAGGCAGTATTGCATACCTTTCTGGAAATGGTAATCCCAGAATGCATTGCTAAAACCTCAGTGAAAAAATTCTGATTGTGAGAGTCATAATGAGTCAAATAGTTTTATTTAACAGTAGTGAGAGGAAAAAAAAGGTAAAATTACCAAAATTTCAGTAGTCCGTCCGTATACCAGGCAAATTTCTTGGTTCTCTGTAACAATTTTGGTACCACAGCAAAAACTATTGTAACTGATTTATTTTATATATTTTTTTAACAATTTTAACAATAACAATTTAAAAATTAAATAGGCTATATTAAACAAATTAAATTAGTTAATTTTTAATGCTATTAATGATTGTATGTAAATAATATATTAGCATGTAGCCTACAAAAAATGTTAGTTAAAGGTATAGCGGAGGATTTTCTTTTTCCGGGTGGATCATCAAGACTACACTGTAAAAAGTGAACAGAAATGAAGTTTTCTCAACTTAAATTATCACGTTTTTCACGATAAAACGTGATAATTTAAGTTGAGAAAACGTAATTTCTTTAGGTGTTACCAATTGAAGTAATTTTTTTAAGTTGATCCAACTGTTCACTTTTTACAGTGTATTGGTCCTCCTAAGTGTCAATCATTCTGGTGATTTGTTTACGTGCACACGATTCACACGATGGCATGCACTCAAAACAAAGGTTGGGCTTCCCACTGATGCCTCAGTCGCGAAGTTTCTACTTGACAGGTAAAGTTTGGCTTGCTATTTGGAGAAATCCATTTAAAATCACTGCTAGTAAAAGTTAATGTAAGCTATGATTAGCTTGTGCATGCTCTCTCGTGTTCACGTTTAATAGGCGTTCCCTCTCGGGAGCAGGTAGAGTGTTGCGCATGTGCATTTTTTCAAAAAGTGGAGAGGGCGGTTCTTTTCTAAAATTCGGGAAAATCCTCCGCTATACCTTTAATCAATGCATTAAAAAAATGCATACAAATTTGTAATACTGTATATAGCTTATATATAAAAAAGAAACACAGCATCGTTGCACAGCATCTGAAACGCTGTTTTGGTCATTCTGAAATGCCCTGTCGTCAAAGTGTTTATGAGGAAGTGACGATTTTGTTCTCTTCAACTGACTGGATGGAAACTGTGCATTATTCGCAAGTGTTTTATGCAATATTCAAATTTTGTGCATAAGGTAAATTCGCAACTTTGGATGGAAACATAGCTAATGAAGCTGATATCACTTCAGCACAAGCTCACTGACTGTGTGAAAACTGTTTATAATCGTGTTCTTGCAAACTATAATAACCCGAACTTTCAGGGAAAAGCAGCCGGCTATCAGCGGGTACAGGATTGACCCGGTACTACCGGAACTGCCAATAGCCTACTACAGAAAGGCTGGTAGGTTTAAGTTTTTAAAATTTAAGTAGCCTATAGACTCGAATACTGCTACTTTTGACAACGCTAATAGACAATGTACAGCAAGGCAGTTCACTAGGTTTTGAAAGTTTAACATCCTAGTTATCCAGGTTGATTTATGCTTGTTAGTATTGTCTTGGTGTTGGGATAAGTCATGGTAGTATGTAGATTTTTTCATATATATATGTATAAAAAAAAAAGAAAAAAAAGTTGTATTATTTTATATGCTACTTTAATTAGCATGCTGTGCTTTCGCTGTTAAGTTAGTTAAACAGCCTGGTTGGGACACTAGCACACCAGTATTCAAAATAAGTCCGACTGTATGCTGGTGACCAGCGATGCTGTTGTTCTCGGCAGTATAGGCCAGTGACATTGGCTTTGTCATTTGACCTCTGCTGTTTATATATAGTGACCACTGAGAAGCCAGTTCGATATGAATGTATTTTGCAGATCTCTGGGCAGGGGAGCTGTATCTAATATCCATTTGCAATGGAGCCAGATTTTAATTGGCATTATGGCGGGATTAAACCACAGCGGTGACATTGCGATTCTAAGTGAAGTGTGTAACACTGCTCTTTGTGTCAAACGCTACACGGCCACGGAAAGGTCAAAAAATCATATTTAAATTGAAGATAAGAGTCCGTGCTGGGACAGGCAGAGATGTAAAATTCATAGAAGCCTTTTGTCTGCTTCAGACCGCTGTGTCATTGTCGCAGTGAAGGTGACACCAGCTCCGTGTGCAACTCAGATAAGCCCGTGCACAGCAGCCATGACAGGGAAATTGATGGTACGCATGGCCCATGGATGTGTGCAGCACCCTGTTTTCCAGAGTAAAGGAATCTCATTAGCTTGGAAATCCCACACTTTGTTCCACTAAAAGGTTTCAGCTAAATGGCTTTGTCAATCAATAAGATGTAAGGGCTGGCTGTAATGAGAAAATGCAACTTTATAAATGCAAGAAAACTCCTAGATGATATTTTAAACAGCGGCCACAAATGAGCTAGAGTGAAACTGAGCCTGTGATCGTCTCTGGATGGCAGTTGGATCCTATGTTGGGATGTATATTGACGTCATTGACGACATTTAGCACACAGTTTATTTCCTAAGGCAGCTTATAGTACACATGATGAAGAAATGTAAACTTTTGATCCAAATGCTTAAATGCATGAAATTCTTTTTGAAGACAAACAGACATTGTGCCTACATATAAATGAGCTCAGGTGACTTAATTGAGTTTCAGTTGTGTCTCTTTTAAGTATCACCTTTGTCCCAGGTGTTAAATTATTTAGGAGAAATAGAAATAGACACAAATGAGGAATTTTATGATATACAGTACGAGTTAGAGCTACGCTACCATTCAAAAGTTTGGGGGCTTTTTTTAATGTTCCTGAAAGAAGTCTCTTATGCTCACCGAGAATGCATTTATTTGGTCAAAAATACAGAAAAAAACACCAATATTGTGAAATATTATTACAATTTAAAATAACAGTTTTCAATTTTAATATATTTTAAAGTGTAATTTATTCCTGTGATGCAAAGCTGAATTTTCAGCATCATTACTAGTCTTCAGTGTCACATGATCCTTCAGAAATTATTCTAATATGCTGATTTGGTGCTCAAGAAACATTTCTTATTATTAGCAATGTTGAAAATAGTTGCTTCTTAAGATTTTAGCATTTTGAAATAACAAAATGCAAAAATGTTGTCACTTTTGATCAATTAAATGCATCTTTGCTAAATAAAATTATTGCTTTCATTCCAAAAAAAAAAAAATATTTGAGGAGAAATGTTTGAGTTAAACTTCTATACTGTAAGTGAAGTTACTGGGATCTTTTTCTCATGAAACATCTGAGAAACCTACTCAGTGGGTCAGTAACCTCCAAAGGTAGTATTTTTTTGGGGGGGGAACTGCCTAGAAACAAGCTGTTACACCTCTAAAGGTACAATCTTTCTCTGACAGTGTTGCCTATTCAACATAATTATTTTTCATTTAGTCTGTGCCATCTCCCTGGAGCACAATCCCATTCTCTCCATTCCCATATCGTCTTTCCATTCATCCTCTGTAATGGTATTAAATGGTGAAGCTGATGGCTCATGTTGGCATGACGTTGTGAGATTAACCTGGCTCGTTGAGGTCCCAGATGAGAAAACCCCTCCACCCATGGGACAAAGCAGCTCTGGCTCCTCTTGCTTGCTCCACATGCTTTGGCCCAGAGAGATTGTTTTTGTCTTTCACTTGGGATAAATCCTCTTTGAAAGCATGAGGATATAATGATTCACTACCGGTACAACAAGCACTAAAAGACAGAACGCTAGAATGAGGGATAATCTGACAATCCCTCTTCTCATGGTATCTCAGGGAGGAAGCTGCATGCTGTTTAGAGGAAGTGGAATCAATACGCGGTGGCATCTCTGAGTTGATGACTTGAGTATCACAGTACATAAGACTGTACAACTGAGGTCAGAGAACAGCAGAACAGTGTCAAGCAGCGATCGCACTCGTCCAAAAACCTGTGCAGGTGAGAATTACACACCGCTGTAGATGTCTGTGCTGGTACTGCTACAGGTATATGCTGTTTACACGTGAGACTGACGAAGAAACATGGTGTAATGAGAAAATAAAGAGCAGGACGTGTGGAAAGAACATGTTTTTAAGAGGTATTTGTTTGCAAACTGAGCAACGTCTTGCTGCTGTACTGTAGAATCAGCTGTTAAAATAAAATAATAAATAACTAAATATGAATTGTAGTTAATTGCAATCTGAGTCAATTGCAATTATGCCAGACTTTATTTGTGAGAAGAAGAATAATAATAATAATAATTAAATTAATAGTTAACATAAATTCTTCAACTTAATAATAACGTCACTTAATCATAATATTTTAGAATAATCAAAAGTATGAATTACTGATTAATAATATTTAATTATTATTATTATTATTAAGAATGATTTTAAAATGTAATGATTGAGACAATTAATTATTCTTAACCATAATAATAATAACATAATCTTAAAAATACTTAACCATAACCATAATAATTCTGACTAATCAAGAATATGTATTAATAATATTTAACTTTCTTAATTGTTCAAAAATATAATTTTTACTATTATTATTATTAATAAGAAGAAAAATGAATTAATTACCTTTCGTTTTTAAATAATCCTAATAAATCATAATCAATATGTTTTAATAATACATCATATGAATCAGTGATTAATAATAATCAATTTTGTATTATTCAAAAATTATTATTAATATTATTAAGAAGAATAAGAAAAATTATTTTATTTGTCAATAATCAATTTGGGATTATTTAAATAATATTATAAAAAATATAATAATAATAATAATAATAATAAATAGTATCATCATCATCATCATCTTCATCATTTTGTAATATATACAGCTGTGAACAATTTTTGCTTATGCAAAAAAATAATTCTCGATCTGTAGATTCCAGCCCTGAACCTGTACATGTTGTCTGACACATGTAGCCTTCTACCTATGTAGCAGAGATAGAATTTCTTTGACGTCAGATCAATATTGAAGTCATTCTTGAAAGATTGATGAGCTCATAATGTGATACATGATGATGACACAGATTACTACGCTATCATGGTGTTGTAAGATCACATGCCCGGTCCAGTGAAGTCACGGTGGTGTAAATATCAAAATAACGCGTGAATACCTGCAAACAAAGCAGCTAGGTGAATGAAACGGATGAGGTTGCGCTTACCTTCTCTTGGTACTGTCGTCGGGACGAGTCCAGAGACTGGATGAGGGCTGTGGCGTGGCCCACAAACATGGCGTAACAGGTGGCGCCCACAATCATACTGAGCATGGTGATCCAAAGGTCTGACATGCTGACAGGCGCCCTGGCTCCGTACCCGATGCACAACATGTGACTCATGGCTTTAAACAGGGCGTAAGAGTACTGCTTTCCCCAGGAGTCGTTCTAAGAGAGCGAAAGAGACAGACATGAGAAGATGACACAAGAAGGAAAGACAGTCAGTGATAGAGAAGCAGGTGGAGTGAATTTAACATGCGGGCTTGCAGGCAAAAAAAAAAAAAAAAACTGTGCTAGTATCAGTGAATCTCCATAGAGTGTCCTGCCAACTTAACCTTCATGCATGGCAAACTATCTCTCTCCATGCATCTCTCCTTCCTCTTTCTCTCTCTCTCTTTGTATTCACTGTTCTTTGTTATATGTTGTAATCCATCCATCCATATATAGCCTAGTAGCCTAAAATAAATACTAATGATAATACCACACAAACACATATATATGTGTGTTATTATTATTATTATATATATTTTTTTTTAAATAATATAAATTGCCATTTTGCTAATTTTGGTTTTGGTCTCTGTTTTATCACCCTTTGACAAAAGACCCCTGCTATTACACCATCTTTATTTTTATTTTTTTTGTCTCTGTGTCATTTGCAATGGGGTGTGAAAACAAGTGATGGCTTTGGTGTCTGCTAATCAACTCGGATTACTTCCATTAGCTGCCGTCAGTTGATGTACGGCTCTGTGGATCCCTGATGCCGGACGAGAGAAAAGAGGAAGGACACTTTCAGTCCTCTCACAGGCTATTAGTGCAGCTGATTTTAATTGAGAACTGTGCGAATAGAAAGAGACAAACTGTACTGCAGATGTACTGCAGAGAGACTGACCCTGCTCAGAATCAATACACCAGCTCATGAAAACAAGATGCTAAAGGAATTTTTTTTTTTGACATCTTTTATGTAATTTAATATAATAAAATAACTGTAAACTAGCATTTTATGAAAGCTGAAAATGTATGTTAAAATATATATAATGTCTCTAAAAATATATACAAGGATTTTACACACAAAATGTTTTTTAATTTAATAAAAAAAAAAAAAAAAAATGATATATATAATATATATATATATATATATATATGATCATCTATTTCTTATTTAATAAAAAAAAAAAAAAAGATTTTGTGTAAAATCCTTGTTGAATCAGCATATTGTTGGGAGGGAGGTCATACCAAATTTAACAATGCTCTGTTTACGTCTGATAAATTTGCTTCTCTGACTTATTTTATGTCCAGAAGCTATTTTCAGTTTGCTCTGTCACTGGCCGCTGTCAGCATTACTCGCAGACATTAGTTGGTGTGTTTGCTGAGAACACTGACTAAAACAATACACATATAACTTCCCGATGGCCTCAGCTCCTTGTGCTTATGTGAAAACTCAGAGGGATGTGACAGTCCTGTGTTCATGGATGGAGTCTGGAATGGAATTGCTGACTGCTTAAATCTCTTCCTGCTCTTTTTGAAGAGGAAAAAGTGCTGAGGAAGCCGACAAAAGCTTGTTGAACCGCTCTTAAACCTGCGCACCGCTGCCTGCCAACCCACGGGGCTCTCAAACGCAAGCCGGGACGTATCACACACGCTAGTTCTGCTGAGAGTGTTTGCCTGCATGTGTCAGGAGAACGCGAATAAAATGCTCCTGATGTGCCTTCTCTGTCTATGGGTGTATTAGCTCCAGTACTGAGTCACTTATTAATGCCATGATGCTTGCTTATTTCTTTTGAAGACTGGTGGAAAAATTATGGCATCACTGGGGCGCTGTGGGGGATGGCATCATATTAGATATTCCCTATAGCATTTTGCGCTGCATGAATCACATTAGGAACTGTTGTCAATTTACATTATAATACATTTTCTAAAAAAAAATAACAAAATCAGTGGTTGCCTGTCTATGGGGTTGCTATAGTGGTCTGGGTGGTTGCTACAGCATTGCTAGGGTTTTCTGGGTGGTTGCTAGGGCATTGCTAGATCGGGTTGCAAGCATGTCATTGCTATGATGTTCCAAATGGTTGCTAGGTGGTTGATAGGGTGTTCTGGGTGGTGGTTGCTACAGCAATGCTAGGGTGTTGCTATGTGGTTGCTAGGGTGTTCTGAGTTGTTGCTAGGCTGTTGCTTATATGTCATTATTGGTTGCTAGGTGTCTCTGGGTAGTTTTGCTAGGATGTTGCTATGATGTTCTGAGTGGTTGCTAGGTGTTTGATAGGATTTTCTGGGTGGTGGTTGCTACAGCATTGCTAGGGTGTTGCAATGTGTTGCTAGGTGGTTGATAGGGGTTTCTGGGTAATTTTGCTAGGGTGTTGCTATGTGGTTCCTAGGATGTTCTGGGTGGTTAATAGGCCAATGCTAGGCGGTTGATAATGGTGTCTGGGTAGTTTTGCTAGGGTGTTGCTATGTGGTTGCTAGGATGTTCTGAGTGTTTGATAGGTGGTTGATAGGGTGTTCTGGGTGGTGGTTGCTAAAGCATTGCTAGGGTGTTGCTATGTGGTTGCTAGGATGTTCTGAGTGGTTGATAGGGCAATGCTAGGTAGGGGTTTATGCGTGGTTGCTTATTAGCACAAGTCAAAACCGAGTTTTATTCTTGTCCAATCCTTAGATATGGCATAGGTCCCTCTTAAGTCTATGGGATATTTTTTTTCTGTTTTATTGTCTGCCAGAGTCCTTACAAAAATGAGTGATTAAAAAAATGTAAGCACACTTTCAATTCTAAAATATATTTCAATTAATATTACCAGATTTTTGTAAATAGTAAGTCATGGTTTCTAACACCTAAAAATAATTAAATTATTACACAAATCTGGTTTGTAAATGTATGTTTTCTCTATTTTATTCTTGTGATTATGTGTGTAAAACCCAAAGGAGCTTCCCGGTGTAGTTTCTGATGACCAGGCGCTCAAGAGAAGGGATCCGTCCCGTCCCAATCAGACTCACTCCATGAACGCCTACAACCTCTCAACCTCCACACTGAGACACTGTTTTAACTAACACTCTATACCGGCGTATTTGATAGCTGTGGATCCTTAAGTGGTCTGCTGATGATTAGAAGAGCCCACTTGGGAAATGTGTTGATTGGCTGATAATCCTTGTGTATGTTGTAGTGTGTGTGTAACAGAAGGTGTCACAGACAGCACAACGTAAAGTAGCCTATCTCAGAGGGAAACAGCGAGCGAAAGGAACTACGCATCAGGTGTTTGTGTGTGTCTTGCTCAGATCATATTGCTCAGCTAATCCTCATAATAGTCACATGAGACACTCCATATGAATAATCCAACATACGCCACTAAAACGTGTGTACATGCACATGGTTTTACACACACACTGTTGGGAAGCTGTTTAAAATAATTTCATATTTTAAATCGGTAAACAACAGTCAACTTATGGTTATCACGTAGTGTAGCTTACAACGATTTACTAACAAAGTAGCTAGCTGCATTAGCTATTTACAATACGCTTAGCTGTATTAATTATACTTAACTATAAACTTAGCAATATTAATTCGAAATATTAAATAGAAATAAGCTACGAGAAGCAGTATGTTACTGTGATTTTACCATGGTTTAGTGATGTAAAAATGTTACACTGGGATATAAACAACTTTTCCTGATTAGCTATAGCCTATATATATATATTTATTACATGGATTGGTTGAATTCCAGTGTAGAATGCGGTCTGTTATTTCTTGATAACAGACCGCTGTGAAGTATAACACACCGTTGCCATGAAAAACAGAGCGTTGCTATGGACGCAGGATTCTAACCGTAGAGACGGAACGGACTATTTTCTTTAGCGGAAGCAATACAATCATTTTTAAATCAATAAACTCCTTTTTAAATCAATATTTTGTGTCAAATTATTGATTTATTTGGTAGGTAGCCATGTAATAAGCGGGATAATGTAGAGCGAGGCGGTTGTTATAGCGAATACAACCCCTTCAGGCTGATTCAAGATCAGCCTGTCGGGGTTGTATTCGCTATAACAACCCCCTCGCTCAACATTATCCCTTACATAGCTGTGTGCACAGTACAGTGTTTTGTCATGCTACACATTCATTTTAAACAAAATAGCCCATTAATGGAAAAGCTACACTATTTATTGACGCTACTGAAAAATGTAGCTAAGATAGTGCTGCTATGTTTAGCTAGTGGCTCCAGCATTGTTGACACATTTACACATTCTCCTTTCACAAATTTGTCCATGTCTTCGTGTGGAAAATCCATTAATCTGTTCAACAATAGCCGTCAAACTACAGTCCCAAACATCTGAAGTTCTTTCTCCAGCATATCAGAGCCGTGGCCGTCCTGTGATACTGAACGAGCGGGCCGCTCCCCTCACCCAGCTGTGACTCTCTCAGACGTGACCAGACATGCAGTAATTGAAATTCAATCCAATTCAGCCATTCCAGCTAATCACACGCTACGTTACCAGGCCGAGAGTGTCAGAAAAGGGTAATAAGAGGCTCATATAAAGCACCTCCACCTGAGGAGGCGTTTGCATCTGACAATGCATTGTCATTTTATTAACCTTCCAAATGTTTATTTAAACATGGAAAGTGTAGACCGGTGACGGAACTAGTGATGGGCGTATTCAAAACACGGAGCGTGTATCAAACTGGGAAACAATTTGAGGAAACAAGGCTTTGTTACGTCATAATGGTTCGGAACGTTTCAAAATTTCAATGGTTCACCGCTAAGGGGTGCTAATATACGTAAACCCGAGAACCAGTGTCTATATGTTTGTTTTTTTGTATACAGTTGTTGACATTTTTAATGACACATTTGTATAATAGTAAAAATCTTATTGCCCTGAATACCAGTATCTCCACAAAACAAGCCCTACAATTTAATAAATTGGATGATCTGTTAATTACATTAATCAGATTACACTTTCAATTAAACATTTGCAATTGGTTTGGTGTTTTTATTTTGTTGCATTTACACGTCTACGTTTCTAATTAAAACTCATTTTTTATATCTTTATTTGATCTGACTATGCATGTGTTTATTTATGTATTTTCTTCTACATTAGGGAAAGTGAGTTTTGTTTAGTACAAGACCACAATCTCTAATTTGTGAAAACTGTGATGCACGTGTGTCCGTTCAGCAATGAATTGTTTCCTGGGCTCGTTATTGTCAGCAAGCAGCTCTCGCTCTCTTTTTATCTTCTGGTTTCTGCTTCTGCTTCTATCTATCTATCTCCCTCTACCCGTCTTTCTATCTGTTTTTCTTCTTCTCTCACCTTTTCTCTCCTCTTCCCTCAGTGTTTTTCCTGATGGATGTCAGCTGAACTATCTAAAGTGACATGTGAGATAAAACGAAAGGCCAAGCATTCGTCTCAACAGGCCCCTTGAGAATTGAAAGCAATCTTTTACAGGCTCCCAAACAAATCCCTGTATTATCTATTACATCTGGTAATTAATTACTATAACAAGGAGACTTTATTCAATAAAAGCGTCAACTATCGATGCGGCACATCTCAGGAGATGCAACAAAACTGATCGAAATCTAAGTTAAAGACATTAAATAAAGTTAAGCTTGATCAACAGCATCAGGCGGTCAGTTACCACAGAAAATATTTTTAACTCTTTCTCAGTTGACAATCATGCACTTACAGTGAAAATGTAAAAGTATAGAGAAAAAGATTTATGTTTTGAAATGCTGTATATTTCAGTCAAAGCATTTTTTGCGTTTTTTTTTCAAGTCGATGTACGAGTAAACTGTTAATTGCTGTAATCGACACAGATACTGTTGATGGAGCTTAACATAAACCAATAATACTGTATATCCTATCCAGAAAGTCCAAGCCAAAATAACTCTATTGTTTACCGACCAAATCACATTTTCTGTTGCTATAATCCAGTCAGGGAGTTGATCAACTCTCAAAACAGTTTAATCGTAATCGTTCTTAAGAAAAAGGAGAAATATGTTTCCAAACATCTGGCTTGTCATATTATGGTCTGCCTTTGTGGCTTGAGTATGTGCCAGAAAGACAAAGCTAAGTTTTTCATTTTATTCAGGGCTATTTACTTTTTATTAACCTGAGAGGATTAGTGATGACCTGCTCCTTCTAATTTGGCTTTTTGCAATGTTGTCTACTCTCATAATCTCTCGCAAAATGACTCCTAGTTATGATAGTCTCATTAAAATTGCCTTGGGAATTGCAGTCTTTGTTCAGAATGGAATACTAGCATATTACTCACAGAATGCATATACCATTGGAAACAAAGTAGTATGCAACGATAATGGATAAACAGTAGTGTTGTCACATGATTAAGTTGCATATTTCATTTCCAGCAAACATTGGAAATTACAGCAGGTATTTTGCATTTCCAATTTTTGTGTAAAAACCTCAGATCAAATAATGAGTCAAACAGGAATGTTGCGTCCAAAATCGCATATTGTATATAGTAGGTACTACATTTGGTTTGAAACTTACTTTGCAACCGTTAAAAACGATGTTCTACATTTACATTTGCAATGTTGTCATTACCATGTGACGTTACATCACTTCTTCCATTCATAAATCCTCTCCTGTGGCCTCATGGGATTGTAAAGTGTCCATCGAATGCGCACTTCACAATCTCGCCCGGAAGTAATAGGTCATCAGGGTACTTTTCGCCTACTGTTTTATGACCACTATTAAATTCGAATGCATTGTATCGTATGGAAGTAGTCATATTCGTACGCAGCGCATATTTTATACAACAGCTGATATCACTGCATTGTATTATTGTGGGATATGGTATTTTATGCAGTGTGCTCAAGTTGCTTAGTTGTAGCATTTCAAGATATTGATTACACACAATTTGCATAACTGTGCACAGTGTACATACTGTAGAAATAGCTATTCCGAACATAGCTTTGCTTTTATCTCCACTAGAACCATAAAAAGGCAAGTAGAAAAACAGCGCCCTCTATCCAAGCCTACCAGCAAAGTCACCTCTTTTTTTCCAATGGACATGGGGCCTTTTACATGCATTTAGGGCAAAAACTTGACTGAGAATACAAGAGGATACCGTTGGATCTTACAGTGTATTATGCCATGCATTGTTGTGGGTGAGAAGTTTAAGCAGGAAGATAATGAGTCAGGTAGTAGCGCTTCTTATTATAAATAAGCTGGAAATCACCTTTGTTCTACTGGGCTTTTCTCCTCTGATGAGCTACTGTGCAATAAAAATTCAAATGAGGCTCAGTCTTTTCCTAAAACACACACACACACTTACAAAAAGGACACACGCATCCATATTTCTGCTTCTCTCCGCCTTATCGCTTTAACTGGCCAGAAGTGTTTCCAGAAAACAGGGGTCATTTAGAGAGTACAGTAATGATATTATTCTTAATTCAGCATTACAGAAGATCAAGAGCCATATGCAGAAGATAAAGGGCTTAAGGAAGTTGTGGGCTGCATGACATTACTGGATTTAATGCATATTATAGAGTCTTGTTCTCTTTAGATGGGTCAGATGAGTTTCCTTCTGTGTGCTTGTGCATACAGAACAGAATATATCAATGTGTAGATGTACAGTGTATATATATATACAGTGTGTATGTGAATGTTTTTCTGAATCTGTTTCTGTGTGGCTGAAAGCAATAGTGACTGTTCACTTTTTATAGCAGTCTTTTTTCCATTTATTTTCTCCATAGGCTCCAAGATGAATCAGAATACAAGAGTTTGTCAACAATTCGTCGACGTGAAAAAAAAGAAAAACATGAACTAATTGCTGAACTGTTGCTAAGGAAATACTTGAATCTGAAACTACAGGACATTATTTGCACAACACTTCTTTCTGCAGGTTAGCAACAAGTGATTTTTGTTGTTGTTTTGAAGAGTCACTGAATCATTTGCTCAACAGATTCACTCAATACATTGATTCATTCAGGACCAAAATAAGTGACTGTCTTAAGGTGGGATCACATTTATCATTGTTCAGTGTATCTTTGAGGCCGAAATCCAGCCATTTCAATAAGAATCCACACGACACGACCAGGAAATTCGAATGAGGGCGAAAGATTTCTCCATTCTGATTTCGCAACTGGTTCAAGCTGGTTACATTTTGATTTGTCGCTTTGACCAAAAGAGAAAGTTGCTTGATTTGAAAGTGACTTCTTTGTAAGTCTGTCTTGAAAGGTTTATACATTATTGCTAAAAATCTATTTCTGTATGGGGAAAGTAAATGGGATACTTACTTCCCGAACTGGACCGGTGCACTCTATTCAAGTCTGTGGGGGCTTTTACGGGGTGTTACTAGGTCTGATGATTACAGTGAAGCACCAGTTGCCTGTTACTCAAACTGATAAACCTGCCCATATACCAGCTCTGTTACATCACCTTTCACACCTAAACAAACCATCCAATCCACAAACACGCAGAAAGCCCTTTGGGGTGTGTGTGTTGTTTTGCATCAGGTTATTTATAGCAGAGGCAATAGTCATGATTTTGTGCAACGGTAACATACAGAATGCCCTTACTGTTAAGAATGGCATTTGAAGTAATGGTTTAAACGAGAAAAATACGGCCACAGCCAATAAAACGGAAGATTAATAATACAAAACCAGACCTAATTAAAATTCGCTTGGATAGGCCAGCGGGCTTTTAGTGTCACTACTACACCAATCTTTTGTCTTTACATGAGGTGAGTGTTGTCTAAAGGCATGTAGGAAATGTTTTTTATACCCCCTTCCCTCCCCTCTCTCTCTCTCTCTCACCCACACAAGTCCGGTTACTATCCAGCTATTGAAGCGTGAACCAATCAGGTGGCAGCACACAGCGTCTGCTGGGAGAGATGTAGATCACATTGAGAACATCTCAGAGAAATAGAACTGCCTGAATTGTATTCAAATTATTTATTATAGGCATCCAGAGGCATGATGATGTGGATTATTTTATGTACAGAAGATCAAATGAAGCATATCATTAATGTTTGGCTGAAGTAGTGCGGACAGTAATGCAAAATGCATAATCAAGTCACATGAACTTTGCCTGCAACACGTCGTATGATTAAAAACTCATTTATTATTTATTATGTGGGAAACAATTATAGTTATTGATGTTTCCTCTCTGCAGTGTGTTTCCGCAGAGCGCTCGTGTTAGAAACGTGATTTATGGACAGTGTTTCCCGCAAAACCTCTGCTGGTTTGGCTGCTGCCGCCGGTTCATAATCACCCTTTCACATCCTTTGTAAGTACTTAGTGAAAGCTCAAGTAAATAAACTCTAAGCATATTATAATTTGTTTATATAATCATTCATTATACTCTATGGGAGGAAATCTACAGTGTTACTTGGAATAAATTAGCTTTGAATGTCCTCATCATGAGCATCAATTACTTAAATGCAAATTTTGGAAAGCAATTTGTTTTGCTCATTTGAACAAAATAATTATTGTACTATTAGACATACTCTCAAACAGTAACGGGATAGTTCACCCAGAAGGAAAAATGATGTCATCGTTTACTCACTCTCAAATTGTTCCAAACCTGTATCTTTGTTTTGCTGAACATAAAGGATATTTGGAAGACAATTTGTAGCCAAGCAGATCTCAGGCCCCATTACCATAGTATTTATTTTTCCTACTGTGGTAGTCAGTGGGGCCCGAGATCTGTTTGGTTACCAACATTCTTCAAAATATCTTCTTTTGTGCGCAAAACAAAGAAATTTATCCAGGTTTGGAACAACTTGAGGGTGAGTAAATGATGACAATTTTCATTTTTAGGTGAACTATCCTAAAGGTGAGGTCCGCAACATACAGAAGATTTAAAGGTACAAGTGTTTAAAATGATTACCATAAATATGTTTTATAATTTACATTTTTTAATTATACAATTTTGACTACATTCAAATAAATATTTTAATTAATTATAATGTATAGATAATGTATTTATTTCACGTTTTGAAAACGGGAAACTGTTAGGATAATTTCTATGAATGCTTAAGGATTCATAAAAATCCTCTAAAAATTAGATACAATTCCTTGTGATTTTAACTGATTTCACTTTAACTTAAAATGGCTACATCAGTCATTTTTCAGACTTTTTAAAGGTCTGGACATTCTAACTTTCCTAAAGGTAAACTTTCATAGTGTTGTTTACCGTCTATAAAATGTTTTGAAGAAATAACCACAGGTAAAAGTAATCCCGTGTGAATTGGCCGGGTGGTTAAAGCCTGTGACTCTTCTCTCTGTGGTCTACAGCACACCTGTAGTATCGATACCAAGAGTATCGAGTGGACAGTGACCGATGGAAAGATGCACTTCACAACTTCTCAGAGGGACCATGCTTGCTGTTTTGAGGCCACTGAGTTTTTGAGGCTCTTTTTTAGTATTGAAAAGTAGGTTAGAAGCTTGCCTAATACATGATTTAATACTTGCTCAAATTCATGTAATATTGTTCTATAATGCATGACACAATTTTTTCCTGCAATAAATGACAATAAACATTACAGACATCCACAGTAATGACGGATATGTCCTGAAAAATAATCTTTTAAATCCTCTATTTGGTGACACTAGTGATTCATGGCTGTTTTTAGTGCAAGAAACTTTTCGCAATCTCGATTCATAAGCTTGCAATATGATTCGAATCTTGATTCAGTACCGATTCATTTGAATAAATAAATGGGAACAGTAGCTAAAAGTAAATTTTTCTCAAGGAAAAAAACTCAACTACTGCGGTAAACGTACGTGTCAGCTGTTCATATTATTATAGTTTAAAATTAACAACTCAAATGAATAAGTTATCTTAGAAGCGTAAATCTGCTTTGTGTGCACAAATACTACTTTTCACAATGCTACCTGAACGGTGGCTTTCGAATCGCTCGATTCTTGATGTCATACGCCAAACGGTCTGTGCGGCACGTTGGCTTTTTTCATTTGCTGTGAGGCAGCGTGAGAGCGTAAGACAGAGCCTGAAATGCGTGAGAGTTGGCAACCCTGAAATTATGCAACAAGTCTGGAATGTGGCCCATCTTGTACTATCTCTTTCAAATATAAGTGAGTTATACAGCGGTTTAAAGTTACAGTCACTTAGTTTGGATCCTGCTAAGGGAGGCATGTCGAGATCCCCAGACAGTCCTGCAACGCTAACTTCTCTGATGGCTAAATTAACCCGACAGCCTGGCCGGTAACACAGTCAGTGTCGCCTCCTGTCTACTCAGACTCAATGTCCCAATTAGCACTCCCCCACCAGGGCATTATATCCTCTTCTTCTCTTCGCCCGTCTAAACCCTGAATTACTGAGCAGCAGGGCCACCGCCTCCCTCTGGGACCCCCATCCGTGCACAGGGAAAAGACAGAACCGGGAATCTTTGCTCATTTTTCATCTGCATTGATTTTTTTGGGGAGGAGAAAGTGGTGCAGAGGTAAACAGGGAGGTCATTGATTCAAAGTTACACAAAGTCACTCAGGGAAGGAAAGAGAGAGAGAGAGAGAGAGAGAGAGAGAGAGAGAGAGAGAGAGAGAGAGAGAGAGAGAGAGAGAGAGAGAGAGAGAGAGAGAGAGAGAGAGAGAGAGAGAGAGAGAGAGAGAGAGAGAGAGAGAGAGAGAGAGAGAGAGAGAGAGAGAGAGAAGATAATGCACCTAGACTAAGAAGGTACATCAAATTGGATGAGTCTTATGGTACAGAAAAGTAAAACAAAACGCTTCCCTTGCCTTTTGATTTTCTGTTTGTTTCTGTTATGAATTTCTGGTTGTGGCATTTATCTGAACAAAGCCCAGGGGAATGAGACAGATGGAAAATAATGATGCAGTCTTGATATAATTTACAGAAAGGAGGAGGTGGTGCATCTCTATCAGTTTAGAAACCCCATCACTGAGGAAATGTCGCATCAAAAAACCTGGAAAATTGATGACTCAATAACAAAAGCTCATTTTAAGAGAATGAATCTTAGTAAAATTGACTGTTTTACAATATTATTAGTCATGGTGGATGTGCATGTTTGATTGCTGAAGCCGCAATGGCCTTGGAGAAGAGACGACGTATGGCTTCAAGTTATGTCGGAATGATTGTATTTGCAAGATTGTATTTTGAAAACAGCTTTCACTGTCATTATTCTCTATTTGGCGACACAGAAATTGGAATATTTTAATTGTAAATATTGATTTATAGAATTTGCTTCATTTTTTTTTTTTTTTTGGTGAAGAAATGAACTTTTATTCAGCAAGGATAAAAGTAAGAATAAAGACTTGCAAAAACAATCTATTTCAAATAAATGCTGTTCTTTTGAACTTTCTATTCATCAAAGAATCCTAAAAAAATTTTTTATCATGGTTTCCACAAAAATTCAGCAGCACAACTGTATTTAATTGCAGATAATAAGTTTATTAAGTACATTAATAATGTGACACTGAAGACTGAGGACACTGCTGACTCCATCACAGGAATAAATTATATTTTAAAATGTATTAACATAGAAAGCATGTATTTTAAATTGTAATAATATTTTACAATACTACTGTTTTCACTGTATTTTTGATCAAATGAATCCATGCCTTGTTGAGCATTATATGAAATTCTTGGATGGTTCTGTACGTCATTCTGATGTATAGGTCCTTCTGTGTTTTGTTGATAAAGAATATCTGTAAAGCTTGCTATAAAATTCTAGCCATTTAGTTGGTTTATGAAGTCAGTTTTTTTGTGATAAAATTACATTACACATCAATTTCTGTGGCTATATGCAAGAAGGATAAAACAGAGATAAGCATCACTTAAACACCTAATGCGCATCATTTGCTTTTCATTTTGTTGCATTAGTGATACAACTTCTACCAGTTTTTGCTGAAGCCTTTTTTGTTTTTGTTTTTTACTTGCATGCACATTTATGACTTCTAGGCTTAAAGGGATACTCCACTTTTTTTACAACTCCCCCAGAGTTAAACAGTTGAGTTTTACCATTTTCGAATCCATTCAGCCGATCTCCGGGTCTGCCGGTACCACTTTTAGCATAGCTTAGCATAGATCATTGAATCGGACAAGACCATTAGCATCTCTCTCAAAAAAATTACCAAAGAGTTTTGATATTTTTCCTATTTAAAACTTGACTCTTCTGTAGTTACATCGTGTACTAAGACCGACGGAAAATGTAAAGTTGCGATTTTCTAGGCTGATATGGCTAGGAACTATACTCTCATTCCTGCGTAATAATCAAGAAACTCTGCTGCCGTACCATGAGTCCAGCAGGCGTAATGATATGACGCAGGGCCTGAAAATAGGTCTAATAGGTTAGACAAACTTAGTTCCGGTCACGCTGGAAGTTACCGAGCTGGGGACTATTTTCAGGTGCTGCGTCATATCATTACGCCTGCTGGACTCATGGTACGGCAGCGAAGTTTCTTGATTATTACGCAGGAATGAGAGTATAGTTCCTAGCCATATCAGCCTAGAAAATCGCAACTTTACATTTTCGTCGGTCTTTGTACACGATGTAACTACAGAAGAGTCAAGTTTTAAATAGGAAAAATATCGAAACTCTATTTTTTTGAGAGAGATGCTAATGGTCTTGTCCGATTCAATGATCTATGCTAAGCTATGCTAAAAGTGGTACCGCCAGACCCGGAGTTCGGCTGAATGGATTCTAAAACGGTAAAACTCAACTGTTTAACTCTGGGGGAGTTGTAAAATGAGCTTATTTCCCAAAAAAGTGGAGTATCCCTTTAAAGGTGGGAACTTTCCAGAAGGCAAGTTCATTGCAATGCATTCTGTGATAGACTTGACTGAAGGATGCACACCAAATATAGCTAAAAGAAGGTATCTTACTTATCTACTTTTTGGAACAGGCTTCATATGGTCTCTTAAAATGTTGTCTAGATAGGCAACTCACTAGGTTTTGAAATAGAGCTTGTGTGTGTGTGTGTGTGTGTGTGTGTGTGTGTGTGTGTGTGTGTGTGTGTGTGTGTGTGTGTGTGTGTGTGTGTGTGTGTGTGTACTGCAGTATATTCCTATTCTCTGTTTGAAAAAGCAAAACAGGAACCTGAGGCTAGTATTTTAAATCAGAGCCACAAGGGGGAATTTCAACCTCCTATCGCATCCAACAGCAGTACAAACGCCATGAGCGTTTGACCTCTTCTTTAGCTCAGAGTGCAAATATGAGAGAAATTTGCTTAGAATTTATTTATTTTTTTAAGTACATATTTGTAGCACAGTTATGTCACTTCCTGTAAGCATAAGAGCTATAACAAAGGACTTGATTTCGTGTGTGTTATCGTATGCATACTTTCCATCTATTTCGTCTGGGTTGAAGAGGCAAGTAGTGCGTTTGACGTAAAATGTTTCTAAGAGAAAGCAGACATGGCTGAGGCTTTAACTTTAATATGTCAGAATGTCACGTTCAATATAGCCAGAGGTTTCACAACATTTCAAAACACAAATATCAATGATTCCCGGTAAGGCCCTCCAGAGCCGAGGGCCCCACAGTATCACACAGAGCCCCTCAAAGTTAGATTGAGCCCTGTAGCACTTGAGGGGGGATATGGTTGCGTAACCACGAACAGCCATATCACCCGAGCACCACCATCACCCAAGCCTGCTATCTATTGTGATGCCAAGCTAACAGGCTCAGAAGAATATGCAAAGAGATTTGCACATGCCGTCTGCTGATTTCTGCGCACACTTTCAAAGTGAATGCATAATCTTTGTTAGTGGGAATCAGAGAAATCTGACTTACTAAAAAAAGCCTAATGCTTTTACCAGCACTGCTATTTGACCTGGAATATGAGTTGAACTCGTTCGTAAAGCTGGGAGAAGAAAAAAAAAACAGTCTTGGCATTTTAACATCCGTTTAGCACCAACATGATGTGTGGTGAAAAACTACAGCGAGCCATCTGTCCTGATTAGTTGAACAGCTCTCGTTTGATAAAGGTCAAGTATAAAATGTTCTGCCCAGTGTCTCGGATTTTAACAGCAATGGGACGTGCAAGTCCAAATATTCATATGCTCAGGGTTGTTTCATTTAGAACACATTATTCTGATTAACTGATGTTATCGTGTTGTGTTAGTTGTTTCAGACGTCTGTTCATGACTTGGTCAAACAAATTGAAGTTAAAAACGAAATTTTCCCATTTGACTGTTGTGTCGTCATGTAAAAGCACCAAAATGTCAGCGGCTTTAACATTAATGGCTAGCTAGGTAAATCGTCTTTGACATTCAATGTCTTAAGGTTTTGCTATTGCACATTACAGCTTATTCTGGCCAAGAATCGCCCACTTAAGGCATTTGATATACTCACGGCAAAGTTCATTTTCGTTCTTCGTTTTGAGGTAAAAAGAGGTTTGAAATACGTGGTGGTATACTGTTGTCGCGCAAGCCGCTGAGAGCAGCATTTAGGTAAATGTTAATGCTGAATGCTTTCCTTTCAATAACGAAATAAACACAACAAGCGGTGAAAAAACAGCAGTTAAGAAAGCATCTGACCATCGCAATATGGATGTTTGCACGACCTCTGCAATTCGGCACTTCAGTAAAGTCACGTCACGTTTATTTATAAACCATTTTATTCAATAGATTGATTAAAAGTAAGCAGCTATACAGTACTAAACATGAAAAAAGTGTCTCTTTTAATTAGAATTACAACTTAATTTTCAGCTATATCCAGTCTGTTCATCTTTTTACTCGCGGACGAACGACCTCGAGGTACTGAACAGAAGAAATGAACCAGAGAAAATGTCCACGTCAAAGAAGGTGGAGCCTCAGAGCACACCAACCTATTACATCATCGCCACGGACCAATGGTATTTCCAAGGTGTTTACCAGCTTTGGCAAGCTGTTTCAAAACTTCCAAATCAAACACAAAATGAACTTCGTTTTGGCCTGATTTTGTTCGAAATGACGTCACACCAGTTCGTTCTTCGATTTCACTTGAAGTATATCGAGGCCTTTAGACAGGAAGAGACTGTCTGTCAACATGTCGAGCAGTCCACCCTAGTTTGTGTAAACTTCGTGTTCAGAATGTTTGTTTATCTAAATGAACTAAGCACTTGAGATCATTAAGATTTTTTTAATGTTTTTAATGATTTACAATTTTTAAGGAAGTCTTATTTTCACCAAGGCTGCATTTGTTTGATTAAAAAATTGAAGTAAAAATTATTTTTACACATTAGCCTATTATTAAAATATAATTTATTCCTGTGATAGCAAAGCTGAATTGGTTTCTGTCTTCAGTGTCACATGATCCTTCAGAAATAATTCTAATATGCTGATTTGGTGCTCGATAAACAATTCTTATTATTAATAATGCTTAATAATTTTGTGGAAACCATGATACATTGTTGGAGGATTCTTTGATTGAATAGAAAGTTCAAAAGAACAGCATATTTGAAACCGAAATCTTTTGTATTATAAATCTCTTTACTGTCGCTTTTGATATATTTAATGCATCCTTGCTGAATAGAGGTATTAATGTGTACATAGTATACTGTATATAGTTCTGTTTGTGAAATATCTAGTTTATTTGTTACTAAGTGCCTCAAAAATGATTTAATGATTAGTGCTTTTCAGTTTTGTATGCATCAGAGAATCAGCAGATGGACAACACAGACTAGTTTGCCAACGACCACAGTATGCAATTTTAATATTACCAGTGTAACCAGGTGCTTTCTTTGTTCTTCAGTATTTTGCAGAAGGTGAATTTATGTCACGATTAAGTATTTTGCTGTCATAACCAACAAAGCCACCCTTGGATCCGTGAGAGTTGCCACAGAAACGAGCAAGTCCCGTCATGTGAACATTTCACATGTCATCTCGTAATTACGGTAATTCTGACACTATGTGAATGCAACATGTATTTACTGTCATTACTAAGTTTCTTAATGAATAGCAGTTAAACATTTAGAGAACACTTCGTGTCTTATCCTCTGATCAAATGATCATTTTGACCTGATCCAGTATTTGGTCCAAAATAAAAATGACAAAATAGTTCTGAAAGAGTAATGAAAAGTTTTGAATACTTACAACCATACCGTTTAAGGACACCCAGCAATCAGGAGGGAAGTCTTGCAGGAGGGGCACCAGGAACTGCAGGCATCCGTCCCAGTGACACAGCAACAACATCATGCCAATCAGATTAAAGATTCTTACCACAGCACTCGCCAGGTCATACGTCATATGAAAAATCTGGAGGAGGAACACAAGGAGAACAAGGTCAGTGGTTTCATTAAAGAATTAGCTTTTGGACAGGATGGTGTTTTGTTGAGTAACACAAATCACTATTTTGCATATTGAGAAAACAGGATGTCATGTGACACTGAAGAGTGGAGTATGACTGCTAAAAATTCAGCTTTGTTATCAAATGAATTAATTATATTTAAAATATAATTAAATAATTATATTTAAAATAATTATATTTAAAATATAATTAAATAGAAAACATTTATTTTAAAATTGTAATAATTCTTACCAATATTAAAAACTTTTTTTATATATATTACAGACTGACAACCACATTTCCTTACAGATGTGAGTCTCGAAACATCCTGTTCAAATAGCAACTTATCATACCATCTCGAATACTGTCTGTATGAACGTGCAACTGGAGTCAAGCCCCTATTCCCTACCAGTATAACCTTACCGACAGTGACCAAAGTCATATCCAATATGGCGACATCCATAAAACTGAAAAGTCTTCAGTCCAACGACAAGAGTCCAATCAAGCTGAATGTTCGTCCGTCAGATCTTCATTAACCGACCGGAGCTAGAGTATCTCCGTCGCTATAAGTTACCGAAAGCGAAATCACACACAAAACCCGCAACACATGGTAAACACGAGTTTGTGCAGTTGTAGAGTGGCTTTCTCGCATACACACACGTGACAGACAGTCCGGTTCCGTTCACACAGAGCGTGTTTTCCGACAATACGGTTGTGAGTCCTGAAAATGTACGGGTGTGAGTTCAGTTATAGAATGCGCTTGTATTAAGGACTCTTAATACAGGACTGACAACCATATTCTGTTGCTGTGTGAACGTGGCTTAAAGGGATACTCCACTTTTTTTGGAATAGGCTCATTTTACAACTCCCCCAGAGTTAAACAGTTGAGTTTTACCGTTTTCGATTCCATTCAGCCGATCTCCGGGTCTGACGGTACCACTTTTAGCATAGCTTAGCATAGATCATTGAATCGGACAAGACCATTAGCATCTCTCTCAAAAAAATGACCAAAGAGTTTCGATATTTTTCCTATTTAAAACTTGACTCTTCTGTAGTTACATCGTGTACTAAGACCGACGGAAAATGTAAAGTTGCGATTTTCTAGGCTGATATGGCTAGGAACTACTCTCATTCCTGCGTAATAATCAAGAAACTTTGCTGCCGTACCATGAGTCCAGCAGGCGTAATGATATGACGCAGCGCCTGAAAATAGTCCCCAGCTCGGTAACTTCCAGCGTGACCGAGACTAAGTTTGTCTAACCTATTAGACCTATTTTCAGGCGCTGCGTCATATCATTATTCTATATACTGCAGCAAAGTTTCTTGATTATTACGCAGGAATGAGAGTATAGTTCCTAGCCATATCAGCCTAGAAAATCGCAACTTTACATTTTCCGTCGGTCTTAGTACACGATGTAACTACAGAAGAGTCAAGTTTTAAATAGGCAAAATATCGAAACTCTTTGGTCATTTTTTTGAGAGAGATGCTAATGGTCTTGTCCGATTCAATGATCTATGCTAAGCTATGCTAAAAGTGGTACCGCCAGACCCGGAGATCGCCTGAATGGATTCGAAAACGGTAAAACTCAACTGTTTAACTCTGGGGGAGTTGTAAAATGAGCCTATTTCCAAAAAAAAGTTGAGTATCCCTTTAAGTCAGACTGAAATGCTGCTAGATAAGCCTTTAAAGTAGCCTGTTTCCTGCTCTATACTCGCCCTTGTTCTTAATAACCCGTGTGGTGTTGAAGAGTTTCTGCATTACTATGTAGCCAGGGCTGAGAATGTCATGCCTTTTCACCTCTTTGTAGATTTATATTGCTAATAATGCAGTGAGAATAGAGCATCACGGGAGCACAGCAGAATCTCCGAATTGACAAGTCACTGCCCTGGAGGATTCAAAACAATTATGTTTAAACCCAAAGACAACAGTCAACACAAAAGAAGATTTGTTATCCAGCTCATCTTCGCCTACTAAAAGGTCTGATACTTAATAGCTCTGCATCAATAAAACTGCAGTAAACAGGGCTGTTCTATATTGCGCAGCGGTTCTCAATAGGTTTTGCTTTAGGGTTCAGATTTTGCATTAGACATTGAGTGTAACTCATCATGATGCTACATTTTTATGGTAAACCAGCCCAAGCGGTTTTGTAAACCGATAAACAACATCAGGAGAGGGATTTACCAGATTGGAACAAACACTGGGCCGAATATTCAAAATACAGCACATAAAAAGAGCGATCCTTCTCACCTTTAAAAGCATACTTATTTTTGCTATCCTAAGTATGGACAATTTTATGGTAATTTGCATTTAATTATTTGCATAGCATTGTTGTAATAGACCTGATGCTTGTTTTGGTCACGACCCACCAGTTGAGAACCACTGAGAACACCGCCAACATGCACTTTAGGTACGCTTACACACGATTGCAAGAGTCCCTTTCTTTCTTAGTGAACTGCTGGGATATTTGCATGTGTTTTGAGCAAAGGCCGATTTGGTTTGAGTTTCACAAGAGCGATACAGCCAGGAGGCGAGAGAGGAAGATACAAAACAGGGGACGTGGTCTGAAATGATATGAGATTACATATAAACACGGCAGATGATTAGTCATATGCAAACTACATTGTGTGCTGGCACAACAGAGACTCAGAGGGGTGAAAGGCTTTGAATGCCGAAAAAATCAATTCAGGCTTGGCTAGATGCAACCGGGTGGCAATTTTAAACAGAGTGAAATAATGCAGAGAAATGGATATGGGAAGTGTATGTGTGCGTGTGAAAGAGATACACATTTATTCTTGTTTTGTTTTGCTGCTTATTCTGTGTAGTCGACCGAAAGAGATCGTGCTTGTTATATAACTCACATTGCCTCTTTTTTAAACTTAGACTAACACAACTTCTCAGACAATTCACAACCAAATAATTGCATTTTACTCCCGTAATGTGACATTTTTCTGGGTGAAACAGGATTTTCAAGGAGTAAAAATCCAAGGCAGGACTTGATCTTATTTACTGCGAATTGAATGAATTAGGAAGTGGTCTCTGTATGACAGGTCATTTTAGGGGTTGGAAAAAAAGAGGATTTGGAGATGTCAGACAAAATAAAGTATTCTTTTTGTAAAAGATTACAGTACAAATCTAAACTTTTTTTTCTGTTTGCAATAACATGCACTGATGTATATGGGATGCATATTTAAAAAGTACTAAGGGATCATTTTAATCAACTCAGGTTAATTGGAAAAATGTGCCTTCAGTGATTTTTCTGTGAAATTATATTATGTTGCCCCTTGCACGTTTCGCAACACTTTCATGTCCAGTGAAATGTCCAGCGAGTAGCGTTAAAGGCGAATTTAGTTTGATCTGAAACAGATGAACATGAATCTGGCAACGTTTTGTGTTGGTTTGTTGTAGGTAACAAGTGCAATGCTATACCAGGTATTTTGTTGGTGTTTTAATGCCACTAGAGTTCAATTCAGCTGTAAACTACAGTGAATTGTATATTTAGGTAAGTTTTTGGAGTAAAAAAATAAAAAAGGCGATATATATGGAGCTATTCCAATGAGCCTATGCTGATTTCATATTGATTTCAAGAGCATGCCACTTCACTACTATGAAATATTCTGACATTGCAATTCAGGATGAAACTTTTAAACATCACCTCCCATCCAACATGAATAAAGAGACCGATTCTCTTGGTTAATCAAACAAGCTCATGTTATAGCTTAGTGCAATCGTCCATCGTTAGCGAACGGCATTGGATAAAAGGTTTCAACAGCCCTGGCTCAGAACAAAGCCGATCTTCTCTCCTGAATGCCTCCGTGGGCACCCTCACTAATTCAGCCATCCCTCATTTGCATGAAAAGCCCATTAACTCCACACATCTCTCAGTTTCTTTTCTATCCGGGCCAGTTATTTCATTATACAGCCCTGGCCGGAGAAACTCAATACATACCACCTCAAAAAAGATCTCTACTTATGTCTTTCCCAGCTTCAGTGTTAACTGGTTTTGCATGATAAACCCTGTGTTGCTGTGGAGATTTCCCCTGCCAAATTAAGGTAGGATTTGAAGCTGAAAGTAATTGTTATCTATGTCTATGAAATTGCTCTTGCTCTCCACATACGGCTGGAATTACTAAGGTGTGAATTTGATGTCGTTTTAATGGCCGCTTATGGTATGGGCCTGCACGCTGCGGTGATGGGTTAAGTTCATTTTATGCTCCACAAAACCCACAGTAAGATGTGGTGACCTTTTGTAGTCTCACACTATTTTTGAGTTACCGCAAAGAAGCTGAGGCGTCATTATGTGATAACAGAACAGACTGCCAAACTGTCTTGGCAAATTTCTCTTATAGTTTGACGCTTGTAATGTGATACAGAAGCATTTCTTTATGAAATACAGAGGGTGTTGAATTTCTTTTGTCACAAATGCATTTTACTAATGAGAACTGATATTAGAACTCATATGTCCATATAACATCATACTCAAGAAAACATCAAAATTAACCATATTTACTTTCTCATATGTCCCTGGTCTAACTGTCAATGGTTTAATCAAAATATAATTACTTTCTATACCTTATAGTCATGTACCCAATGCCATGAGGGTGGAGAAGAAGCCTGCCCTACATCATTTCCTGCTTTTTTACTCTAAAATACATCACATTATGGAAGTTAAATGTGTTGTGAATGTAGCCTTTAAAGTGTGTCATATCAACATAGCAACAGTGCCTCAGTCAATGGTATGAGTTTGGGGCGGGGCTGTCTCTCTCTTTTTTTTTTTTTACCAATGGCAGAAGGGAGTGATTTGAACTGTTTGAAACCCTTATTCAGTTTGGTGAATTAAGTGACACAGACATTATATACTTTAAGTTTTTTTTTAAAAAGTCTAATGTCTAAGAGTCAAATCCAGTGGCACCTCCTAATTTAAAGCTGTAATAGTCAGTGAGCTGTGGGATCAAGAATATTGTCAAAACACATTAACCTTCAAATTGGCCTGTGGAAATGGCTGTATCTTATATACATATGACTAGCGTTGTATCTATATTGGTTTTCCGGGTCATGTAGATACACCTCGTGGGACTGACAAACAATATCAGGAAGTGCTGACATGGAAAAGGCCCTCAAAGCCAATGAATCAATCCAATCTTAAATCAATATTCACAAACAGACAGACACCAGATTTCTCTGGTGAGGATTATAACTAAAAACCTTACACAAGTATGCAAAGAAGACACTAATGTTTGGCCAATGCATTGCAAGTGTGCGGCCCAGTTAAACATATTTAACATGCACCCTTCCATTGCTCTATAGTGGTAACAAGCCTAGTAACAAGTGGTAATTTTAAAGCAAAGGTGTTGTTATTCAAGCAGCTAGCTATAGACATGCTGACAATGTTCTGTAGCTAACTTTAACTAACTTTCTCTACAAGATTATCCTCAAACTATTGCTCTGCCATGCCATTTTTTGACCTGAAAGGGAAAACTAGCTGTAGAAGGAAGCTGTTTATGCTAATGTCTGTAGTAGCAACTGTAGTATGGTTGCCTTGTGGAATCCATACTTGTTGGCTTATGAATTGCTTTCTGACACATTTTGGAGATAGATGTGTCTGCGTTCACATCTTCATGTATTCTTCATGACTTAACAGTTAAAATTTTGTATTTCTAAGCTAAATGTCCGAGTTTGAGTCGTAGGGTGGTTGGAGGTGATTCACCAACATGGGAGCTACTGAGATCCTAATTGCATTTTATCCCCATTCTACCCTTGAACAAAGCAATTAACCCCAGGTTTCTCCAAAGGGACCATTTCCGCGATTGTTTTCCTGTAAGTCACTTTGGATAAAAGAGTTAGCTCAATTGTATTAGCAATTTCGCCATATTGAATAATAATAGCTTAAAGATATTTTTTTGGAGTTTACATAAAAATAATGTGTGTTACATTTTTTTCCTTCAGGTTTCTGCTTTGATCTCTATAACAAACAACAGCATTGTGTAGAAGCAAAGCACTATGGGAATGCGAACCAACAACACTCAATTAATGCTCAAGGTTACTAGTGGAAGGGCACACAGCACTTAAAAGATCAGACCACCAGCATCAGATAACCCCTACCAGGCACTGCCACGGACACGGATCGAACACATGAGCCAGTCCAGAGTCCAGACATTCTGCAATCTCATTATCATCCGCCAGGTGAAAATCATACGTCTGAAGTGCTCTGTCTACAAGCTGCTTGATTTGAGGTATTATACTTGGTGTTTGGGTTTTGTTCAAATCTATAACCCTAAGTGTGAAAAATAGTAATAGTGAGTCTTGCCTTACAGTCTATTTCATCAAATAATCATAAACAATTAAACAAATCATTTTAAAACAGGGGTGTTTAATCTTTCACATTTAATTTTTCAGTTATTATTAAATTATATATTCAAAAAGTAAAGTTTTTTTGCACAATTTTATTTTATAAACTTTTGCATTGACCCCCCAGCCTCCAGTCTGAAAACCCCTTTTTTAGGTCACATGTCTCCTGATGACACAGTTTTCGAGTTTGAATAGCTACTCAGTATTTACTCATATACTTATAAATGTAAAGTGAGATTGATGTTTCTTTCAAATGAGCAGCTGTAGAGGAGCAGATGAACAAACCGAATGGAGTAGGAGGAATAGACATAAAAAAAGAAAAATAGTTTATAATGGTAATAAGTAGGCAATGGAGTCAAGCAGAGAGATCGGTGAATGCCAGAGCAAGCCTTGGGCGGTCTACACTTACTTAATATCAATTATTCTCCAGCTCGCTCTCCTTCTCAAACTAGTCTGTTTATCTTTCTGTTCTCCTCTTGGTTTGTGGTGTTTGGAGGCAGATTCCTCTAGTTAGTGATTTGATTGTGTATCAGTTGCATCCTCCATAATGGTGTTATCTGTCCCGGATGTATAAACCTCAGTGGGTTTGTAAGTCGTGTTCCACTGTGCCCTAGTGCCTCATGGGAAGTATGATCAGGGCTGTGAGAGAAGTGTATCCTAAGGCAAAGGTCTCCCAGAGGAGTGCAACCAAATTAATGCATTTCTGTGATGACAACTCTCAGTGAGTTTGGCATGGTAATGGATATGACCATGTTGATATGTTTGGTCTTGGCGGAATAGATCTGCTACACTGCTGCTGCTGTTGGTTATTGCTACTGCCAATACATATACAACACACAAGTAAAACATGCTGCTGCTGTATAATATAGCATACGATCGAGGTGGAGCTGGAGAAGAAGGAGGGTTTCTGAAAGTGCTGCAACTACTAGATTGAGCAGTGAGCTCATTGGCTACTGATACAGCAGGAACCAATCAGCTGTGCCCAATAGAGAATGATGTGATTGCATACAGATTGAGTTAAGGACCTCTCAGCCTGTGACATCCAGGATTTCATGACAGAACTTTGTATATGCAAGTATTGTTTTTTTTCCCTTTTGTCTTCTTTATATATATATATATATATATATGTATGTTTCTCTTATATATGTTTACTATGGTAACCATTGATTGGTAACCAACTATGGTCAATTTTCATATAGGGAACTACAAAAAAAAAAAAAAAAAACTGAAATACATTATCCCCCCAAAAAAGGTAAAATGTTGCTGGGTCACTTATAATAGCGATACAACATAGTAATTTTGAGAGGTTCATTCTGTGGATTAAACTAGAACCAGTAAAAAGAATCTGCATTTGCTTTAAGGTAAATGCATGTTAAATCCAATCAGTTTATGAACACATTTTCAACCTAGGCTGATTGAAACCATGCCTCTACTTACATTTCAGAAAAACTTCAAAACCTATACTTACAAATCATATTAAACTAATACATGGTTACGTTTAGAGTATGGTTTAGTTTATGTGGCACTTTATTTTCAAATGAGAGCATTAATCTTTTAGCGCCACTCACCATTTAATTTCCATACTGATTAAATATATACAACAATATACAACAACCAACATAATAAAAAGTAGCTGAATTGGTCATTCGTTTTGAATAAAACTGAATGTACTTTTTGTGCCACTCACTAGACGTTTCAGTTTGAAAGTATCGCGAAACATGCAAGAAACGACAGAAATGTCACCAGGCGCATGTTTTTCCAAAAAGACTGTGTTGCACGTTTTACTGAAAATCTCGTTAATCACATCAATCTCCCATTTATTCTTATGCGAACCTGATGAACTGTTAAACCAGAATTATGTAGGAACCGCTGCTCAAGCTCCATACTTTCTCTTGTTTTCCTCTCTATTCGTCTTCTCGACCTCCTTCTGTATCTCCACACTCTTTCTTTCTCTCCTCCCACCGCTGTCTCTGGGAATGGCTCGGGCAACAGCAGTGATACAGTAGAGGCTTCTGTAACTCTATTAATCTGCCTGTGCGAGAGATACTGTAGCGGTGTACAGTGCACAAGGGCTAAAATTAGCCAACGGCTGTGAGGCCTGATGTTTCACAGCGCCCTGACCCATCACCATTCCAGCACTATCTCACACGCACGCATGCTTAGTACACTCACACACCGCTAAAACACATATCATCGCAGACTATATCTGTACTAACATACATGAAGAATCGCACTCAAAGGTACACATCCAGGGTCCAAAATGAACACTTTCTAAGTACCAAATATGTGCAAAAATTTACCAATTTAACTAGTAATTTTAATGTTTTTGTAATAAGTGCAGTTTTATTGAGATACAGAGACAACCCAGTCTATTAAGTTTATAGTTAGCTACCTAAAAAGCATCACGTTTAATGGAACAGATATGTGATGCTAACTTGAGTATTGACTATAAGTATATACTGCAGGTTACTAGTGTACAAGATCATGCACTTACACTTGCAGTACATTAGTCAAGCATTTGTAAATTTACATAGAGCATGTTTGTTTGTATAGTATGCACTCTACAGTCAAACTCATGTTGTAATGTGCATATTCAAACAAGCGCAGAGCTAACCACGAATACACTGACACAAAATTCAAATAGACTCTCTCTCTCTCACACACACACAGACACACACACAAATAGAATCTAACAACATCTAAGGGTTTAACGACTGCTTTAAGACCCAAAAAAGACAGGAAAAGTTATAAATAAATAAAAAGAAAAGATTAACAGGAAGACACAAGTTAGCCTATTAGCATTGCTAATGTTACATAGTAGGCTGCTGGATGGATGCAGAATGACCTTGACAGCTGCCTGGGTGCTATTCGTCACCTAAACTTAACTGAAAACAACACAGTGGAAAAAGGAGGGAATTGTGTAAAAGAGTGATCATAATTATGATCAAAAACTACATTAGCTTTGCTGAACTGAAATTAGCACTAATGGCACTAAAACAACACCATGTGTTCTTTTTCACACAAATTATGATTACAGGGGCAGATTATTGATTAAAATCTTATTTTTGTGTGGTTTCTTGCACAATACTTTATGACCTCAACACACAGTGCATGATTTATAAACTAATACATTTAAACGTTTTCCTTAAATAACCAGCTCCATATGTATGGCTTTTATGACGTATAAGCTTGCTCTGCTCACCTGGTACAGCACTGCACATGTGAAGCAAAGCGCTCGGGTACAAATCCAGTGAAACACAAGTCATGATAAAAGACACTTTGGCAGTGTTGCAAAACGAGCAACGTAATCATTTTGCAGAAATGCTGCCCCAGGCACGTTTTTCCAGTGACCCTGTGTTGCTATATAAATATCACAGGACAAGGAGAGATAGAGAGAGATTTGTAGATGATAAAGAGACATTCCGATTGTCTCAATCAGATTTGCGTATGTGAATCTCTAATCCTCATTAAAGAGTATATTAGTCAGTTCACAGTAAGCAAACTCATTCTAACAGAATTAGCTGTATCTTCATTACATCTCTGTTTAGAGACACTTCATGCATAAAAGCGTACTTCATCATGCTGACATAGCTTAGTTACTCTAACTGGACATTGTGTATGTGTATAACCTCTATTAAAAGGTTATCAAGGATTAACAGGGACTGATTTGCTGGGATTAAAATCCATGACTGGACTCATTACAATGACAAAGGAAGAAAATAGCTGCAGGTATGTCCTTCCTTTGTTATTCCCCGAAAAAATCTGGTGTCGTTTCTATATACAGTTGCCCCAAAACGTATTCAGAAGTAGTTTGCAATATACATACGTAGATGCAAAATAAGTGCCATCTGAAATTTTCTTCTAGAATGATCATTTTTATCAAGCTTGTATATTTAAGTTCAGTAATTTCACTTAAATGACAATTCATAGGTAATTTTCATTGCCATTTAAGTGAAATTACTGAACTTAAATATACAAGCTTGATCAAAATGATCATTCTAGAAGAAAATTTCAGATGGCACTTCGAGGCTTTTGCATCTGAACTCTTCATATATATATATATATATATATATATATATATATATATATATATATATATATATATATATATATATATATATATATATATATATATATAAAAAAAAAATTTAATTAGCAGTGGAAATCTTGAAATACAGTAAGAGCCATATTAGTGGTATAACATTATGTTGATGTGTTCGGCTTTATGCAGCCATATTTTGCTTACTGATTTAAGATGCATCTTGTGTAAGAATCTTTACACAATCTAACAAGCTAAATGAAGTGGAAGGGCTTTGCGCAGAAGAGGAAATGTGACTCACTGCGTTTGCTTTGAGGGGTTCTTACTGTTCTAGAGGAAGAAGGCTTTTTACAGTGTGCCTGGCAAACTGCCGCATGGAAATGACATCAGCCTCTCTGTGCTCTGTGAGGGCCTGTGAACCGGACCCCCATGGGGTGACAGAGAATGGGCTAGAACTTTGAGCGCAGCCTCACCGGCTGTCATTAAACCTTCTGATTCAGCCCATCACGGAGCCATTTAGCACTTTCATGTCCTGCTCACACCGACCGGACAGTCTTATAGAGAAGAGAACCAATGGGTGGCCTATGCTGTCAGTGAAATATGTGTGAGAAATACGGAAAAAGGAAAGATGAGGGATTTATTGTGGGGAGGGGGAATAGTGATAGATGTGAAGATTCAAATGGAGTGAAAAGCACAGAATAAAAGAACATTAAAACCACACAAGAAGTAGAGGGAAATGTGAGGTATGAATAAAGTGAAATTGTAGGGATAAAAAGAAAAACCATACACTTCGGAACAACATGAAGGCGAGTAAATTATGCATAATTGGGGAGGGGGAGGGGGAGGGAGGGGGGGAGGGGTGAACTGTCTCTTTAAGAGGATTGTAACTCTAAAAACCACAGTTTTATGATGCATGCACATACACATACACATACACATACACAAACACAATGTAGTGTTTACTAAGCTCAGACCTATAGTAGAAATGCCATGTAACAGTCCAGACTTTACATCTAGGAGGCAGTTTTCTGTGATGAGTCCCTGATGTTATTCAGTGACTAGAGACATTATTAATTCAAGCCAAAGTAACAATCAATGAAAACATTCCTTCAGTCGCTGCCGTGTGTGTGTGTGTGTGTGTGAGTGTGTGTGTGTGTGTGTAAAGGATTTGGCATCTCAACCCTGCCGGCTATGTTTTACCTCAGAGTACAAAACATCTGACACTTCGATTACTGAAGTTCAAAAGCTTTGTGAAGAGAAAGGCAGCTGATCGAAAGGTCATCTCGCTGCAGCATTTTTCACCAACAGAATAAATGCATTTTCTTTCTTCGGAAACACAGAAAAGGTCTGCAAAAGTTCAGGAGTTGTCAGAGCATCATGATTCAATGTGCTGAAATCTGGGACATCCTGCTGAATTTTAATGGATCAGATGAGCGTGAGGGGAAGAGGGCAGAGAGATTTGTTCTCTTTGATAAGAAATGGGATATTTAGTAAACCTACTTGTAAACATTGTTTTTCGCCATAATCTGGCTTCCGCACTCGGTTAAGAATGGAACAGACAACAAACGTGTTCCCTCACGTGTCTGTCCATCTGTGGTGCATTTCAAGCTCGCCTTACTGCTGTTGTGACATTCTGATGTTTGTTACTTGGAATTGGATAAAATATCTTTATTGTATAAAATCTTTTCACATGGAACAGATATCATTCTTTAATCTTTTATCCATTAGTGGGTTTTCCTGTAAGCCACAGCATGTTTGTGATGATGTATGGCCTTTTGAAAAAGATCTTCTGTTTGGCTTTTGAATTATATAACCAGAATAAAAACAGGACGTCACAACATATGTAGTATCTAACTTGTTTCGAAACAATCATTTGTGGTGTTAATAATTAGCAACCAGGACACCACAGCAACCAACCAGAATGCCCTAGCACCCATGTGGACCACCCTAGCAACCGCATAGCAATACCTTAGCATCCACCCTAAACTCCCTAGCAACTGCATAATAATGCCATAGAACCAACCAGAACACCTAAGAAACAGTGTACCAGTGCCCTAGCAACCAGAACACCATGGCAACCACCCTAAACTCCCTAGCAACTGCATAGTAATATGCTAGGACAACCGACATCTAAGAAACCATGTAGCAATGCCCTAGCAACCACTTCGGCCACCCTAGGATCTGCATAGCTATGGTCTTGCAATGTAACCAACTGATATAACCTAGCAACCATATAGCCCTAACAACCACCCTGAACTCCCTAGCAACAGCACAGTAATACTCTTGAGCCACCAATCACACCTAAGAAACCATGTAGCAATGCTCTAGCAACCAGAACACCATAGCAATGCCCTAGCAACTAATCAGAACACTCTAGCAACCGCATACTGTAGCAATGCCCTAGCAACCACCCAAAACACCTTAGCAGCTGTATAACAATGCAGTAAAAACATGAATCAGCATTGACTTTTGTGTGTTCAAGCACTGCTTGCATTTGTTCAGATATCTTCTTCAGATGTAAAAGTCAAGTTTCTTTCTGATCTTTCCCTTCTCTTCATTGGTTTGTTTCAGTACTGTGGAGGAACGTGGACTCTCGTGAAGGGTGTAAAAACACGTGCTGGGCTGGAATGAGTGCTGATGTGGAACAGAAATGATGAACGATTTTTGCTGCCTGATCTCTCCATCTTTACTTGCCCTAAGTGGCGCATCCTCCCTGCACATCTCGGTCTGGGCTGGGCCGGTCTGGGCTGCAGAGGGTCTATTTTAGTCTCAGAAGCGTGATAACCTCAACTCCTCTGCTCTTTTAATCTGAGCTGTGGCACACTGAGGCCTGAACAAGGCACAGAGCAGCTCTCTTAATTCACCCTGGCTTCTTCTTACCATCTCGTCTATCCGTCAAAAGGGTTCAAAACACTAACAAAAAGTAAGTAGATAATGTCATTCATACAATTCAAAACCCTATATCAAATCTTGATTAATCGCATCTAACATAAAAGTTTGTAAATACACACACAAACTTTTTTTTATGGTGACTTTCAAAGGAGAGAACTAAAACAGATACTTTACAAACCTATCAATAATAACATGAGACACAAGGCCCATGTTACATTAGCAGCTTACATTGTATGTTATTTTAAAACCAGCCTTGTGTGGAAGGTTTCTAAAACAAACACTGAAACCTATCATGCCCAAGTCCTCATATTTCAATGCCAAACAGACCTTACTTATGGTCTGAGGGTAGAGGCAATCGATTATTGGATGTAACACAAGAACATGGGACAAAACAACAACACAAACTGCTAGCTTCTGTAAAAACAGCTTTACTCCATTTACCACTTACAGGGCCGACGCTGGCGGGGCGAAAGAGGTGACGATTCTGGCCCCATGATTCAATCGAGGGGGAACATCAACAAAGGGGGGGCATCCACCCTGGAACATGATTTAAAGGGGGCCCACAGCAACAACCTGCATCAGGGCCCAGATACCCCAGCTATGGCCCTGACTGTGTACACTCATTAGCAGCAAGCAACGATGATATCAAACTTGGCATTTTAAAAATAAATCTGTTTTCTATGACCTAGAGGCCTAAATTCTGTGCACAGCTTACATTTTTGATATATTTATATCAAATATCTGCCCTCTGCTCAGTTCATTTGTTATACATGTAACATTAAACTAGGTAGATCTTGTTCAAGCTTCCCGTTTTCATTGATGTATCATTCTGTTCATCTTCAACATGAACAATAAGAGCTATTAAAAATGCAGCTACGGGAAAGCTGGATCGATTAAATTCTTTTATAGTACAAGTCTAATATAGCCAAAATACAGTGGACGATTTATTTATTTGCCAATGTTTACATTGATTAGCAGTCTTTTTTAAAGCAAGGAAAAATATAGTCACATGGGCATCGCATACAGAAAATAACGATAAAGGAACATATGTTAACATGCTCATGCTCAAGTGCTGGTTGACCGATCATTTTTCAGGTAAGACACCCCTGGTGAATATGGTAAGATATTACCATGCTTGCAAAAAAAAAAAATGTTTGCACAAGAATTGCAAACATGTTTTTGCATAAGTTTAAATATGCAAATAAGGCATTTCCTAACTAAATATGAACTAATTTGCATACACTCCCAGAACAGAAATCTGAAAATCGTATAAAACCCTTGTTTCATTTTTTTGAGTCAAAGGTTTTTACAAAAGGGATTTTTGATATATATTTTTATCACTCCATAGATCCATTGTAAACCAGAAAATACTGTCAACAGCCACGGGAAAAGAAAAAAAAATCACCATGTTTTAAGGATTAAAATATCATCAGGTCAATGATGAACAAAACCCTTAGAATATAGATCGGAATAAAACTGTAAAGTTTAATTTAGTGGGGATTTCTGACTCATATTAAGAAAACAGCCTTTAATACATTTATTGTAATTGAAGTCTGCAGACGCTAATAGATAAAGTGCAATAAAACAAATACTTTAAAGTGTATTTTGCACGTTTAGGGTTGTCAAATGTACCAGTACCAGTCGGTACTTAAAAAAAGTTGACGGTACCGGGTATGTTCAGTACTTGATAGATGCTACTTTCAAACTCTCTCATTCATGTTTGTTTGAGCTCACTCTTGAGCATCAAAGGTTTCTATTTACAGCGTGTATTTACAAATGTAAAATCATATCTGTTGAGCGCATGAACGCAATGGCCTATCAGAGGTGCTATTCAGTAAGTTAGTCAGAATGCGCAGAAGCCTTTCATTATAACAAACAAAGAGTAAACTACTTTGGTACTGTGACAGCCCTACTTTCCACTCGTCTGAAAAAAAAATCATGAAAAAGCCAATCAGCCGAAATCTCAAAACAGATTAGTCAGTATTTTTGTCTTGTTTACCTGTAAAATATCTTTAAAACAATATAAATTTACTTCGTGTACTTGATTTCAGGGAATACACCTTGAATCAAGTGTGTTTGACTCTGAGGTGCCCATATTAGATGGAGAGACAGTTATTGCCTGTTATTTCCATCTGGCAACATCACTACGATAGCCACAACCTAGAAAGCAGCCAAGACATCATCCACTATCCCTAATTATAGAGCCTAAATTACCAGAGTTAAATTATTGATCAAGGCCACAGTTAATGGTTGTGTCAGATAGTTGATCTCCCATGATTCAAATGCCAAACTCCTGATCCCAGACAACATCGCTCAGCAAGTCTGTGATCATTCACACGAATGAACAGCCTCATGTGGGTCGTAATGGGAAATTCATTCCCTTCAGCACACGGGGAGGGTGTCACCTAGATCCTGTAAAACATTTCCTTCAGGCAAATATAACAGTGTGCGATGTTTGATGTAAAATGATGACCTGGCACGATCATCTTACAGGTTTGACATTTCAGCAAGTACGTATGGTAAATTATTTATATAATCGGACATTTTAAAACACGAGATAAATACAGGTTAGCTACAGGACGTTGTTTTAAAGGAGGAAGCAGCAACTTAGAAGTGAATTTTTTTTTTATTAATCAATGTTATTATCAATTGTTGTGCTGCTTCATATTTTTGTAGAAACCGTGAGACATTTTTTTCAGGATTCTTTGATGAATAGGAAGTTCAAAAGAGCATAATCACAACTTTTGATCAATTTAATGCATCCTTGCAGAATAAAAATATTAATTTCTTTAAAAAACATCTTACTGACCTAAACTTTTAAACTGGTGTAATTTTGGAAGGACAGTCCGATTGTACAAAAAATGGAACAAAAACTATGTGAATGGTGGAATATAGGCTACATGGATTTATATGCTTTATTTCAATATTGTGACTACATTATTTCATATTTGTCACAAATACAAATGTTTGAAATGTCCATTTAATAATTAGTAAATAAAACACTGGTGCATTTCGATAGGTCATGCACATACTTTGTTATCTGCCCCCTTTTTTTTGACACATCTATTCTGGTTGAGTACAACCTGTATGTCATAAAACATGTTAGATAAACCTGTCAGTAAGATATTGCTGTCAAATAAACTTTTAGAGGCTTAAACAAATTGAAATGTATCAGGACCACCATCTATAGTGACATTTTGGTGATAGCAATAATGGGACGACCGTGAGATCTGAGTGACAGTCTAATGTTTCAGTGATGTCTCTATCTCAAACAGACTTCTGTTAGAGACTAAAAATGTTGCTCCGCTCTGTTCTTATGTTTGGGGGGGTTCGACTGTCCTCATAGCTAAAAAAAGCATCTGAGACTGCCAGAGCTGTCTGATCTCGTATAATCAAGTCTGTGATCAAGAAACTTTTTTTTTTTTTTTCATTCGTGCAGCACAATTGACGGAGAGCACCCAGGCTCAAAGGTTTCCAACACAGTCACAACAAATCACAGCAACTATCAATGCAGGATGAGGCTGAAATTTTGATTAGTTAGATCTTTGGGATGGGCGGTCAATGTAGTTTTACAACTAACTAATCCATTCAGAATTTTAAAAGGAAGAAGTTACTTCATTAACCTCTAACACTTTCTTTAATCTAAAGGACCATATTTAGTCATGCTGGCTTATTCATTCCAATGGGAGTGCTGTGCTGCGTGCACACACACACAGAGAGAGAAATGCACGCAGATATCTCTCTCTCACACACACACACACACACACTGTACTGTTCCTATGACAGATTGGTCTCAGTGTAATACCAGCAGAGAGCCTAAAAGCACATTGATTTAAAAATGGCTGACATCTCTCGCTCTCTTTCTCTCTGGTGTCTTTGGGCCAGTACTGTTCCCACTTCCATGTTTAAAATGATTCTTGATTTCATGTGACATCTTTATCTCCAGAATTTCAAACATGCAGACGTGTGTGGCTGGAAACATAAATTATACAATCTGGTAAAAATTATGGTGGCAATTATGCACTCATTTTGTAAATAAATTCTTTCAGAAAACATCTGAAGGCCATGTGCATAAAGAAAAAATATTGTTTCCATCCAATTCATTTCCACTCTACATGATGTCCCGCTTAATATTCTTCTTCACAAAGGTAAGTGACATTCTCTTATGCTCATCAAGCATATATCTGCATTTATTTGATCAAATATATAGTAAAAACAGTAATATTTACAAAAACGGATTTCTTTTGAATGTATTTTAAAATTGATTTCATTCCTGTGATTGCAATGCTGAATTTTCAGCAGCCGTTACTCCAGTCTTCAGTGTCACATGATCCTTCATTCTAATATGCTGATTGGATGGATGGATGGATGGATGGATGGATGGATGGATGGATGGATGGATGGATAGCCTTTATTTGCTCAAAATGGTTAAACAAATCATTCACTCTAGTAGTCATAACTAGCTTAGCGCTGGAGCCAATGTGGTGTGAAGGAGAAAGTCTGTTGTGTGGAGGAAACAGAAGTGGGAGGAAGGAATCAAGTCCATTCATCCCCATCTCACTTCCAGACTAAACACAACTGTAGATCTATACAGGGAAAGAGTGGAGCTTAAACAGATCCAGGTTCATACTGGATGAGCTTGATGTGTGCCAACGGTGGGGTGAGAGAGGAAGGCTAGCAGTCAGTGAAGGAAGAGAGAGAGAGAGAGAGAGAGAGCGCAGATGAAAGAAGGAGATGCAGCAGTGGCTACAGGGTTAGTACGTTCTGAAGAGAATGACAGTTCATTAGGAAGTAGTCCAGTGTTCGTCTGTTCACTGTTGAAGGTCATCTGCTAAATGAGTAAATGAAATATAGAGCGATGGGAACAGAGAGAGAGAGAAAGAGGGAGGAAAGAGAGACTTGGCAGCAACTTGGCAACACTCATGTACTGAGACTGCAGTCTGGACGGATTAGGACATGATAGAGAGCGAGAATAATGCAGAAAGATCATTGAAGAGGATCCGCAGTGGTGAGGTTACAGAATTCTGAGCCGGCTTTGCAAGAATTTGATGAGAAATAGTTTAGTTCTTATTGAGGTGTTGAGGAATTCAGTGGACCTGAGTACAGTTTGAGACCTTGAGATCGGTTCTGAAACTCTAAAGATGCATGTGAGATCCCCGTGGCCTTTTTTCTCTGAGAGAAAGATGAGAAGAAGAAAACTTAAGCAGAAGTCTTCCTTTGGGTTTTATCTTATTGGTGTCTACGGTCGTAAAAATAAAGTTTCCAAAAGGGGGGTTTTGCAGTTAGAAGAACGATTTTTGGTTCTCCAGAGAACCTTTCAATGCACAGTTTTTTTAGTGGGAAGAATATAAAAAAAAATTTGCAATGGAAAGTTCCCATGGATGTTAAAGGACCTTAGATGCCAATAAAGAAACTTTATGTTTAAGTGTGAGACCCCGTGAACGACTGAATAACACTTAAGAGCCGGTACTTTAGAACAAAACAATCACAAATGATTCATGAATCAGTCGTGAACACATGTTATTTAACTCACTAAATCAGTAGGAGCAGTTCTTAATTTGATTTTAATTTGGGTACTTTGCTTTTTATAAATAAATAAATTCCAAAAAGTATTATACCAGTTGGTGGAGAGTGTGGTTCAGAATGTGGTTCAGAATCGTTATTGGAATTGAACTTGTTTTTCATGTTTATGGTGTCTGCTTAAGCTAATCGTTTCACTATGGAAACGGAATGAAGCGGCAAATGATTATTACAAATTCCCAAGATCTGTAATTTCATGTCTGGACGACACGCACGCACAGTTGAGCCATGAAAGAGAAATGCACAAACATGAAAGAGGGCGAATAAAGAGGCTTAATTTCTCCTGAGAGTGTAACAACGCAAAGACTTCTTAAAGGAGGATTTGAATTTTCTACCCTCTTTCTCTAAAGAGCATCTGTCCTGTTTTTAGTGTCGCTCTCTCTGTCACATGTCTTTCTGCATTACTTAACAGCTCTTGGTCTCAGTGCAAAAATACAGCAGTGATACTAAGCTTGGGCTTTTCATGAACATGCATAAGAATTATTTGCCCTTGGGCTTCTTTTCCACTGCTACCCAATGTCAACCACCAGTTGCATCACTTTTGAAACGAACGCGTGATCGATTTAGCTTCAGCACTTAAGGTATGCAAATACACTGTCGTTTAAAACCTCATTCAGCATTCTGACATCTTCAGGATTTGAGTGGATTTTCAATGACGATTGTAAAAAATGTCTCATGAGGTACAATAGAAGGAACTCTAGCGCTGTTTCCCGGCAGAATGTCATTTTGTTTTGGCCCGACTCTACCTAATCACACTACTAAAGTGAAGAACCGTTTAATTCTAAAAGGATTACTCCGATTTGAGTTCAGTTATAGACCAAACTTACGTTAGCTTGTCAGCACGCTTCATGGACTTTAGCACATTAGCACGGTTTGCACATTAATATTAGTGGGATAAATTACCAACTTTAAAAAAAAACAAAGATTCCTTTCAGCTACAGTAAATATTGGTAATTGGACGCTCCCCGTGAGAATATACAGATGCGGAAAATGTAACTCATTCCTTCACATCAAAAGACGCGTCTCAGTACATTAACTTGGCAACAAGCCATTAGCTCACCAAAACTTTATAATGAACTTTTGCGCTGTGACATCACTCATCCAAAATCTGAGACCCAATAAAATATGCAGTTGTTAATGTATCTCTTTTATTGCTTTTTAGCTATTTTGAGGGGAATATCAAACATAAAATGCACCTGACATAAATCACTGAAATAGGCAATCCAGAGAAAACACATTTCTCTTTGTGACAGCGCTAAGCTCTATAAAAAAGAATGTGAACAAATTTTAGCCAATCAGAAAATGTAGTCAACTGCCTATGAATCGCTATGTTCATGTTTGTTTTCTTTGGAGGGTGTGCCATTGGTTAGAGGGTGTTTAATTTAGTGGCTAGGTATGGTGAAAGTTATCAACCTAAATGTACTTAAAGCTTTAAAATAAAATAATTATTGACCGTTTTTAATTAATACATATCTGGTGTTTATGTACATGATTCATCAGTGCATATCATTCAAAAGTATATATATAAATCATCAAAATTAGCTCCAATCCAAAATGACTTTCCTTTTCAGGTGACATCATCTAGTCTGCAAAAGTTTTAACCAATGAGTGTTGGGCGTGTTTCAGGAAGGGAGGAGTCATCCATGATTGACTGGTAGGAAACGCCCACTTATGATTCAATTAATTCCTGACTAATTTCTCTACATTTTTTGTTGTTGAGTATACAAAAATACAGAAAAAAAACCATTAATATTGTGAATGTTGTTACAACTTAAAAATAACTATTTTCTATTTTGATATATTTCAAAATGTAATTTATTCCTGTGATGGCAAAGCTGAATAATTGTATTTATCTTGATCTTTTTGTGGGAACCATCATACTTTTTTCAGGATTCTTTAATAAATAGCATTTATTTGAAATGGTTTTGTTATAAATGTCTTTACTGTCACTTTTGATCAATTTAATGCATACTTGCTAAATATAAAGTATTAATTTCTTTTTATATACATATCTGAATGAACTTTTAAACAGTATATTGTATGCCACATTATGGAATTCAAATGGGTTATCATTCCACATGGTTGCCTAGTGTGCAGGTTTGTTGCAGCAGGATTTACTGTATGTCCACCGACCAGTCCGTGTCTAGTGTACACACAGCCACAGCTACAGATTAGGCTAATCTGTGGAATTATCAGTTTTAAATAGTCCACGTTCCTCCTTCATTATCCAGAGTGGTCTTGCAGATGGAACGTCAACGTGCGTTAATGCTGCTCTGTGTATATTAAAAGCTTGCTGACAGTCACAGCTTAAAAAAAATCTCAATGTTAGTGCGGAAAAACACTTTTCTTTTTTTTTAATCTGCTTTAGCAATGAAGAATCCATGTGCTCAAATACATCTGCATTAGTCACACAATGTCCTCCACTTGTCATAAACAATGCAGTCCCCTTACTGAACTTTTACTGCTGCAGTTTCTGCTTTGGTCTACAGGAGGCAGTGCTTGGAAAAAGTGGGCTTTTGCGTGAGTCAGCATTTCTGTGCCATATGTTTCTTACCAAGTGGGAAAGTACTTTAAGGTAGTGAAGTATAACTAAAGACCTAAAGCCCCAGCAGGCTGTTCCTTCATTGGAAAGAACCCCAGTTGGTGCTTTTTAAATGTCACAGAACACTGACAAATCTCAAGTTGTGTTAAAAAGCAGTGGTGTGAGAAATAGTTGAGTTCCCTAAAATGGAAGTGTCCGAGTCTATCCCCTCTGGCACGCCGACTGGCGCACGTGCAAGGTGAAGCAGTGGATATTCTTTAATAATTGGTTCTAGAATAGGAGCATCTTCACAAAAATACCTCAGGTGAAAATAAACGAGCAACCACATTGCCAAGGAGTTAATGATTTATTGGATCAGATTCCACATCTGCCGCTGATGGGGATTTGACCAATGCCATCACACACACACACACATCACACACACACACACACACACACACACACACACACACACACACACACACACAGAAAAAAAAAGACTGCTGTGGTCTTTCCTTGTTTTTATCATTAGAGGTGTATCAAAGCATGCAATGAATTTTCCAATGAAATTAAAAAGAAAATAACGTATGCAAAATAAATAGTGTATATATATATAGATATTATTAATAGTAAGGTAGTTGTTAAATGTATGTATAGGGTAGGATTAAGGGATGTAGAATCTGATCATGCAGAATAAGGCACTAATATGTGCTTTATAAGTACTAATAAACAGTAATCTGCATGCTAATAAGCAACTTAATAGTGAGAATTGGACCCTAAACTATAGTGTTACCATACAGTATAAAATGTAGTGAGACATTTTATTTATTTTTTGGATTGGGTATTTTTCCTGTTTATTTATGTAGGCCTACTTAATATAATAATTATAAAAATATTGTATGCGTTTTAAGCAGTTTCCCAATGATGCTCTGATCTTATCCAATCATTAGGTTTGCAGCAAAACTAAATACAGGTTATGAAACATCATGATCACTGCATGTATAACACTTAATGAATGGATGTTATCGTACATCTAAGCTGTGCATTAACATCTACGCTGATCCGCAGTGTGTAAGACCATGATGCATAAGCATCTGTGTAATTATAGCGTGTCTGTCAGGCGCTATCAGATATACATGTGTGCACAAACACACGCAAGACAGAGGACAGACGGGCAAAGAGACCGAAAGAGACAGAGCGTGAGACGTGGAACACAGAGGCCAAAACCATGTTTGTGCAAATTGTTTTAATCTGCCAGAGTTGCTTTAAATTCACTGGAGAATGAAGCAGTGTGTGTAATAACTTGCTTTGGGTGAGAGATTGATTTAGCATCACTCTGTGTATGGTTTTCCCAGCATCCCCTGTTCTCCTTTGGGGCGATGGGCGGATGGTGCCTACGGGCAACTAGCGAAGGGACGACTAGTCCTTGTTTATCCTCCTGCGAGCTGCAGTGCCTCTGTTTGCCTGCTCCTCCGTACAGTACAGTGTGGGCCGGTTTTGGGCAAAGATTAATTGTTAATTGAGAGGAAGAGGGGAGTAATTGCATTAGCATGCCCGGACAAAGGGAGCCGCTTGAGAAATCTAATTAAGCAAAGACACATGAGTTTAAAGAGCAAGAAAAAAAAGTGAACGGGACAAAAAAAAAACATGGTCCTTGGAATTTATCTTCTCAAGTTATGATTACTTATCTGCGCATAATCCTGATTAGCAGGATTTGAAGAGGAAATATTTAGTAGCAATTTAACTATAAGAGGTTTAAGAAGTGCCTAAACTGCCCTAGGGAACATGTGACCTCAAATGACATGCTAAAATGTATAACAAGACAATCTGTAAAAAAAAAATATATATATAAAAATTGTTCTAAAGATTATGAATTGTGTGGATTGTGCACAGTTGCGATTTTGGATGTTATATAAACAGGTCAATATCATGAAAAGTGTGAAGTAATATGTTGTTTTCACCTCAAAATCAAAAAAAAAAAAAAAAATATTATAAACAGGTCAATATTATGAAACCTATGAAGAAATGTCTGTCATATTTCACCATAAAATCATTTAAAAAATCAGGCAAATACTAAATAAATACAATGCTAAAATGTGATTATATATTTAAATATATATATATATCTTTAGGCCTCTTTATATTAATGCCAATTTGTTGTTGTTTTTAGTTTTTTAATTAAAATGTTATATTTTGCAGCTAATAATCCTTGACTTGAAGATATGACCCGGACATGTCCTTTCAAGATTCATATAATCTTATTATACTCAAAATCCTATCATATACCAGGTTACACAAGTGTACATTGTTGTTTCAGAATGAATCTCATCTACAGACAATATTGATTTGATTCTCAGGACTGTGTTGGACTTTCAAACCATTAAAGCAGACTTCCTGTTAAAAGAGATCTGTCATGTCACACATACTCTCCGCATGATGAGAGCTTTTAGCCTGCTGAGGAACGTACACACACAGGGTGATGAGGATATTCAGTGACTCAAGAGGCTTGTGTAAGCAACCATCTACAAAAACAATGCTTTAGTTTAGGCAATTAGGAGAGCCACTTTAACCTTCCATTTGCATATCTGAAATCTCACCTTGACTCATTGGATGCCATTTTTAGACTTACCATCTTTATGCTTTTTGGATGTAATTATTTATAAATAGGAATGGAAATGCATCAGATTACATAAGTAAAATGAGCCAGGAAAAACTTTTCATTTTTGATTTCAACATACAATGCACAGTCAAACACAATCATAAAACAGCAGACAAAAACTTAACGCTTTAGTAGTTTCCCGCACTGTAAAAAATCGGTCAAATTGACGGTAAAAAAAAAAAACAGCAGTTGTGGTTGCCAGAACTTTACTGTAAAAAATATGGTAGCAATATTTTAGGTTTTACAGACTGAAATTAAATTTACAGTAGAATAAATGTATATTTCATTAACTGATATAATATATCAACATGTAACACAAAATGTACATAACTGATAACAAAAAAAGCTTACTTTAAACAATGATTTACAGTAAATAATAATATAATCTGAAGTTTCACGCACAGGGAATTCTGGGGATGTCAATTTACGTAAATTAACTGTAAATGATCAAAACCTGTACAGTTAACAGTATTTTACTATGAAATATCCTGTTAGATATTGTAGTATAGTTACAGTTTTTCACTGTAAGGGGAGCATTCTTATGTTTTATGGAATATTTCACTATTTTGTTTTATCTTTAATCAACTTCCCCTCCCTCTTGCAGTGACATCACTTCTCTTCTCCAATGACGTGTTTACTGGCGCGAGGGCGGGGCAACCTGTCACTCACATGAGATCCACCAATAGCGAACCACAACCATCCAATCAATTGACAATATCAAGTCTCACCCAACATTTTTCTTGTTCGAGAAGCCCTTTCACTCTGATACAGTATATGTCACAATAGGGAAGAAAAGAGTATCGCAACTTCCATTTCATGCCGACTAACAGTTTTTTTACCAAAGCATTTTTACAGAGTAGGTTGTTCTATTTGCCCTCATCACAACCAAATATGAAAAATTTTGGCATCATATCTTGCCAAATCTGAGGAAATAACTCGGCATGAGTCTTCTGGAATCAGGGAACGACTGGTGGTAGAAGCCTTCATGCTCTTGCATCTTAAAGGTGTGACTGAGCTATTTGTGCTTCGGTTTCTAATCCCTGGCACAGACGCAAAACCTCGCTGAGGAGGCAAACACACAATATCCTCACCTTCCCTTACCTAGCATTAACTCTCTCACCTAGCATAGCCTCCTGGCACCTGTGGGACGTATGTGGAGAAAGGATGAGTCATCAGAAACAGACACAGGTACTTTGAAAAACACACAGGTGGATGACAAAACAGAGTCTGACTAACCTTAGAACAACACGGGAACCATCCCATTGTTCTCGACCAAAGTGATGTAGCTGCTTTTCAGGAGCAACATTTACTCTGGGATTTGGTGACCTTTTGTTTAGAAAGGACAGTATTGACCCGATGAATGTGGCATTTGAACGCACTGTGTGTTTCTGAGGTGCCAAGCACCTAGACAGACACCAAACAAACATACTTTTAAATACATTAAATTCAGAATTAAACGAATGTTCAGTGTTGAATACAAATCTACTACGATTATATAAACTGAGAGAAGAGTCTAAATTATTTTGGGGGGAGTTTAGAAGCCTCTTAGTTTGTATAAACAAACAAACAAAAACAAACCATTTCTACAGTTTAAAATATTGCCAAATTTAATTTACAAATTAAAATGAAATTATTATTTTTATTTATTTTATTCAAATAATAATATATTTATTTCTATTATGTTTTTATTGTTAGTTATGATTAAGTTATTAATATTAAATTTAATATTTTAAACATGAATTAAATTTAGTTTAAACATGTCTATGTATTTATTTATTTTTTTAAATTATGTTATTATTACATTTAAATATGCATTAAACATTAATTTTATAAATAGATTTAAATATGTCTGTTTACAGTTTACAATATGTTTACTGTTTGCAAACTAATTTAGATTCCTTAAAGGGATACTCCACTTTTTTTTGGAAATAGGCTCATTTGACAACTCCCCCAGAGTTAAACAGTTGAGTTTTACCGTTTTCGAATCCATTCAGCCGATCTCCGGGTCTGACGGTACCACTTTTAGCATAGCTTAGCATAGATCATTGAATCGGACAAGACCATTAGCATCTCTCTTAAAAAAATGACCAAAGAGTTTCGATTATTTTTCCTACGCAGGGCCTGGGCCTGAAAATAGTCCCCAGCTCTGTAACTTCCAACGTGACCGGGACTAAGTTTGTCTAACCTATTAGAACTATTTTCAGGCGCTGCGTCATATCATTACGCCTGCTGGACTCATGGTACGGCAGCAAAGTTTCTTGATTATTACGCAGGAATGAGAGTATAGTTCCTAGCCATATCAGCCTAGAAAATCGCAACTTTACATTTTCCGTCGGTCTTAGTACACGATGTAACTACAGAAGAGTCAAGTTTTAAATAGGAAAAATATCTAAACTCTTTGGTCATTTTTTTGAGAGAGATGCTAATGGTCTTGTCCGATTCAATGATCTATGCTAAGCTATGCTAAAAGTGGTACCGCCAGACCCGGAGATCGGCTGCATGGATTCGAAAACGATAAAACTCAACTGTTTAACTCTGGGGGAGTTGTAAAATGAGCCTATTTCCAAAAAAAGTGATACGATGCAGTGATACGATGTCCTACCTGCCTGTCAACATGTGTATTTTCATACCTCCGCACACCTGCTCGCGTAGACATCACGTGTTCACCAGGCTATGCAGAATTAGACAGACGTCAGTCACCGAGCGCCACAAACAAAACAGAAGCCACCTTTTATAGTTCCTCCTGAACCAAAACGACAAGCTTATGCCATAACTACTGAAATTTGTACAAGATGGAAACCCGTCACGTTATACTTGGAGTGGTTTGTGACACAAATTTATGAGTTTCAATATCAAACACTATCAACACCAAAATGAAACTGCAGCAGTCGGGTGGTACAGGTCAGAGCTCTTTAAGTTATGTTCATTATTATTATAATGTTATGTGCTTTGAGACATTAGTTTAACACCATCTCTCATGACACTTTTATTTGCTTCCCGCAGTGTGTGTTTATGTGTTTTGGAGGAGGCGTGGCTTTAGAGAAGCTCTAAAGGGAGGATGGGATCTTATGCTTTCAAAGCTAGCTCTCTATTGCTAGCCTTTCCGAAAATTGCCTACCTTTCTTCAAGGGCACAGCCCAAGCTGAGACCTGCACAATATCCCCCAGGATTCTCTCTGTCCTAAAAAGAAAAACCTGCTGGTGAAATTGGGGCTTGTTGAATGACCTCGTCTCCAGACTAGTTTACTAACATTGGCGTCATTAGTACGTCTCTGCCCCCCTACTGTGCTCCTTCTTCCCTGAATGAACTCAGTATGTGGGTCTGATTTTCCCCTTTTAGATCAATTTACTTGCTCACTGATGAATCATCCTGCTTGAATATCTCTCAGGTTGAGACATGCTTAAAGAGACAGCATCATCTGACTGATGTTCACAATCTTCTGATGAATTTGACCTGTTTTGTTTCCATTGACGGATGATGTGGTTTATGTGCAACCCCCATTAAAAGAAATTCAGCTATTTATGGCATATTCTGCACTTTTTAAGTACACTTTTATAAATAAAGGTTCTTTGTCAAAAACTGAAAATAAACTTAAACATTCATGGAACCTTCCCACTGTACAAAAGGTTTTCATACTGGAAAAAGGTTCTTTAGATTAATAAAATATTATTTACACTAAGAAATAATGGTTCTTTTAATAACTGTTCACTGAAAGGTTCTTTAGGGATCCCAAAACGGTTCTTCTATGGCAGGGGTGCCCAATCCTGCTTCTGCCGATCAACTGTCCTGCACAGTTCATCTCCAACCCTAATCAAACACACCTGAAGCCACCAATTAACGTCTTCAGGATCACTTGAAAATTAAAGGCAGGTGTGTTTGATTAGGGTTGGAGATGAACTGTGCAGGACAGTCGATCGGCAGGAGCAGGATTGGGCACCCCTGTTTTATGGCATCTGGAACCTTCCTGGAATTTTCCTTAAGCCTGGAACACACCAAGCCGACGGTCGGCCGTCGGGCAGTTTCCATGCGTCGGCCGACTAAATCTTCTCAGTGTGTTCCGCACCGTTGGCTGAAATTGGTCCTCGTCGACTTTGTAACGGCCCATTCAACATGTTGAATCGGCGTCGGGCCGTCGGTGAAAGAGGGAACTCTGATTGGCTGTTCAGCTTAGTGAACGAGGCAGTGCACGAGAATAATAGCAAAACAGCGAGCAAAGTCAAAACGGTACAGATAGAAGGCTGTTCTAATGATATGTCATCTTACCTGAGTGTTCCTTGGCGCATATTTCAATATTAACACGAGAGGAGTGGAATAAAGAAAGTGTTTAGCAGGATTGATATTCAAAACGGTATAAGCACGCAGTGCTTTGTTTACTGTGTGTGTGTATCTGCAGCCGGCAGTGTCGGTTTCCCTTTTTGAATGACGAAAATAGACGAATATATCTGCAGAAATAGACGGTTGTCTCATTTACACGCAGGCGCAGAACGCACTTTCTAGCTAACAGTCGGCTGTAGTTCTCTTGGTGTGTTCAAGTGCAGCTTTTAACCCCGACGCGAGGCGACAACACAGTCGGCTTTCATCAGCGCTAGTTCGTCGGCGTCGGTTTGGTGTGTTCCAGGCTTTAAAGTCCTCTCAAAATGTTATTTAAGATTTCTGACTCCAAAACGGTTGTAATTTTTTCTTTACATTTTTAATCCTCTTTCCACATGCTGTTTTTGCTACTGTACCTTTAAGACTTCTATATGTAAAAACCCCTGTTATGCTTGGCAAGCTTCTTTATACTGTCAAACGTAACACTGTCATTTATCAGGGTGGGCCAAGCTTGTAAATACTGAATATGCATTGATATGCATATGTCACAAGTCATTTGTCATAGGCTTATGGTTATGACATCATAACCATAATGACTTCTGAATGAGTAATTTGCATTTGTATGTTGAGGTGGACTGTATTATGAACCGAGAATATGGAAATGTTCCGAATATTTGAATTTGAACATGTAAAGAAAAGAAAAAAAATTATATATAATAAATTAAATAACAGATTAATAAGGACATGGACTTCTCAGCTCAAGCTTCCAAGATTATTGTAAGTAATTCAAATAAGAAATTCCACATTATACAGTAGCATATAAGCAATTTTTGTTCTGGCTGCCAACAGTTAAGACATTTTTATACAAATTTGAATTAAAAATGCAAATAACAAAATTCCCATTTTAGGGAATTATTTACAAGATTTTTATTTACAACTTTATTATTTACAACTTTTAATTTTCTTTTAGAATATAGTAGGCTACATCCTGGAGAGTACGCAGTTCATTTCTGAACACAGCCTATGTCTGTTTCTGCCTCGGAGTAAAAAAATAAAGAAGTTTAATTGTGAGATGAAGTTTAAAATAAGATATATAAAGTTGCATTGTGACAACGTTGCAATAAAAAAGTATATTTTAAAAGTTATTTAAAAAAAGTTATTTGCAATTGTTACATTTTAAGTTGCAGTTGCCTGTTCTGTACTGTGATGCTGAATCTGCCTTTCATACTTTTATTCCAGAGGAGCAAAGAAATCGTTTGTACGTTTTCAGTAGTTTAAAGATGAATGCATTTTAGCTGGGGAAGTTACCTGCTCTGGGCACTGAAAGGGAACAGCTGTGTTTTGTTGTAGGTTCTACACTGATACACACACACACACACACACACACACACACACACACACCATCAGGCCTCCACAGAGCTGACAAAATGCTGGTGTGAGAGCAAATGGACAGATGTGACACTCATTGACTTGGGGATTCGAGCGCTCACTTGTCTCCCCGTCCTAGTCTGTTGATTTTGCCTCTCTTTTCCCCAAAACACGCTGAATGACCAATCCCTCCAATTTTCTTATTCTTTCCATTCTTACTCTGCTTGTTCCTCTCTGTCCCATTCCAATTAGCATTAGATAAGCTTTTAAGAGCATTCCAGGGACAGAATATAAAGCAAGAATGATGATCCCCAAAAGAGGTGCTTCTGTAACATGTTGTTTTATCTCAGTGGATTCATTACTTTTTAAGGAGATTTCTAATGGTTTCTAACCAGTTTTTGGTCGTTATTGGTTCAGTTTAACTGCTGTATTAAAACAACATCACACTTAAAATCGTGTCTTTCTGAAATATGAAAGGGATTGTGATAAGGCCTACCTACAGCAGAATCACAGCTGTGATGATATTTGGCTGGGAAAGCACTCTTGCGCGAGTGATGCAATTTATACAAATAACTCCTACACACACACACACAGAAACCTAATTTACACATTACACTACCATTTGGGGTCAGTAAGATTTATTTTTTTAAAGAAATTCATATTCAGTTAAATGTACTGACAGTAAAGACATTTATAATGTAATAAAATATTTTAATTTCAAATAAAGATATTTAGCAACTGTTTTCAACTGATAATAATCAGAAATGTTTCTTGAGCAGCAAATCAGCATATTATAATGATTTCTGAAGGATCATGTGACACTGAAAACTGGAGTAATGATGCTGAAAATTCAGCTTTGCATCACAGGAATAAACTATATTTTTAAATATATTCAAATAGAAAACAGCTATTTTAAATCGTAATAATATTTCACAATATTAATGTTTTTACTGTATTTCTTTATCAAATAAATGCAGTCTTGGTGAGCATAAGAGACTTCTTTCAAAAAACATTTTAAAAATCGTACCTTTGAACGGTAGTGTATTTACTAAAATATTAAAAGGTCTGATTGATGTATGATGTGATATTCTCAAAATATTTGGCCTGGCACATATATTGCTATATCTACTCTATTATTGTTCTACATCTGAATCAAAACATAAAGATCCATGTAGTGTCTGTATGAACCTAGCATTGTTATAATAACCTGCCGTTCTTGCAGTGTTAGAAGCACATCCGGATTTTGCAGAGTTAGACGCAAACATATTTTGTTGATCCTGAAACAACATTCCTGTTCGAAAATGTAACCCTAATCATATCCTGACCCCTAAACCTAACCCTACCCATACGTGATCCCTAAAATCAGAAGGAAACAATGGGTGAATAACACTGATGTAGAAGAACCTAACCCTGGTTGTAAACCTAAACTTGACATAAACTGTGAACTTGTCCCTCAAATCTGATTGGTTGATTGAAATGTTGTTCCCAACAAAGATGTTGATCCAGGAACATGTTGCACTTGGTTCTGCGTGTTAGAAAACATAAAACATAAAAAACATAAAAAAATAATCCTGTAGCAAGGAATGTAAGGAATTCTGGACAATTAGACCTTATTCGGAAAACATGATCTTGTACTTAAAACCATTATGTTAATTTTCCCGTTCAATTCAAAGCAACAATTTAAGCATGAATAGATTTACACAGAAATAATAAGGTATGCTCCATAGGATGTATGTGCACTATTCTACTTGAAACCCCCCTCCCCCTCTATTTAGGTGTCTCATTAGAGGAAACAGAGAGAGAAAGAGAAAAACAGACACAGGGGAGTAAAGACAGGAAGTAAAAGGGAAAGACAGTGTTATACTGCAGGGTTAAGACAAAACAAAAAGAAACATTGCTAGATAATAGGAAGAAAATGGAGTGGGTAAGAAAAATTGAAAGGAGATAGAGAGGGAGGCAAACCAGAAACAGGAGATATGCAGAGACATGTGCATATATGCATAAGAAAGATGTGCATGAGCAACCTAATATAATCGATGTTTTCTCTTAACCTATCAGGCTCTACCGAACATCACGTCTGCTCTGCGTCGGCCTCTTGATTCACACACCGGGTTTCATTAAAGCCCATTTAGACTCTGCACCATCTCACACTGCAGCATCGTGATCCACGCGCTAACTCACGTCACAGCTGTGTTTGAGCGGATCAGGGTAGCGTGACTTTATTCAACATGGCGTCTACGGTGTGGTATATAGCGCACAGACCTGCTCACGACAGGATTGAGACAGAGATAGCGAACCCCCGGATTCGCAGCATGTGCCAGCAGAGCAACCTGAGGTCGGGAATAAACACTCGCTCCTCCCCAACAATCAAAACATCTCCCTGAGAAGGGAATGGAAGAGGGTGGGGGAGGTTGATGTCTGTCTGACTGTGGAAATACTATGCAATAATGCATGTGATGTGCAATATATATACACAGTAGATATAAATATGCAAGTAGCAACTTGCCTTGCAATAAAGAAACCGCATGGCAGTGAGAGGTCAGAAAGAAAGAGAGTGAGACAGGGCTGATAGTCATTTCCCAGAATGCATCAGAGCAGCATGAGAGAGGGTAAATTGTGTGTATAATGTGGATGCTTCTGGGGATGCCGTAAATAAGTGCTTGGTAAAGCCTCTGGCCAGGTTTAGCCTGTGGTTCTGGATTGCTACTTTAAAATGTAATTTCAGAGGTTAGAGGTCCAAACACATGACGCTTTTAGCACCACTTACTCTACATTTTACTTTGAAAGTGTCGCAAATCGTGCAAGAATCAATGTAATAAAATGTTGCAGATCCCCAATGTGCCTGGGTTGGATAAATCCCATAGACTAACACTGAAATAGCCTACCCAAAACATGCTAGAAACTGCATAGCAACAAGCTAACAACCACTCAGAACATCTTAGAAACCGCATAGCGCCAATTTGGGCATCCCACACAACAACCTTGATGGTGAGTTTAAGGCCATGTTTTTAGCACTTGGTGTTTTTGGCACTGGATGTTCTTCTACTAGACACATTTTGTCTACATAATGTCAATGGAGTCCCTGTCTTAGCTAATACAACGGTAGATGGACAGCAGAACACAATAGTAATTAATCAACCGTGATTACTGTTTGTTTTACTCTTCCTGAGAGGGTACATCTGTATTTCAATTAGGTAAGATCAGAAAGCGTCGACTCTGCTCTCTACTTGCCCTGACTTGGGCGTCTGCCAGCTGAAGAGGAAGATGAACCGGCTTTAAGAGTTTAATAACACGCAGGGAACCAAAACAAAGAGAGATATCTTTCTTCTCCTTAGCAGCTTACCAAACCTCCTTGAAACTAACCATATATGATGGTTTCAATATGATGGTTTTTTATCATGCAACAAATCTTCAATGGCAAAAAAGGGTTGTCTGAGTTGGGTTAACTTTCATAACATAAGCTGTAATTTACTGTACAATTGGTTAGGGATAATAGCAGGTGGGAAGCAGAAAAATGCAGTGTTTCTTCTGACAGAATTGACCTTAAAGTGAAACAACGCTCTTGTGAAACTGGTCCGTTTGGGGAGGGTTCGCAAACCGCATGCGTCATGTAAAGATGAATGCTTTGTATTTTAGCTTGGGGTGTCTCAGACAGTGGTGGGAGTGAAGTGCTCTAGCATAAATACTGAGGCAGTTAATCGTTTTTTTTTTTCTCAGCTGCTCTTGCAGCGTTGAAGAGGTCGGTTCCTCTTCCCGCTCTCGCTCCCCAGTGCGGCTCTTGAGGTGTCGCCAAGGGCTAAGCAGCAGATATGATTACCTTAACCCCCAAATAAGTCTCTCCACCTCTAAAGAGCGTGTGTCAGAGGTCTCGTGCTGCAGATCAACATCTGAGCTCAAAGCACCTTGGGTCGATTGCTTGACACACTTAAATGTGCACAACGTCAACTAACATCTCTTCTTGTTCATAGAAGACAAATTCAAGACATGTTACTTAAGGCCATCTGCATTATAGTTCGTTCACACACACACACACACACACTCATACACACACTGTCCCCTCACCTCCTCCCACTGGTGGATGTATCTGATGAGGCGCGAAAGCCTGAGAAGACGGAGCAAGCTGAGGATTTTGGTGAAGCGTACGATACGCAGCGCTCGGGCAGTCTTGTAGACCTCTGAATCGAAGCCTTTCTCCACTATTAGAAAGATATAATCCACCGGGATGGAGGACAGGAAGTCTACCACGAACCAACTCTTCAGGTAGTTCATCTTAATGACCTTTGGGTCCAGGATGATCTCCGAGCTCTCCTCGTTCACAATTCCCGTTCGGAAGTTCATGACCAGGTCCACCAGGAAGATGGTGTCCGAGGCCACGTTGAACACGAGCCAGGTGGTGGTGGTTTGCTCGGAAAAGAAGGTAATTCCCACAGGAATGATAATTAGATTCCCCATCATCATGATGAGCATTATCAAGTCCCAGTAGAACCTGCGGGGGAGATAAAAAGTGACGTGTTAATGTGGGACCAGTTGAAGGCAAAACCGTTTCTCTCCCAGCTTAGCAGGGTTGTGCAACATTCAGAATTGAACAATTGATTCCCTTTCAATTCATGAATGTGAATTTGAGATGATTTGGCCACACCCCATAGGAATGACTGTAAGAAGAATTTACTGAACTTTTAATTAATACTTTTTGCAGCACAACCGTTTTCAACATTGATACTTATAAGAAATGTTTCTTGAGCAGCAATCAGCATATTAGAATGATTTCTGAAGGATAATGTAATGATTCTGAAAATTCAGCTTTGCCATCAAAGGAACAAAATACATTTTAAAATATATTAAAATAGAGTTATTTTACATTATTACTGCTTTGAGTGTGAAACAGTATTTTCCATCAAATAAATGCAACCTTGGTGATACTTCTTTCAGAAACATTACAAAAATCTTACAGACCCCAAACATTTGCTGGCATTTCAAAATATCGATAAGGCCTATAAATCTTCACATTTTAACATAATTTGTTGTTTTTTTAATGAACTTTGCCTCTCTATACAATCAAATTCAAAGTGCAATTCTACATTATTTTTGCTACCTCAATTCAAATTGGATTTTAAAAGGCATTCTCTTTTCAGTTCTCAATGGCTCACAACCCTCCAGCTTAGACCGGCAGGAATTTCCTAAATTTCCTGATTCGGATACATCAGCATCTCATTCTGAAGATGAGCATCAAAAACACAACATTTGCCTTTTTCTTCCACAGGTATGACAGAATTTTTGGTCAAACGTATGGCTTAACCTTTTCCATTACCTGATCGATCAAAGCTTTACCCATGAATTGACTTACAACTCCTTCAAAAGCACTTGCATTCCCTCCCATCCTGACTCTATTCCCAATAGCAGAAAAACGCTAGCCCTTTTCAGCAAGAAGATGATGTAGCAGGACTAGCCAGATTAAATCCCTGCTCTTTTCCGCAGGAATGCCCTCATTCCGACAGCCCTCAGATATTTGTGATATTTCTGTGGGTTCTGTCTAACAGACTTCAGCCTGCAGTCCGCACACGATGCACTACAGCTCATTTCCCTGTCGCTTTTGATATCACCGCCAACACTTCCTGCTGGATTGCCGCCCTGTGACAGCGCAGCACAGCTCGCGCTTTACTCTCTGGATGAGGAGGCAAAGAGCCACAGGACCGAAAATGAAAGAGGGAGATTGTAACATGAGAGGGTTTCCCTTTCTTATGTGAGTGTTGTGTGTTTACAACCGTCTGTGTGTGAGATGCTGCTTTGCTTGTACAATACGCAGTAAGCTAATTAAAGGTACAGGGCGTAATTGCTGAGCCAGCAGCACATGCACCCTTAGGAATTAGCCTGTGTTTTGAAAACATGTGAATGGAGCCACCATAGGGGTGAATGGAATCGCGGGGGCAGTTTTGAAGGTGTTTGTTGATGCAGTACCACCAACTGCCTGCTGGGCCCAGCAATTATACCATGTGTACTTTATTAATGCGTATTGCTAGCTAGCTGAAACCAATGCCTACTATTTAATGCACTTCTTACAAGGACAATCTGCTTGGAGAAACCTGAGGTTAGATGTCTTGATCAAGCGCACATTTGGGATAGTTCATAGATTGTTCCATAAGGAGTTTGAACCAGCAGACTGATATTTCGGTTAGGCAAAATTAGCTGATATTTAGCAATTTTGAGATTATTTTTTCATAATTTAAAAAATAAAATTATTTATTTCATACAGCTGCTATACTGTAAAGCTCATACACACACAAACGCACGCACACACACGCATGTTTTATGGGGACTTTCCATAGACATAATGACTTTTATACTGAACAAACTGTATATTCTGTCCCCTAACACTAACCCTGACCCTAAACCAACCCATCACAGAAAACTTTCTGCCTTTTTGCATTTTCAAAAAAACATCACTTAGTACGATTTATAAGCTGTTTTCCTCATGGGGACCAAAAATATATGGCAATATATTGCCACACACATATGGCCCCACATATGGCCACACACACACACCATTTTGGCATAGATTCAAATTATTTTTATTTTTTATTTTTTTTAACTGCTACTTTTATTCGTCGACGGAGCAATAATTTGATAAAAAATAGCGACTGTAAATTTTGAAAATTAAATTAAATGTTAAAATTTATTAAAATAGAGCACAGTTTTTTTTATTGTAATATTATTTCACAATAGTACTGTATTTTTCATCAAATAAACGCAACTTTAATCATAAGAGACTTCAATTGAAAACATTTAAAAACAGCAGTGTATGGACATCCGAAATGTAAATACACTGGCATTATCAATTATCAGCATTGGCCATTGAAGAACCCTTTTCAAAAATAATGTAAAGGTTTACAGTACGTATTGAATAGAGAGAATTTTGATAAAATGTCATTCGTAATAATCTTGATATTTCCTTCATTTTCTTTCTTCACCAGAGCATTAAACTCATGCGAGAGATTTTCAGTTGCTTGGCAGAAGATGAAGCACACAGCTCGTACAGCGAGAAAAATCGCATTATGATTTCAAATCTTCAATGTTATGCAACAAGACACCCTGTGTTAAATAGACATGCAAAGAATTGAAGGACAAAACAACAGCATTTGGACTGACTGCTTATTTAATTGATTCCAAGTAAGTATATTTATTCTTTGTTTGAAAAAATAAAAAATTCTTATTTAATTTATTTATATTTTTTCATTCAATTGAATCATCATCCTTGATGAAAATTCCCTCTTACTGATAATGCTGTCATAATCACCCTGTCCTTCCTGACAGGACCCTCTCCCGTGGGCTGTTTTGATATCTACTGGTCAAGAAGATGCTTCTGATAAATAACGAAACATCAGTCAGCCTCCATTTTCATGTCTTGCAGCGTTTGTCTGCCTTGGCAGACCAGACATGTCCCTGAAATGGCTACAGACTCTGCAATGCACATAAAAAATCCAGTCGATAAATTAAAGTTGTGCGTCTAGATGTCTATTTAGCTCAGGTTAAAGACTTCCATTGTTGTTCGGAAGTGCAAATCTAATGTTTGACAACAAGCCAAACCAAACACAAGTGAAGTAATTAGCAAACATTGCTATGTTGGCGGTATTACTCGTGCCACCTAATGTGAAGAAATCTTCCTCAGCACAAAGTGAAAAATAGCCAGTTTCTATTGTCTGCCGTGAGCAGACATGAGTCAGCTCTCTGAACACACTCTGATCGGAGTCCAGCAAACAATAGAAGAGGTTTTGCTAACACTTTACCTAAAGCCTTTTTTCATAATGCATTATAAAAGTGTTTTAAATGCATTACTTCTGCCTTGTAATGCTCCTTATAATGCATTATATGCGGTCTCATGAATAATTGTAACCACAGCTATACACCTTTAGAAAGTATAATGCATTAAAATACGACAAACAACCAATTTCAGATTTAACAAGGAATCTGTGAATATTATAATTAGCGCCGGGCAACGATTAATCGCGGTTAATCGCATTCCGAAATTGTGTTTACATCAAATATCTGTGTGTCCTGTGTATAATTATTTTGTATATATAAATACACACATATGCTTGTATATATTTAAGAAAATGTGGTATTTATATATAAAATATTTATATTTATATAGAATATAAATTATGTATAAATATATACAGTATGTACATGCAAATATTTCTTAAATATATACTGTGTGTAAATATATGTGTATTTATATATGCAAAATAATTATACACAGTACACACACATATAATATGTAAACACAAACATTTATTCTGGATGCGATTAATCGCGATTAATCGTTGCCCAGCACTACTTATAATGCATTTTTTTCTTTGGTTATACAATGCATTATACGTAAAGGCTTTCAGTAAGTGTTGCCGTGATTTTTTGCAATGCTTGCAATGTTCAGAGGTCAGCGTATACACACACACACATGCTGTAATTGCATTAATGTAGCTACTGTGTCTTGTAAAGACCAAAGCCAGACGTATTTTGACGGGCGCCGGGCTGGCCTAGAGAACCACACAAAATGTCCTGGCCGCTGATAACGGCATACATCCATGAACTAAAATAGATGCTTTCAAGAATCCTATCTCATGCTAAAAACCCCTGGCTGGTGCCTCCGATGTGGCCGACGCACTTGGCTGTAATGGATCTGAGCGAATGAGAAAAGCTCTCGGCCTTGCTTTATAAATACCTACCGATCCTGTATCAAATAATCGTCTGTGCTTCGGTCCAAACAGGCATCTTTGGTTAATAATATCCACTTAGGTTATTTTTATTTTTGGGAGCTCTAAATAGGTGAAAGAATGTATTTTTGATATTGCTTATGCTGTTGGTTGCAGTATAGCCAGGATTGTGGATGAAATGCATGTGGAGTATATGCAGAGGTATATCGAGTACTCGTATTGAGAGGGTTTTGATAAGCCGTTTTGCTTTTGTATCTGTAGCCTTGACAACCGACTGACAGACAGGCTGCATTGTCAGAGGTGGGATGGTTGCCATGTGACCATCTGTCCTACTGGTGAATACTAAAGACAAGCATAGAGGACGTGACCTCCACACAACGGTTGTATATGCTCAAATGCGCTTTTCTATCTCTCTACAGCTGCTGCAACTTTACCCCAGTGTGAAATGTGGTTCTTTAAAGAAATAATGAAAAAAAAAAAAAAAAATTTATGTCATGTATTAATTCTCAGGTCATTCCAGAACCCTTCATAATGAATGTGAATGAGGCTGTCAAGCTCTCAACTTGCGCACTAGATTCCAAGTATTCTGAAGTTATACGATAGCTTTGTGCGGGAAGACATTTAAGGTGTTTTTCACTGATAATCTTCCTCTGCAGTGTACTGTTGTCCGGCACAAATGCATCGAGTCACTGAGTTGAACTCAAGAACCGAATCAGTTGGATATTCTGAATCATCAATGAATCACTCAAACTGGTTTTATTATCTGAATCAGTTGGAAATTCTGAATCAGTCAATTCTGAGTCACTCAAACTGGTTTTATTATCTGAATCAACCATTGAAAAGATTTGACTCAAGTAAATGATTCGCTCATGAATCATTCATCGCTGCTTATGTCATACACATACAATGCAAACATTTTATGTATATAATTTTTGCATTATATATGTATATGTATATGTGTGTATATATCTATCTATCGATATATAATATATTTATATCTATCTATATCTATTGATCTATCGATATATAATATATATTTATATATGTATATATATATATATATATATATATATGTGTGTGTGTATGTATATATTATAATACTACTGTATATATAAAATAAATATAAAAATATATATAGCTTTATATGTTGCATGAAAAAAGGGAATTTCAGAGGACATGTTATAAAGTGCAAGATGTAGAAGAAGAAAAGAAAAGTCATACAGGTTTGGAACAACATCAGGGTGAGTAAATAGTGACTATTTTTAATATTTATATATTAAATATATTATATATATATATATATATATATATTGTTATTTTTGGGGGGCGGACATGAGAGACAGATTGCTCTTAACCTGCTATGGCCTGTTTGCAGAGCTCTGCAGTCATCGCATTCATAAATTGGGCATTTTTTAGCATTGCATCTGAGAAGAAAAAACAGACTCAGGCTATTTCGAGATTACCAAGGGGCATCAATTTGAAAAAAAAAGTGAGACACGCAACCACAAAGACCTTCATTAGACTTTGGGACACGTCTTTGAGACAAGCCTCCAAAAAGCAACAGCAAAAAGCATCAATAATGCAAGACAAACTTGCATGCCCCTAAAAATAGAGGTTAATCTGGGTTTAGAAATCAGAGGCCGTTTGATAGGAAGAAGGAATCTGCTCACATACAAATCCTGCTTTTCCACAACCTGTGTGATTAATTTATAAGCCAGAGATTTGACCCAGGCTCATCTGTTACCTGATAAATCCTGCCACTAAAAAAGTACCAAAAAAAAGTCACTCGAAAAGGTGAAGGAATTCTGGAAAGGTGACGTCAGTCACGTTTGGAGATCTTCCAAAGATTTTCCTTCCCCCTGTGAAGAATTGTGTGCACAGCAATAGGCTGGTCAAACAGGGAAAGCAAGAGGCAGATGACATGCAATATGGAGGACCGATAAAAGAAACACTCGACTGAGTCACGCGTGACGAAATCCGATGACAAAAGGGCTCGGTCCACATCAAGTCAAGCATGAGCCCTTTTCTGAAAACAATGACTAATGAATCTTACTAACCTATTAATCTTTAAAGAACCACACTGGGATATTGAGTTTCCCTGATGCTTCAGAACCAAAACAGCACACGTGAATGCTGTTGTCACTCATGTGATGTTTCTGGTTCCAACATTTTCAGCTCACAGTGATGTTATTGCAAGAAATTTAGGAAAGAATTTCCAAATTTCACAACATTAACTGAAAAAAGCATGCAAAAAAGCAGTTCCCTGTGTGGGTGAGAAAGGAAAGCCATTGTAAATGAGCAGACAATACCGAAGCCTGCCAAGTGTAGTTAGTATCGCACGGTTCAGGCTTTCGTCCATTAAAAGCAATAAAGACAGTCATCCTCCTATTTGCTTTCTGTCCACCGTCTCCTTCTCCATATCTTGTTTTCTCTTTCTCACCTGTTTTCTCCTTTTATGGTTCTTTCTTTGATGTAAAGCCTATTTGGCAAATGCGATCAAAGGCTCAATATCGTGTGTACCACCTGCAGAACTGAAGCATGGCCATCTAAAGGGCCATTCACACAGAACGTGTTTTTCCATTCCACTGCACTATTTTTTCATTGTTTTTCAAGGTAAACATGGTCTTTAACTGTAGCGCTCACGTCTCGTGTCTTTTGCAGCGTCTTGCACATGACACGACATTCTAAAAACATGGCGCTCAAGCTAAAATAAGTTCAACTTTTAAAGGGATCATTACATGAGAAATCAAATTTGCCTTGTTCTTTTGACATATAACAGGTCTTTGTACCATTGAAACATCCTGCAAGTTTTATAGCTTAAAATGTCCTCCTCAGCCTATAGCTTGTGATATCACACAGGCAAATTCATTTGCATATGCCTGCCTCCAGAGCAAGAGCAATCAATGGTTTCACATCATCGCACTATAGGCCACGCCCACTGGCGTTCATTTGCTTAACGGATGGCACTTGCCTACACTGGATATGAACGTCAAAAGCAAATAAAACCCATTATAATCATTGATGCTGTCTAATCTGGATACAGTATACAGATGTGTGTCCACTTTACTCTACGTGCTTGAATTTGCCGACAAGAGGACAACTGGAGGAGTAAATAGAAGCATAAAGGAATGTTCTCTTTGACACGTCCAGTTTAAACAGCTTGTTTGAGTCTCTGTAAAGACTTCAGAAGGATACCAGCGTCAGGAACAAGTGATTGTTTCTTTTAATGGCGTCCTGGATTGTGTCTGAGGATTATATGTTTGTTCAGAGCTTTTGAAAGCAAATTTTTTGTAAATTAGGCACACTGTAATAGAGAGTTCGCAAAGAATCTTTTGTTGAAAGATGAAGCAGTCGCCTGTGTTGGATCACAAATAGTAAGTAAACGATTTCCTATTGCTTTGTCTGTGAATGACAAAATACTTATATTTTAGTTTATTTCAGCTTCATTTCAGTTAGCAAAAATACAAAGTTCTGTCATGAAACTCTAGATGGTGCAAGCTAATAATAGGTCCTTAACTCACATCATTGGAGTAACCCCAGAGTGCAGTCTGGACGATTGGGGCGGGGCGACACATTAAGGCGGGGCTACACGTGTCGCTCCGCCCACCCCCACTTTCATTGGTTTATAATACAGCAATCTTATTGCCGTGGACGCTTGAGGCATGAGCATGCCATTCCTTTATGTAAGAGTTTATGAATGATCTACTACGCTGTTTGGCCGTACTACAGAAATATGAAGTGATAACCATGGCAGTTTTTAATAATCAATTGGATGATGTTTTGATTAACTTAATACGAGTTAAACAGTTAATACGACTTAATAAGTTGGATGAAGTTACTGTAAAACAAACAATCCCTTCAGGCAGACCGCCGTGTAATATATATAGCCAATTTATACCTAGGTCTATATCAAGTGTCAAAATTATTTGTATAGCGACAATTCACATTGTTTTAAAGCAGCTTTACAAAAAGTCAGCCCTGCAGTGCTGAAAAGTGGGGAATTTTTTTTTATACTAAAACAGATATTATGTCGATCTATAGCAAATATTATTATTTATGTGCTCAAGAGCATATTTAAGTAATAAATATTCATATCACTTCACTTCTGGGTATTTTAATTAATTTTTGAAGTAGGCTACTGTTATATTGCAAGATTTACAGCAGTGATTTTTTTTAATAGTTAGGCTACAGCTATATTAATATTTGAAACTATTTTTATCCCGTACATGCAGATTATAACATGAACACACAATGCGGGGGTGGATAAATAAATAATTCGATTTTTAATACCTGATGTCACAGTCACAGATAGTCATATGCCAACATGTTAACCAGCTGACAGCCTATTAGAAAACAGGAACCTTTAAAAACTATAACATAGGCCTATACATAACCAATATAGGACCTGGCCCTCATATTTTATTAACAGGTAAACAACAAGGAAAATGAGCTTGCCATTAAACATTTTATTTGCACTTTGTGCCAAAAAATGCAAGCATTGGAGAACAAATCTCGTTAAAAAAATCAACAACAATTTTTTTTTTAAATCAGCTGCTTGCATTCGGGTTTGTCCAGTGTCTTCCTTTAATACAGTGAATTATCATAATTTGCGTCAAATTATGAAATTTAGCTGATCCACCGATCCTGATGGAAATATGAAGAAGCCAAGTGAATGACGCGCTAATGTAAAACTCTATTAGCCTGAAGTACACTGAGGTGCTGTCACCAAGCGTTCGTTTTTAAACAATAACTTCATCTATTCTGTGTTTAAAGTACAATAAAACTTTAATACAGCCAAATCATTCACAAAATAGTACATAAGGAATGCGCATGCTCAGGCTTGAATCGTCTACTCTAGGCCAATAAGATTGCTGTGAAATAAACCAATTAAATTGGGGGTGGGTGGAGCACGCCCCAATGTGTCGCCCCGCCCCATCGTCCAGACTGCACTCTGGGGTACTACCATCCTTCTCTATAGGGCACAGCTGATTGGTTCATGCTGTATCAGTAGCCAATGAGCTTGCTGCTCAATCTTCAAATGCTCTGTCAGCATTTGCTATAGCAGTTGCAGCGTGCTTTCAGAAACCCTCCAGCTTCCCCAGCTCCACCTGTATAGATCTGCTTCAGGTAATTCATGTATGCTATATTGTACAGCAGCAGCTTGTCTTAATTGCTCTCAGCAGCGTATTCTGTATGTATAGATTCTGTATGCTATACTTGCTCTGCAGCAGCAGCAATAACAGAAGCAGAAACGTAGCAGATCTATTCCACCAAGACCAAAAATATCAACACTGTCATATCCATTACCATGCCAAACACTCTGAGAGTTGATGTGACAGAAATGTTTAAAATAGTTTTAGTTAGCAATAACAAAACTGTTTGATTTTTTTTAATAATGTCTTCAAACCATGCGTATGTACAGTAAGTTTTATGCAGAAATGTCAATTTAAAGGTTACTGATTGATCAAAAAAGTCTTTGAAGCTGAAGTGTGTAATTTGAAACTCCCTCTGTCTGCCATTGTTCAGTCGAACAGTTAGTCCCACCCCCAAAATCACTCCATTGGTTGAGCTAGTGTTGCTGTGCCCCTTCAAATAGATCAATGCCACAGATCCAATTTTTGGTGGAAAATTAACTTATATAAAATATGTATATCTGTATTTGACATAAAAAAAAAGCTCAAAATGACCTCCTCAATAAGAATATCTTGCAGCAAGCATATGATTGCTAAGCAGCCGCGTCCTTTGTACATTATGGCAGAAAGGTCAATCACGTTACATCACAGGGTTAAGAGCGATGTTAATCTCGTTCAGTGTGTGTTGGACATCTAATCCGATCTCACCTTCTCTCATCCCTGCTGTGATGTTGGAGGGCTTTACACAAACCATTCTGATCGGTTTCAGGGGTGGCATAACCTATAGGGCCCTAGTGGTTAAAGACCTGAAAGGTTGTGGGATTAAATCCATGAACTATCCCCATTGTGTTCTTGAGCAGGACATGAGTTGCTTCCTGTAATAAGTGCACTGAGAGCCGCATTGCATAAAAACATCAGCTAAATGTCAAGTAGAAGTAGCAGTGGAAATTTACTTCCAGTAGATATGATGGCTCATTCCTGTTGTGCAGTAATGACTAACCTCTGTACCTTGAAAAAGTGATGTGTATGATTGTGTTGTCACTTAAATTATTCCAAAATATTTCTAGGTTACAACAGACTAGAAGCACTAGTGAGTAGATATCGCCATTTTTGCCATGTCTTCTCCTAACATGAAAAACTGCCAATTTATTAGGATAATACAAATTATCATCTTTTAAGCAATTTCTGTTCTTTTAATAAACAGGATTAAATGTTTTAGAGTAAGACAAACCAACTACGTCACTTACTGGAGGATGATGTCATCGCTTTTGTCAGTTAAAGGGGTGTTACAAAAGACTAACAAGATGGAAAGTGATATTGACATGATTTGTTTGAAACATTTGTTTAGATAAAGAAAAAATAAAGAAACACCTTGAGAATTCCTTAATAAATAGCCTAGTTTTCATGTAATAGACATGGCATTTGCTCAAACTGAGGTTATGATTTAAAATTCATCCCTGTTTACTTAATTATGAAATTGTAAGTAATATGCATACTGGCTATTATAATGATTATAATAATATTTGATTCTGTATGTTAAGACTTGATTTGAAAATGAACTGCATATTAGGAATGACCCTGCTTTTGGTAGTTATAGTGCCTTGGGAGTGCAACTTCTGAGTTGTTATGTTCTTACACGTTAGACATGATATGCCAAAGCAAAGTACATCAAGTACATGGAATAAATAAAACAGTGAGGCAGGTGGGAGTCGAGCTAATGACCCTGTAAGGGATAAAGTTTTCCGCATTCATGGAGAGCATGGAGCTGTTTTCAGCACCATGGAGAGCGAAACAGGCAGATGGGAAGTTGAAACTAATGATCAGACATGTTATTGTTTTCTATCTATCTATCTATCTATCTATCTATCTATCTATCTGTCTGTCTGTCTGTCTGTCGGTCTACATTGTAAAAATGTTGACAATTATGGTAAAAAAAATACTGGCAGCTTTGGTTGTCATAACTTTACTGTAAAAACATGACAATGTATTTTGCTGACTGTATAACTGATTTTTATAACTGATGTTTACTGTATACCAACATATTTGAGCTATTCGGGTTGTTACTGTATGAATGTACAGATTATCAGTCAGGTGGTACAACTGAAAGCCACATGATGACTTGGAGTTCATCATAACTGTAAATATATATATATATATATATATATATATATATATATATATATATTCTCTATCTATCTATCTATCTATCTATCTATCTATCTATCTATCTATCTATCTATCCCTATTGATTTATTGAGGTGAGATTCTAACTGAAGACTTTAAACCTTCAAATAAACTAACCAACTCCAATTGGTGCACAACCAAATTAAATGATGTAATAATTCCATTCCTAACAGGCTGTTTGACAGGAATTATGTGATAACTGCAAATTATTTGTCCGTAGTAGTCTCATTAGCAGTATATAAGCTAGTCAAGTTGTGCATGAAGCATTCTTCTGGGGGGCAGTGGGTTTGAAAATCCACACCTTTCACCTGACTAACGCGATTAGCGTTAAACTGCTTTAGATCAACTGTGCAGCTCTAAAATTGGCATGGGCTGGTGACAGCCACACGGGATCATACAGTGTCACGAGATAAAACAATAGAATAATCCGCGTTTATGCCTTAAACAAAACGTGATCTCGCAGCCACCATCGTTCCTCCTCACGGCAGACACTAACAGCTATGTGTTTACAATGCCAAAGAGTGGTGCATCATTCCCTGCGCGCACCAGCACACGTCTTATACAACAGCAGAATGCCCAATGATGGCAGGTCGGAGACGTCCCATGATGACTGCCGTGCCATTTATTCACCGAGATGACATTCACCCCTACTCATGCCAAGGACATTGCATGCGTTCCGGTTCCCCGAAACGCCATGCAAAATGACTGCAAACGCGCCGCGCGGCGCACGCAGAGCCCATTTTACATTGACCTGAGTGTGCGTGGGAAGGTGACTTTCCACACTCCTTACCTAAAATCACTATAGGGGTGAATGATCCAATATCCAGCCGTCTGCACTCTCTCCTGCTCTTTCTCCACGGCTTTCTGACTCCCGAACATCCGCAAGGAGAACTTATTCACCCCGGGCTGCATCATGGCTCCAAATTGCCGCTGCATAAACCCGGATTGCCTGGACGCGGCGTCTATATCGTCAAAACCGACCATGGCTTCTTCCCGGTCCCCCTTGCCACCCACTGAGTTGGCGTGGTCTTTCATGTTCTGGCTCCCCATGCTGTTCTTCAAGATCGAGTCTTGCCTCTGGAACACATTATTCCCATCCACTTTCTCTTCTTTGTTGCTCGAAAACGAATTGGATTTGTCTTCCATGGCGGTTTCAGAACGTGCTGTCTCCGGGTGCGGAGGACAGGCTACGCGTAAAAGTCGAAAGGAGCAGCTGGCGGCTCTTCTGTTTCATTGGACGTCCCTCAAACCACCGCTGCCTCCAGTGTGAGTGCTGCTGCACAACTGAGAGGCAGAGTCGTGGTGAACCCGACAGGATCAGCTTTCTTGGGCTGCTGCCATCTACTGTCGGGATTGAGCGCGGAACCGCGTCCCGTTTCTCTCCATTGCGCTGCGCGGATATGCTTCCACACTGAAAGGGTGCCAAAGGAATACAATTTGAACATGATGTTGTAGATGCAAATCGGGGTTATGTAAAGCATTTGGGAAGGGCATGTTTTATTATGAGGTGAATTGAAATGGCAATTATATTATGAAAGACTAACATCTCTGTGGTTAAGAGACGATCTATAAAATCTCATATGCCATAGGGGTTTATGGAATGACAAAATCGAGTATCATTTTTAAAGAATTTATACATATATTTTGTATTATGGTAATGATAGACTCTATTATTGTTTTTTTGATATAGGTATATATATATATATATATATATATATATATTTTTTTTTTTTTTTTTTTTACTGATTTATTTTTTTATTCATTTATTTATTTATTTTAACAATCAGGTGAAATAATTACAACTGAATGGTACTTCATCTCATTTGGCTCTTTTCTCTTTTTACTTGATGGCCACAATCCAAAAAAAAATATTATTTGAACAAAAGTCTGGCATCAGTCCAAAACCAACTTCACATTATGTAACCTTTTAAAATCAAAAGTCTGTAAACAGTATAACATATTATATAATGTATATTATAAAACAGTTCTGACTGGGCTGGCAGTTCTGATTGGATGGGCCATTGTCCAAGTCATTGTAAAGACCCATAGGAAATTCCAGAGGGAATAGCAACCCAATCATTACATTTTATCATTTAGCAGACGCTTTTATCTAAAGCCACTATACAAATGAAGAACATCACAAGCGTTTTGTCATACAAGAGCCAACAATATTCATATATCTAGTGCTGACAGAAAATATTAAATGTAAGTGACCAAAGTAAAAACATTATAGCCAAATCTTTACTGGTTGACGCATTTATCACATGAAAAACCTACCTTATATTACCAGCCCTATATGGCAATATTTCACATTTATATTTTAAATTCAAGACTATCAACCTGGTTTCAGGTTAAATCCACTGCCAGTAGGGACATTTTGAATCATAAAACAGCTTGAGATATGGCTAACTAATCTTTCTGGGTCTTTAAAACCTGCTCTCATCTGATTCTTTCAACCATGAGAGAACCGCTCCCTAATAACACTGGAAGCACTGGCTCTGAACTGATAGTTTTCCCAAAATAAAGCTTTTCTTGTGAGTGATCTGATACCATTTGTGAGAAATGTAAAAAAAGTCTACTTTATGGACCCTGCAAACATTATCGTTTAATAAATGGCCCTCAGTGCATTTAATGCATAAAACACAATATTTAAATGTGTAGTATTTAAATTTTGTCTTTCAATGTCAGCTCATCCAATTGATTTCATTCTTACAAGCTGCTCCCAGTTGCAGATAACTGATTTAGAGAGGAAAATAGGGTTGTGTTGTGGTTACGATGGTGGTTTGTGCATGCTGGACAGTTGTGTGCCAGTTGTGGAAATATAACAATGCACATCTGGTTAAAACGGGTGAATTGATGAAACCAGACCAAGCCCACCTGCTACCCTGCCGTCCTGATATGATGTGAGGCTTAAAACACCACATTTTCCTATTTCATACATAATGATTTTGAACTCGCCAAAATCAGAAGCTATGGTAGATTCTGTAAAACGGAGGCAATTTCGGCATCACATTAACTGCTTGTTTACCATATTATAACAACAAAACAGTGGTGGATTGCTAGCACTGTCATTAAAAAGGTTTTGAAAGCTTTATACAACGTTCAAAGGTTTGGGGTCGGTTCGATTTTTAAAGATGTTTTTGTAACAAATCTCTTATGCTCATCAAGGCTGCATTTATTTAATCATAAATTCAAGAGAAAAAAAAACTGAAATATTGTGTAATATTATTATGACTTAAAATGTTCTATTTTAATGTGTTTCTATTCTTGTAATGGTAAAGCTGATTTTCATCAGTTATTACTCCAGTCTCACTGTCACATACAGTGTAGGGGAAAATAAAAGTAATGCATTAAAAGAATGCGTTACTCCCTAAAAAGTAACTAATTGCATTGCTAAGTTACTTTTTATGGAAAGTTTCCTTTTCTCACCTGGTCTGGGCTTGCTTGTTTGATTTATTTAAAGCAACACTATGGAACTTTTCCTCTGCGGTCCCCCTACAGGTTGGAAGCGGAATTGTCCATTACCGCTGTTGTAAATCATTTAGCCTACCGCTGCCTATTGTCGCACGCACGCGCACTGTTTAACCAGCACCGGCTTTGAATGAACGATGTCCACAGACAAGGTAGAGTATGATGCATGATTTTATGAAAGTATAATGAACATCAGAAACGAAGAAAAACTAAATAATGACTATTGTAACGCTTGCCGTAAAGCTAGTCAAATTTGTAGTTTTCTTATGTCTCATTAGAACTACAGAAACGCGACCCGATTTGGCAATCTTACATAGAGTGGTTATAGCAGATAAAGGACCGCAAAGCGGAGGCATAAGTGCCTTTCACCCTGTTACGACTTGATGAACCACTAAAATGATTTTGGAAACATTATTTTAAGGTACAAAATGTTACATAGTGTTGCTTTAAAGCAAACAAGTTCTATTTTTGGCAAATGTAAAGGTCCTTTCACCGTATTTTTGTTGTTATTATTTATATTTTGTTGTACATTTAAAATGTTACTTTACTAGTTACTTGAAAAAGTAATCTGATTATGTAACTCGCGTTGCTTGTAATGCGTTGCCCCAACACTGGTCACATGATCCTTCAAAAATCATTTTTATAAACTGATTTGGTGCTCAAGAAACATTTCTTATTAATATCAATCAAACAGTCATGCTGCTTAATGGTTTTGTTCACACCACGATACCGTTTTTCCAGATTCTTTGATAATTAGGAAGATTTTAAATCAGTAATATTATAAAGCATAAACGGATGGCATTGGTTTATGCTTTATACTATTACTGATTTAAAAACTTAAGCCTTGTTTCCTGGGCACAGATGGTTGTGGACTGTTATTACAGCAAAAATGATGATTCACCGCTGGAAAATCTGTGTACAGGGAACTTCCTGCAAATGGGCATCATTCATATGAAGACTATCCAACATAGCACATTTGGCAGTGAGGTCATTATATAAGTTAACCAAATTAAAGCTGACATTCCTTTTATTGCCTCCGTTTAGCTTTCAGCCAGAGTTTTGCCTGGATTAGTTGGCATACCAACTGTTCCCTTACGGGGCAGTCCAGAATGCTTGTGTAACTTTAGTTTTGGGGCGATGCGTTGCGTAATTTTGGAACACAAGGTAATAACTCTCAGAGACTGACCACAGAGCTTAAGCGTTGGATCACGTGTGTGGGGAGAAACTCTGGCATGTGCAAAGGTCTCGCTGGACGAAACTGCAACAGATGAGACAAGTGAAGGTCATTTCAGATCAGTGCTGTATGTTTTTTATATCAGAAAATGTGATTTGATGCTCTGAGGCTAATTAATAAAGCTGAATTTGGCACAGATGTGGGAAGCTGAATTGCATCCTGTGGGGCTAATGTTCTCATGTGCGTCCATTTGGTTACAGTCACTCATTCGATATTTTGATGTGAAACATTACATGCTTTTTATACCAGCTATTCACACAACGCATATAGAATTCCACCAAACAGACTCTTTCTGCTTTGTCATTCATACACACACATTGCAATGCATTTCATAGATGAATTCTACAATATATAATTCAATAAGATAAAAGTCTGTGATTGGCATCAGGTTTGAAGCACTTTGAAAATATAATAAGTAATATAATGAGGAACATCTTCAAATGGTGCGGTGCATTAGGTGAGGTTGTGATTACGCCATACACATATACTGTAGAGCTCTTTCTATTGTTCTGAATATCAGCAACATTTTCTCTCTCATATTCTTTAACTGTAATCCTATCTCAGATATGTCTTGCATCATGGGCCGTTGTGTCTGCATTATGGCCTCAGGGGAAATAAAGTACTATTACTCTGATTCTGTCTTGCCATGTCAGAGCAGCTGAAAACGAACAGGAAACGGAAGACTTTCCTGTTTTAGTTTCCATTCGACCTTGTGCTAGTTCACGTTCAATGTTTTGGGGGCTTGTCAGGGTGGTTTCACCTTAACTGCACTGAATAAGAATCTGTTATCTGGATTAAGGGAATTATTGTTGAGCTCTCTGAAAGTTTATGACATCTCTCTCCCTCTGTGCTGTCCTCTGATAGTTCGCCCTTATAGGACAAAAAAGCCTCTTGAGGAAAGATACATTATTGTCAGTCGTCTCTTTCTGACATCTAAAACATTGGATAAATGAGAACCACCTTTTTGGACATCATTGTCTCACCTTTGCAAGAAAGTAACTCAGCTAGCACAATTACATTGTAAAAACGTTGTTTAAAAGCTGTGAAAGTGTTATAATGACAGTTTTATCCTATAGCATATAGTTAAAGGGATAGGTCACCCACAATTAAAGCTTTATCGTTATTTATTCACCCTCATGTCACTCCAAAACCCGAATATCTGCCTTCTCACAAAGCCCAAACTGTGATTTTTATTTTATTTTATTTATCTTATTTATTTTATTTTACAAGAATTGCTTGGCCACTGCCTGACCACCAATGAAAGTAAATCCAAAATTAGGAAAAAAATTGAAAACATCATAAAGGTGATCCATATTCCAAATATATTCCAAATATTTATTTTTGTGTGAACTATTCAATTAATAGGCCTACAGCAGGTGTGTTTTTTTTATATATATATATTTTTTATATATATTTAATAAATAGGCCTACATATTTTTTAAAGATTGTAGAAACATTTTATAAACTAATTAACTGGTACTATGTCTTTGCAACTATGTTTTTGACACATCTTTGAAGTAGCTAGACCTTATGTAGCCCCGCCCCTTTTCAGCGCTGCTCTCGTTGTGTTTGTCTTCCGGTTTGTATCAACAGCACGAAAGTAAGATTTAACAGATTTATGAATGAACTGCTCCCCGGTCTACTGATATTCGTTATGACATCGGCTTCAAACATTACAATGCTCATGATAACTTTCGTGAACTCTGTCTACACCTTTACCATCGAATTAATCTTCGACAGCCATGCCATCGAAATATTATACAGAGCTACCGCCAAAACGGAAGTTCAAATGCAAAACACGAAAGATGGCTGCGCTTGTTTCTGTGTGCATAGGTAAGACCAGTAATAATAAAATAGCTATTAATTCGATGTGGCTTTAGTTGTATTTTAAAACATTCCACAAATGTTGCCGTCGTTGTTATATTATATATTAGGAATTTTCACATTTTCAAAATGTTTAATACATTTATGACTTAACTAAGTCTTATCTGGTTCCGGTCGTTAAAATGTAAATGCATGCAATTTACATTGTACTATGATGTAAAATAATTGCATTTTTAGTAGGCTACAGTATTTTTTGTAAGCAAGGAAAAAGATAATAGCACTTAAAGATAATCTGAATAATCGTGCTGTTTGTTTGGTTCCTACATCCACTTTAATGTGAATTCAGATTGGTCTGTGATCTTGTTTATGCACCCTTGTCCTCTACTAGTTCTGGTTTGCTAATGATTGATGACTTTACTTCAGACGAAACTGAAGGTCAGTTGAGGGCCAGTACTCTCCTTGTGAAGTCAAACTCTCATTCGCAAGCTGTTCAGGCTGTGTCTGACTCGTGCATCCATGAAAATACTGTAAGTGTTCTGTGGACTAAACCAATCAAGTGGGCTCATTGCGGTATGGATTTATCCACCTTGACAGAGGGAGCAAAAGAGAAGCATCAGGGCATCGAAAATGAAATTGTCCATCCAGCGGCCATGAGGCATTACCTCTAATGTGAGGACATTACTTGCAGGAGAGAGTGAAGAGAGGAGAGAGCAAAGGAGGTGGAGAGAGAGTAAACTCACAATAGGCGGTTGCCTGGGTGTTGCTATGCGGTTGCAAGGCTGTTTCTAGGTGGTTGCTTAAAGAAAGGTAAATGGAGAGAGATGTGCAGACATATAATAAAGACTGATAAGGAGGGCGAAAAAGACATAAAGAGACAACCTTGGTCAATACTTCATGGTCACTTTAACTCCCAGAGTCAGAACTTGTTTAAAAGGGATCTCTGACTCAGCTCAGCTTCAGTTCGAGTTAGTGAACACTATTTAAACAGCATTGGCCATTGTGTTGTCTCTCTTCACCTGCACTATCAGTGTTCAGTTGCTGCACTGCAGTCCATCCATTGAGACAAAGAAAGAAAATCCCTAGTCAGAAGTCTGCTGCTCTGCATAGGCCTATAACATTTCAACACAAGCTTGTGTAACTTGTGGACCTCACTGACAGATATTCAATGCCAAACCTCACAGTATTGCTTTCCAAATTATAATTTGTAGATTTATTTTAATGTTTAATGTATAGTATACTTTATTGATTATTATTACTTAATAATAATTATTTAGTAATAATATTTTTTGTAGAAAATTAATGTTATTAAATGTTATAATCATGACATTTATTAATCATTATTATGAATAATTATGATTATTTATCATGTTAATAATATATTTAATATAATTGCTTATATTTTTTTGTAATCATATTTTATGTATTAATGTTATTGCTTTTTATTAAATTATATAATAATAAAAAAAAATTAGGATTATAATTTGTATATTATTATTTGATTCATGTTTAATATTTAATATACATATTATATGCTTATTATTAATTATTATTACTTAATAACAATAATAATTATTATTATTATTGTTGTTGTTATTAAGGGCATCCGATGTAAAACCTGTGCCAAATCATGTGTGTGTGAAGCGGGCCCTGCAAATGAGCGGGAATAATGCTAAGAAAGAGAGAGATTACTATTGTTGTTGTTATTATTATTATAATTTTTATTATCAATTTAGTAATAATATTTTTACATATTTAGTAAATAATTTTCTTAACTTATCTAATATTAATAATTTATATATTGTTACTTATTATTATTATTATTATTATTATTATTATTATTATTAATTTAATAAGATTTATTTCAAAATAACTATTTATTTTATTGCCTGACTTTTTAAAAAAGATTATTTGAGTGCACCTTTAAAACTAGATTAAACATTTAGTAAATACATCAAATAAACTGCAATATATCACATACTAGCTATTCCTGTTTACCATTAAGTGAACAGTGATGAGAGCATGCAAGTTACTTTTATTATGCAGGTTATGCAGATTTTCCCAAAAAATGCCATCTCTGTTATGTAGTATATGGGGTGAATCTTAAAGGGATGGTTCGGAGTAATTTCAACCTAGGGTCTTTTGCACCATGACCTCGATGACCCCATGACCCCCCCCCCCCCCCCCCCCCCCCCCCCAGAAGCCTTTTTTCCCTTGGTCGAACATTATTAAAGTTAGAGCTTATTTAGAGATATCAGCCGAATGGCTTAGTGCAGGCGCTAATGGATCCAAGGATGTATCTCGTAAATTACCCCACTAATAATGCCCAGAATGGTACCAAACTTCTACAGTAGTACAAATAGGTTCTGTACTCATAAAATGAGGCATTGGAAAGTTTGTAAGTACATCAGGAGTTTATTTAAATAACACTTGCCTGATGGCTAATGCTACCGCTAACCCGGACGTCGAGGTCACTTCTGTGATTTGGGAAAAGCCCGTAAAAGTCCTGGCAGAAAGCGATGCATAAGGATGTAGTGTAACGACGCCCAGTTCCAGGAATGCACTAATATTTTGTTGGTAGTACCAGTTTGCAACAATTATTAGTTAACACTAAGTTTTACAAACTTTCCAATGCCTCGTTTTATGAGTACAGAACCTATTTGTACTACTGTAGAAGTTTGGTACCATTCTGGGCATTATTAGTGGGGTAATTTATGAGATACATCCTTGGATCCATTGGCGCCTGCACTAAGCCATTCGGCTGATATCTCTAAATAAGCTCTAACTTTAATAATGTTCGGCCAAGGGAAAAAAGGCTTCTGGGGGGGTGTTTGGCTCGAGGTCATGGTGCAAAAGACCCTAGGTTGAAATTACTCTGACCTATCCCTTTAAATATGATGATTTAAAGGCAAATCCAGATTAATCTAATGCATTTTTCCACTCTTCCAAAACTCTCATGGGAAATTTTTTACACAAAGAGATGTTTATTTTATATAACAAGACTCAGTATGTAATGAGGACATGCATTGTTTCCAAAACATTTCCTTTATATGTTTCACCTCACCTTTTTGCTTTTCTCTACTTCCTTTCCTCTCGTCCTCATTTCCTTTCACCTTTCTCATGCTCTCTCTCTTTCTCTCTCTCTCTCGGGACCCCTGGGGCCAGGCCTTGCTGTCTCAGCAGAGATAGGAGGCTGAATATGTGAGAAAATCAGGATGTTCCCTGTCGCGCCTCTCATTAGCAGATACAGTGGACGCTTAAATATGAAGTCTTATGCACACACGCCCGGGCACACGTACACAAGCGAGCGGATCAGGCTTGATTATACATTTAATGTAAAATAGAAAGAAAACGCAGAGGGGCAGAACAACCTGGATGTCCTTGTGGAGTAGAATACATATGGAATATTCATAGCAACCAACAGCCTCATCATACAAATCAGATATGCTGGTTATTGATCTGTTTAACTTAGTTGTGTGGACTGATGACAAACACAACAGGAATTCACCTCAAACGAACACAAATCTCATTAACATCTTGTTTTATTTGCTGTGGTTATTATTTGTTATTTTCCTTCAGCTCTGACTGTGAAATAAGAGTGTGATAAAAACAATTTTTACTCAAAACTGATTTTAATATTTTACCGTGGTTAGAGCTGGAGGCACAAATTTAAATTTTAATAGATCTCAGTGGACCTTGAAAAACAATGAATTAGACAAGTTTTGTTCAGAGACAGCAGTGAAAATACATGTAACTAATATTGAGAAGAGAATAGTACAGAATAGAATATGCACACTAAGTATCTTAATATGCTCATCCTGTCTCACAGTCTTTGAGACGTAAAATGAGATCCACCTTTAAGCCTCTGAGTAATTATTCATGTAACGAGGAACAGATTTCTTTTTAGCTCTGCATCTGTGGCAGACTGCAATTGCATGAGGTTTATTTTCTCTTCTGTAGCTAATGTTGCCATTTAAATGATTGTTAAGTTGTTTTGATCTCTAGAATAAAATATATTGTTGTTGCCAGTATGCCACTTATGTCTTCAAAACAATAGTCTCATTTTCCTACCGTCTAAATCTGTGTGCCTATATTCAGGCAGGCTGGGTGGTAAATGAGTGCATTGTGAGGGTGAATTCTTATTTATTGCTGAAACCTGTGGGGACGTGCATGATGAGTGTTTTAATAATCGCCCACTGTAAGGGCAATGTATTATTATTTATTATTCACTTTTCTGGAATTCATCAAAAACCTATACGACAGACGTTGTTTTTTAACGTTAAAGTGAGTGTTCAAATCTGAACATTGGATTAAGCCGCAGATTTAAAATTCTTGTTTATTTTTGTTTTGTTCGTTTTGACACATTAGGGTTTTGAATATGTCTTTTTATCCCTCCATAAATCAGAAAATACCGTCAATGGCCAAAAAAAAAAAAAAAAAAAATCTGTTATATAAAAAATGTCAGGTGAATGATATATGAACAAACAAACCCCTCTGTAAAAACCTTAAAAATATAGATAGGAATAAAACTGGAAAGTTTGGTGTATGTAAGTGACACTGAAGTGGGGATTTCTGACTCATTTTGAGAAAACCACCTTTAAAGATATTATAATTTAAATATACAAACACAGATAATGTACAGTAAAATAATAAACACTTAAATGTGTGTTTTGGATGTTTTCTTTCCACTAGTCTAAAAGAAGACTAGATATAGAAAGATTTCGAAATGGAAAAAGGAATATATATATTCTAAAATGGTCTGTTCTAAAAAGGTCTAGGTCCATAAACAAGCAACCAAACAATTATGGAAGCAAGACAAAAAGTTTCCTAGACGATTTTAAAGTGGCCATCATATGACGAAAAGAAAAATAACAACAAAAATGTCTAAAATTGACTGTAGCTGAAGAAACACTCAAGTTTGTCTGCATTTGTTTGCATGAGGGAGAGAGTAAAAAAAAAAATCTAACCAAGATATTATTGATTACAGCAATTACAATAGTAATTGTTTTTTCCAGTACACACAGTGTACCTCTCCCAACCTCCTCGTGCTTGGATCAACTCTATGCACTTCCAGTGGGGTTACAGGGCTGAACACTGAGATGATTGTTCAGATAAAAAAAAAAAAAATTATTCTCTTTTACTGACCATTGTCCTACGTACGTGAGTCATGAGAAGAGGCAGATGAAAGGGAATGGCTGATGGGAAGGGAGACACCGCAGGGCTGCAGGGAGGAGAGGAGAGCAGGGTTATCCAGGTGTGGAGGCTGATCCATCATCTCCATACAACATAAGGGGAGACGATAGAAAGATAGGGATACCAACTGGACCGGAAAAGGACAGTGGAAGTGGAGTTATAATGCAATACTATAGACACAGTGTGTACTAAACTACATAATTCACACACAAAATAAATTTTGTTTTCTTACTATAATTAGCACACTCTTTAGGGCGAAAATATAATGTCTTTTAAGATTAACATGTGTCTCACAATACATGCCGTTTGCATGAGTATATTTGCACCATAAACATTTAACTAAAGTTTTTGCATTCAGCCAGGTGAAAATCGTAAGCTCAGTCAAGGAATGTAATAGCATGCTAGCAATTTGAAGGTCGAGTAAAGAGTGAGTTATGCACAAAAGTTGAATACTTAAAGTGCCCCTATTATGCTATTTTAAAGGGATACTCCACTTTTTGGGGAAATTTTACAACTCCCCCAGAGTTAAACAGTTGAGTTTTACCGTTTTCGAATCTATTCAGCCGATCTCCGGGTCTGGCAGTACCACTTTTAGCATAGCTTAGCATAGATCATTGAATCGGACAGGACCATTAGCATCTCTCTCAAAAAAAGGACCAAAGAGTTTCGATATTTTTCCTATTTAAAACTTAAGACTCTTCTGTAGTTACATCGTGTACTAAGACCGACGGAAAATGTAAAGTTGCGATTTTCTAGGCTGATATGGCTAGGAACTATACTCTCATTCCTGCGTAATAATCAAGAAACTTTGCTGCCGTACCATGAGTAATGAGTAATGATATGACGCAGCGCCTGAAAATAGGTCTAATAGGTTAGACAAACTTAGTCCCGGTCACGTTGGAAGTTACTGAGCTGGGGACTATTTTCAGGCACTGCGTCATATCATTACACCTGCTGGACTCATGGTACGGCAGCAAAGTTTCTTGATTATTACGCAGGAATGAGAGTATAGTTCCAGCCATATCAGCCTAGAAAATCGCAACTTTTCATTTTCCGTCGGTCTTAGTACACGATGTAACTACAGAAGAGTCAAGTTTTAAATAGGAAAAATATCGAAACTCTTTGGTCATTTTTTGGAGAGAGATGCTAATGGTCTTGTCCGATTCAATGATCTATGCTAAGCTATGCTAAAAGTGGTACCGGCAGACCCGGAGTTCGGCTGAATGGAATCGAAAACGGTAAAACTCAACTGTTTAACTCTGGAAGCCTACTCTGCTCTGATTGGTCAGATGACGCAGTCTATTGTGATTGGTGTATAACTTACAGTGCGTGTCTGAAACGAATTGTCCATTACCATATCTGAATTTCAGCTCCAGAGGTTTTCTCAATGCTTGATACACAGTGACGAACAGTAACGATGGTGTAGGTTTTACTGTGTCATTTCGAGCCTGAGTCCTCATCCTTTGGAAGTCCACGCAAAGTGGATTTGCTTTCGCAGCGCAGCAAACAGTGTCTTCTCAACATGCCCGCAACACAAACCAAAATCTTCCAGCCTCAGCTACAGCTACAATGTCTGAGGGTCAAAGTAGAAGTTGTTCGTGGGCAGCCAATGAAGACCATTGGATGGCATTATGCAAATTTGTTACAAACCTACATAGGTTCAGGAAGTAAGACTGGAATTACTGACGACTTGTTTCAGGCAGTTCGGAATCAATTATTTCTTTTAGAGGGCAATAACTCTTTTAATGTAATGTAAAAACTCCTTTTACATTCACAAACAGCTATATTACACACTAGACTACTAAGGTAATATCGACAATAGCATTATAGGGGCAATTTAAGGTTATAGAGTTAAACCACCCCCTAATTCTAAGTATATGAGCAATACTAATAATGCATGCTACTAATTACACATACACATATGTACACAAACAGTATTCCAATGCACTGTGTGCCGTCAGTACGTCATATGGTAACAGATGAGGTGTGCAGGATTACAAAATCAGGGTTTTTCTTAACCTAGTTATCTTTCTTTTATTTCCTTCTCCTCCCCTTCTCCTTTGTTCCTCTGCCAAGCTGTCATTTCAAGGCAAAAGGCGGCATGTGTACCTTTTATTTGCCAAGTGTAATGAGGAGCATTGTTTACCCGCGTGAGCATTGGGTGCTAAATCACGAGTGCAGTGCATGCTTTGATTTTTTTCACTGTGAAGTTTGTACAAAGTGCACAGTTTAAACACACAAATGTAGCATTTTTCTCAAGGGTCAAAGCAAAGCTTAAAAAAACAGATCCATTCCTGGATGCTGATTCAGCGTTTACCTGCTCTGCTAAAATACACAATATAGCAGCTGGGTTGTGATATATGTACATACATACGTACATATGTAAAATATGAAAAGTAAATTCCTTAAGTTCCAAATTACCTTAATTTCCTGTTTACAAAGACTATATTTGAAATTTATTTTGGCCAGAATTATGTCTATTTTTTGCTGTTTCGGTCTAGTATTTATACTCTAATATAACCCAGTGTGCCTGTGACTTTCTCTATTGCTGTTCTATTACAAGATAGAAAGTCTAAGGCCTTCAATAGCCGTACAGCAAACCAAACTAATCTGGTGCCTATTACACGTCTAACTAAGATTGCTGTGGGGACAAAAAGTAAGACAGTTAAGTTAGCACTTTTAAACATCCGCTTACTTAAAAATAAATCACTTCTAGTCAACGACTTAATAACCGCAAACAACCTGGATTTTATGCTTCTAAATGAAACCTGGCTAGAAGACAGCTGCAGTGCAACAGTCCTCAATGAAACATCCCCTCCTAACTTTACTTATGAGTGTCTGCAGAGCTGTTAAGAGAGGTGGGGGTCTAGCTGCTCTTTTTAAAGATATCTATCAATGTAAGCAAATATCATTTGGGAATTACCCGTCTTTCGAATATCTGGGTATTGTGTTAAAAGGTGCTCCACGCATTTTACTCATCGTTATTTACAGGCCTCCAAAATACTCTCCAGCCTTTGCTGAGGACTTTACAGAACTGTTATCAACAATTACCTCAGAGTTTGACTGTTTTGCCATTGCTGGAGATTTGAACATTCACATAGATAATGCAGAAACCAATATGGCAAAAGAAATCAAAACTGTTTTAAATTTTTTTTATTTGACTCAGCATGTACATGGACCCACACACAATCGTTGACAGACTCTAGATTTACTTATCAGTAAGGGTCTAAACATTTCATCGATTGTTATTAAGGATGTAGCACTGTCTGATCATTTCTGTATTTTCTTTGATATATTGATCTCTCCTGCCATTGAAGCTAGATCTGTGTCTGTCAAGAAGAGATGCTTAAATGAGAACACTAGTGTACTATTTATGAAGGCTATATCCTTAACACCAAGCATATCTGCTGACTCAGTTGATATTCTCCTTGATTCTTTTAACTCAAAAGTTAAAAGTGTAATTGATGATATTGCTCCTGTGGAAGTCAGGAAGAAGAGTGGCAGACAAAAAGCACCTTGGAGAAACTCAACAGCAGTGCAAAATATGAAAAGACAAGGCAGAAAAGCAGAGTGCATGTGGCGGAAGACAAAACTTGTCCATTATAACATCTACAAAGACAGCCTTCATGCTTTCAATATGAAACTAGGCAAAGCTAGACAGACTTTCTTCTCAAATATTATAAACTGCAATTTAAACAACACTACTTGCTACTGTAGAGAGACTGACAAACCCTCCAAGCCAGATTCCCAGTGAAATGCTCTCAGACAGCAAGTGCAGTGAGTTTGCTTCTTTCTTCTCTGAGAAAATCAATAATATCAGAAAGGTGATCAGCACATCCTTGAGTTGCGCTGGGGTCAGACAGATCAGACCACCTGAGAAAGTAGTTACTATGTCTGATTTCAAAGAAATTGATGGCAAAATTTTGGAAGAAACCGTACAGCACCTTAAAACATCAACCTGCGCCCTTGACACACTTCCCACATCTTTTTTCAAAAGTGTGTTAAACAGTTTAGAAGCAGATCTTCTAGAAGTGGTAAATGCCTCACTTCTCTCTGGGAGTTTTCCAAACTCCCTGAAAACTGCAGTTGTCAAGCCCCTCCTGAAAAAGAGCAATCTGGATAAGACCATATTAATCAACTATAGACCGATCTCAAATCTTCCTTTCATAGGCAAGATCATTGAAAAAGTTGTCTTCAATCAGCTGGACAAATTCTTAAGCTCGAATGGATACTTTGACGATTTTCAATCTGGTTTCCGACCGCACCACAGCACAGAGACAGCGCTCATAAAGATAATAAACGATATTCGCTTAAATACTGATTCAGGCAAATTATCAGTGCTGGTACTACTCGACCTCAGTGCTGCATTTGACACTGTTGATCATAACATACTTCTGGACAGGCTGGAAAACTGGGTGGGGCTTTCTGGGATAGTCCTAAAATGGTTCAGGTCATACTTAGATGGGAGAGGTTATTATGTGAGTATAGGAGACCATAAGTCTGAGTGGACATCCATGACATGCGGAGTCCCTCAAGGCTCGATTCTTGCGCCACTCCTGTTCAACCTGTATATTCTCCCAATGAGCCAAATAATGAGAAAGAACCAAATTGCTTACCACAGCTATGCAGACGACACACAGATCCCTATCGCCTAACGATTACAGCCCCATTGACTCCCTGTGCCAATGCATTGATGTCAACAGTTGGATGTGCCAAAACGTTCTTCAGTTAAACAAAGACAAAACTGAAGTCATTGCGTTTGGAAACAAAGATGAAGTTCTCAAGGTGAACGCACACCTTCACTCTAGGGGTCAAACAACTAAAAATAAAGTCAGGAATCTTGGTGTGACACTAGAGTCAGACCTTAGTTTCAGTAGTCATGTCAAAGCTATAACTAAATCAGCATACTATCATCTGAAAAATATTGCAAGAATTAGATGCTTTGTTTCCAGACAAGACTTAGAGAAACTTGTGCATGCTTTCATCACCAGCAGGGTGGATTATTGTAATGGACTCCTCACTGGCCTTCCCAAAAAGACCATAAGACAGTTGCAGCTCATACAGCTGCTGCCAGGATTCTGAGCAGAACCAGAAAATATGAACATATCACACCAGTCCTCAGGTTTTTACACTGGCTCCCAGTTAGATTTAGGATTGATTTTAAAGTATTATTACTGGTATATAAATCATTCAATGGCCCAGGACCTCAATACATTGCAGATATGCTCACTGAATATAAACCCAACAGATCACTCAGATCATTAGGATCATATCAGCTAGAAATACCAAGGGTTCACTCTTAGCATGGTGAGTCTGCTTTTAGCTATTATGCCAGCCACAGCTGGAACCAGCTTCCAGAAGAGATCAGATGTGCTCCTACTGTAGTCACTTTCAAATCCAGACTCAAAACACACATCTGTTTAGCTATGCATTTACTGAATGAGCACTGTGCCACTGTTCGTCCGACTGTTTGTACTGTACTGTATTTTATTTTATTTTATTTTCTAAACTGTTTTAATTAATCTTTTTATTTTATTTTTAATTTCTTCTATGTAAAGCACTTTGATTTGCCATTGTGTATGAAATGTGCTATATAAATAAACTTGCCTTGCCTTGCCTAATTCTATCCAACCAGTTGGTAGAGCTGCCATTATACAGTACATGGCCATTTATGATTATTTTTTTCGCACACTGTGTTTAAAGAAAATGATTATTGGCTTAAAGTCTCTCAAGGGAGAAACATGTGCCACCATTATATTGATTGCAATGTCCCTAGACTGTTCTATAATAGCAATTGAGGCAGTCATTTGTGAATATAATCATGGCTGAAGGGCGTTCATGCAATATAGACCATCTATTGCTTAAATAAATGTGTAATTCTGTTCACGTTCGTTTAAGGAGAGGTTTTATGTTCTCTTAGATGTATCAGACATGTTTTGGTATCTCAGATAATAGCACTTGAGCTAGCAGTGGAAAGCTGAGAAACGTGGAGATGACACTACGGAAGGTGTAATGCTCATTGACCACTCAGTGTTACCTTTAAGTCATTCCTTGGTTGCCCATTCACTCTGTGCCAAATAAAATATTCATCGAAAGCCTCGTCATGCCAGTATAACGGTGAAAGGATAAGAATCTATGGGTCACAGACATACCGGCTGGACTGAATATTTCAGTGGCCAACAGGAATCGGGTTTTGGGTTGAAATGTATCGCAGAAAACGATCCGTGTGATGACTGAAGGGCTCAGGGGTCCACATTCGGGACGTGGCTGGGATTCTGTCTAATTGTGATGGATTAACTCATTCTGCGTTAGTCTAATCAGATCACACCATGTTACTGTAGTCAGTTTAAGCTGAAATGTGATAAGAACCCTTAAACTGTATTATGTTATAGTGATTCTCAGTGCGCTGTAAAACCTAATTAGCATGTTTCAAAGAGCATTAGTGCCATTTAAAGGGATACTCCACTTTAAAATGAAAATTCTGTCATCATATACACACCCTCATGTTGTTTCAAACCTGTATGAATTTCTTTCTTCTGCTGAACAAAAAGGAAGATATTTAGAAGAATATCAGTAACCAGACAGTTTCTGGTCTCATTGACTTCCATAGTATATATTTTTCCTACTATGGAAGTCAATGAGACCAGAAACTGTCTGGTTACTGACATTATTCTAAATATCTTCCTTTCTGTTCAGCAGAAGAAAGAAATTCATACAGGTTTGAAACAACATGAGGGTGAGTATCCCTTTAAGTCATACGATTCAATTCAATTTTGTCTTCATGCGTATATACAGTATAAGTGATAATCATAGTACACAAAATGAACATTTCCTGAAGATGTGTTTTTTTCCCCATCCAAAACTCACTGCAACAATGTTAGGGTGTTCTGGGTGGTTTCTAAGGTGTTGCTAAAGTGTTTTAGTTGCTATGCCGTTGCTAAGTGGATGCTAGGTGTTCTGGGAAGTTTCTATGGCCTTGCTGGTAGGTTGTTGCTAGGTTTATTACTAGGCCATCTTTGATTTTTAACGCAAGTGAAAGCGAGGCTGTGAGGGATAGAAATGCATATCTTCAGTGGGTTGTACTGTTATTTAATGTATATTTGGATTGTTCTGCTGACGAAACACTGAAAAAATATCTTTACAATAAATGTCAGTATACAGAAAAACCTGACAATATGACCTGTGGAAATTTATAAGTTATCTAGGAGCTTTCTACAGCGTTTTACAGCGGATGCCATTTACCAAGACACGGTCTATTCCTGCAGCCTCGCTTTCATTGCAACTTAAGACAAAACAAAAAAATTATTTATTTATGTATTTTAGTGCTGTCAAATCAATTAATCGCATTAATCATACTATATATGTACACACACACATATATATAAATAAATAAATATATATAATATATACTGTATGTGTGTGTGTGTGTGTGTGTATTATTATATTTATATATATTATATGTATATGCATATGTGTGTGTGTGTATACACATTTATAAATATTTATATACAGTATACATACTTATACGGGAAAAAGACACAGAGGTATAAAACAGTCTTTACTGTTTTCTAACTTCCTCAGTCTGACGATGATACAACACTCAGCGCATTTGGCTATGAAAATACCGTAATACGTGTAACACCGTTACACCAATATACCACAACATGCATATGCCTTCACCATTTTTTTAAGTAGAGCCAATTTAATATAAAGTGTGAAAAGGAACATTTTAGGTTTGGTGAATGTGTTGCAGGTTTAAGGGTACCAAAGGAAAATTTACTTTTGAGCAAACCCCTATCCCTAAGAATTACACACTACTTTACACAGTCAGTAAATAATCTACTGGCATTCTGTTAATTCTACAGTATGTGGAATTTATAAATAATGTCACCAAACACATCTAAGTTCAACTACACTGGAATAATTTTACAGCTAGCGTATAACGTTTGTCTTGTCCTGGCATCATTTATTTATTAAATAGCATTGTTTGCTTTTTATCTGATCAACACCTGTCAGACTGGTCATCCAGCTGAGCGTTAATGTATGCCTGAATGGAATGTTTAAACATACCTGTAACAGGAGGTTGTGTGGCAACGTAACGAAATCTCCAGCCTATTATTCATTAATAGTCTGTGTAAAGTAACGCCTCTTAACTCCAGCCTAATCGCGGTGAAGGGGACGTACCATGTCCTCAGCACTTGGTTGCATGAGAAATGGGCAGGCAATATGGCATGGTTCCAAAGGTCATTAACCTGTGCCCTCATGTCTATCAACCATGTCATCGGTGATATCACCATGTGGTGGTGAGATGCTATAATATCCGCTATTGAAGGACGTGCGCGTGCATCTGATATCCGAACTGTGCTCTCACGCATCAGTGGTGAGAAGAGTGCATGTTTGATTCATGTGGCATACAAGAATCACTCTCTTTGACCCTGTTTGTCAGTGTGTCGATAACATTGCATTATTTTTGACCTTTTATATTATTGATTTCATTGCTAATTGTGCATTATATCCCATACTCACATCTGAAATCATGATATGATATCATAGATTGGCTGAGAACTGCTGGATCTACCATCTCCAGCGTCTGGACTCATGTTCCACTGACCCAAATATATCCCTGAATAAAACAACAAGGCTCAATTCTCCTTTTAGCTTGTTATAGCACAGAACAAACAATCAACTCTCAGAGGGGTTCACATGGCTGTGGATCAAACACAGCTCAGTTCCTCTCATTCAAAATGCCAATAGAAAACAATGTTATGGCTTGAAAAATAGTGTTGTTTTGCTCCTGGTGGTCTCACAGGGTCTTGGTTTTGCTGGTTTGCACCATCCAGTAAGATCCTGCTGATAGATGTATTAACTACACTACACCTTCTGGCTGCAAATAGCATCTTTTATCATATATGCATGCTATGCATTGACCGTTTTTTTTTTGCAAGCAACAAACAAAACATAGATATCATATATACAATTATAATTACAATTATATATTATACTTTGTATTTTATTTATTTTCACGTACCTCCAGGGAGTCCTGCACCAGTTTAAGTACAACTGAGATGACGGAATGCTAACGGAGAACTTTCTCCAGGTATTATTGACCTACTTGGGTGGTCTCTTCACAGGTAATCATGAGTAATGGAATCAATCAAGCCTGAACTTTAAATCTAGGTTAAGGCCATTGGGCTAAACCACCTCATTAAACATTAACTGTCCCTGAACCAAGGTGCTCTAGATCAGACTAATAAATCAATCACTCCTGCCTCAGTTTATTCAGGTCCATTTACCCAGAGGTGATGCAGATGAGAGTTTGTTCATTTAAAGGCTAAGATAAAATAACTCAACACTAACCCAAGGAAGTTCACAAGTTTTTTGATTGATTGCCCTTGTTGTGCTAAATTTCGACCCCCGCCAAATTATTACGCTCTTAGCATTGGTAGGTTTAGGATTATAGTTGTGGGGGAGAGGTTAGGATTAGGGGTGGGGTTAGGATTAGGCAATCAGGTACTGACTTCAACGAGGGGGGTAATCATTTGGCAGGGGGTCGAAATTCGGCACAAGACCCTTAAGAAAATTCGGCGAAAAAAAAGAAAGAAACATGGTTATACACTTTTAAAAGTGATGAGTTAATGTCTCATTCATTGTAATTGTGTGGGAAAAGGAGCAACAAATTGCATTTCTTTAAAACTTCTTCTTTTGTGCTCCACAGATGAAAGACTTTCTTTCATGAAACCACTAAAACAGTGAGAGTTTTTGTGCAAAAAATTCCATTGCCAATTTAAATTGAGAAGGCCTTTTAAATTCCAATTCAATTTCTGAATTTGAGTTGAGGAAGCAAACAGATTTTTTCAGAATTACAAATTTCAGTTTGAAAGAAAGTAAAATTCGAATTAATTGAAATGCAAATTAATTAACTATGTTTGAATAGCAATGTTTGTCAAAACAGACCTTTAAATCTGGCTTGAAAAAGATTTGTTTAAAAGTTCTGGAAAATGTTTAAAGTTTTCTGGTTGGATGGATGGATAGATTCATTCATTCATTCATTCAATCATTCACCTTGATTTTGCCAAGTAAGACATGTTCCTGATCAACATCTTTGTTGATCCTGGAACAACATTCCAATCAACCAATCAGATTTGAGGGACAAGTTTAGTTTATGTCAAGTTTAGGCTTACAACCAGGGTTAGGTGCTTCTACATCAGTGTTATTAACCATCATTTCCGTCTGATTTTAGGGATAAGATATAGGGTTAAGTTTAGGGGTAGGGATATGTTTAGGACTAGATTTTTGGACAGAAATGTTGTTCCAGGATCAACAAAATATGTTGATCAAGGGAAAAATATCTTACTTGGCAAAATCACAGTGACCAAAGATAGAGATAGACTTCATTTCCCAGAATGCATTACTTATTTTGAATTTCTTTTCAAATTCCAATTAATCTTCCTGTGTGCTTTGGCCAATTCACACTCAGGGAAATAATTCAGAAATTTGAACAATCCCGCTGTTCACATGTCCAATGTAGATTTGCAGGAGATGCAGGTAAGCAGATTTCTTAACAGGTTAATTGCTGTTAACAGTACTGATTGCTTTTGATTGAAAAGATATGTAAAATACGTGCTCGCGCTCCACACTGATTGCAAAGAGCCGACTCTCAGCTGCTAATGTTTTCTACCATCACAGATGTCCTGTGTTTCCCCAATCAAGTCAGTGAATTTAATCACCACATCCATTTGTCAGGCCCCAAGTTTGGGTTGTGGATTCGCCTCTGCATATGAGATGTATTCATTACTGTCGCTGCACTTCAGTAATTTCCAAACAGATGCTTAATTTGGCCGTTTTAACATATGCTCGTCATTTCTACACGCATCGGGGACTTGGCCATACAGAATCCCCACATGTGTTGAATGTGCTAACGGAGGTGTTGATGGGACTGTCATGAGCTAATGAAACTGTCACCAAAATAGCATCACTGTGTATATTTGACCACCGCATCTGTGTCAATGCTCTTTAGTCGGACAGAAAGTCAAGTTTGAAACCACCTCCTGGTTAGTCTTGCAGGTAATCATTTAACTGCAGCACAGATGTTAGCTAGTTTATGGACTGTGTCTTTTGATGGAGAAAAGGAAAAATGTCTAAATTTAAGAGAGAGAGAGAGAGACATATCTGGTGGAAAATGTTGTTTTTTTCCTTCTTCTTTTTTTTCTTTAAGGCATCAGTGGTGGATAAATGTGGCTCACAGACCCATTAAGGTCTATAAAGGGAAATGAGGGGTAACAAATAGAGATTTTTTTTTTTTTTTTTTTTTATGTGTCCACTGTCCAGACAAATATGCAAAGAGGAACTAAAAGCCTTTAGTGAGTCTCTAGGCAGTTGTTGTCACATTTAATATCCCTTGATGTTATATATATATATTCTTATAATTGGACTTGACTTTTAAATAAACGTAAATAACTCACAAATGCGACTTTATATCACGCAATTCAGAGGAGAAAAAATCACTTTCTCGGCCCCCCTCGGTAGAGATCCTGCTCTGGGGGCACGCAATACGGCAAAAAAAGAAAAAAAAAAAGAAAAAGAATTGTGAGATAAACTGTAGCAATTATCTTTTACATTTTTTTTATTCTGTGGCAAAAACAAGCTTCAATACAGAAGTCCTAGAGACTGCAATTTTTCTTGTTTTCTTGTGTGCATGATTTGTCTTGACATCATGATCTCTACACAACAAAAGTTCCATTGTAAGATCATCAATTATTGAATTAGTTCAATTCATCTATAAAGCATGTAACCATCCATGAAGCGATAAACTTGGTATAAAGATGAGATAGACTGACTAATATTAGCATACACTCTCAGAAAAAAAGGTACAAAAGCTGTCACTGTGGCGGTACCTTTTCAAAAGTACACATTTGAACCTAAAGAGTGCATTTTAGTCCCTCAAAGGTACATATTGGTACCAAAAATGTACATATTAGTACCTAAATGGTACATATTAGAACCCTTTTGAAGGGTACTGTCCCAGTGACAGCTTTTGTACCTTTTTTTCTGAGAGTGTATGCTATTCTTTGTACAATGTAACTAGTACATTGGGTGTTATAGGAAGTGTTCCCGGTTCCGGTTGACCTGATTTATGCAGCCTAGCAATCACTGATTTGAATAATAGAAACTGATAATGCTATATGTGTATGCCATGTTAAAGAGGTGTGTTTTTTTTTTTTTGTCTAGATTTAAACTGACAGAGTGTGTCTGCTTTCTGAACAAGGCTAGGAAGACTGTTCCAGAGTTTGGGTGCTAAATAGTCTGTCCATGTTGAGGTGAGGGTCACTAGTTCATATGATGATAAAGCTAGTCTCATTCTCAAGTGTCAGACATTGATTAGGAAGTGCTCCATCACAGAAAGACATGACCGTATATCAGCTTGAGTGAGTCCCTGGTTAAAAAGCAAAATCCAATTTTTCGCTTGTTAACAGTACATCTATTTCATTAGAATCTCTTGTTCCAGCCAGACAGTAACCAAGAAAACAACTTTTAGGTTGAGATCTTGAGAACACAACTTTTGTTTTGTCACCTTTCTCCTGATCACGCTAAGGGACCTTTAACACAACTAAAAGCAAGAAACTTTTTTACATGACAACAGCGTTTTGGGTGCCTGAAAATGCAAACTTTTGGAAAGCGGGTTTCAAAGTGCAAGTTTTTGAAAACGATACCGTTATCATCTCAGTGTAAACTACAAAAATGGGAATTTGTGAAAGCGCATACATATTATGTGTTCAGTCTATAGGCGTGTTGTGTTTCCTTACAAAGTCACATCGCCCACTACTGGCCTGGCAGCATAATACAGCGTTTTTAGTCCTTGTGAACGGAGTTTTGACAACGTTGTCGTCTGAACGCGAAGGAAAAACCTTTCCATTTTTAGTATACCGTTCCGTTGTCGTGTAAACGTACCTTAAAACAAGACAGCATGATCTCTTAGTGCTTCTGTACTAATCGCTTAAAACACATTGTGGCCAACACAAACCATTTTAACCCATTTTTAATGCAGTCTAAGTCGTAGTTTCTTTTACTTTACGTTGGTTTGATGTCGTTTTTTCGGGTTGAAGGGATGTCAGGCAAACTGTCCATTTTGGTTTCTCTCTATTCTGGAAGTTTCTACCACCTGAGGGATATATTTGCAGTGAAATATTGGTTTGATGATATTGGATCCACAGCCATTGATGCCAACAACAACAACAAAAGGCGTTTTTGACAAAAAATTTACAAGCCTATTTGCTTGGTATGATTATATGGTTAGTTGTATTCTGTTATCTACATTCAACTTTTTTTTTCCCTCTCTGTCCTGACCTCCAACCCATTTTTGGGGTCGTGACCCAGCAGTTGAGAACATCTGGTGTAAAAGACAAGATTGCAGTCTTAATACATGTGACCAAGATTAGGCAGTCTTTAGTCTCGCACAGACAAACGCAAGACCCTGTCCAACAAGGTGAGAAATGTTTTTTGCCAACAATTTGCCAGGCTGCACGTGTTATTGCAATATTCTAACATCAATCAGTTAGCCACACTGAATGAGAGATGGATAGGCATTTTTTCACTGCAGGCTAAAATGTAATGCTAGGCATTTTTCTTAATACCGTTTCCTCGCTGACACTCACAAGCCAGCCAAGGTGTTATTGTAAACCGCACAGAGTAATGATAAGCATGAATCTATGTCAGCGGCCATCATTACAGCAGACCCTAGAGATTGCACTGTCACGGCTACAGCCTTTTCTTACACCCTGTTCTTCAACAATAAAACTTCCATGCGGAAAACAGCAGGTAGTTTCCTCTTCCTCACACACACATAGACACCAGCACCAATTTAAATGGTAGTTCATCAGCAATTATTTTATTAGCACCTTGCAATTATCTGCATGCAAACGTATATTAGATCAGATCACATGATGTGGACCTGGAGTGCAGCAAAAAATGTTGTACTGTATTTATCACACGTGACTGCAATTATCTATGATTATCTTCTGCCCTCTGTTTGGGGAAAAGGATGACACCTTGCTTGGATAAAAACTTCAAGGATTCACCTTCAAGAGAATCATAGAGAATTGCAAATCCTGCAATTTTCTCAGCTGTGGAGGTTGATAATTAGAGGTCGCTCCAGGGCTCACTTGTTTGAGGTCTGCATGAAACTGACATGCAAAAGGTGCAAAGCATCTGTACTATTTCAAAGTTAGTCTCTGTTGCAGTTGTCATAATCCAGTTGAGGACTGTTTCGGTTGGTCATAAACGTAAAAGGTTAGTTCACCCAAAAGTAGAAATTCTGCATCATTTACTCATCATCATGCTGTTTCAAACCTGTAAAAAATGTACTCTCCAATTTTATTTTATTTTATTTTATTTTATTTTATTTTATTTTATTTTATTTTATTTTATTTTATTTTATTTTATTTTATTTTATTTTATTTTATTTTATTTTATTTTATTTTATTTTGAATGTTCCATGATTTTGAGCACTTTATTTTGATGGCCCTTTTTAGACATGCTTATTATTATTATTATTATAAGTAACAATGCACCTACACCTCAACTAAAGCCTGCTACAGACAATCCTATTTTTGGTGATTCTATAAGATCAGTACAAATCACACGTACAACATGGATCTAATAAACTTGGGAATGACATGTTATGCATGTAGTAGACTGTACGATGATGACACCTATTAAATCTTAGGTTATGACACAAGTTAGTATAGAAGAATAAAACGTCATCAGAAAGCGCTAGTGGTAAACAAATAGAGCAAGATGAATCACAATTGTGGTTTTTAATTTGGCTGAAAAAAGAGGAGAATATGGACACTGTCATGGCTAGGGTAAAGACACCAACTTGGCATGGCAATTTTGAAATGGAGCTTGAGGTAAGTAGTTTTAAGTTTAGCACCATGACTTATTGTTATGTTACTTATGTTACACCATGTTACTTATTGTTGATCAATACACCATTTCATGTTGCATTTTAATTGGATAGTCAGTACGGAACCACGACCACTGAAATCGTCACGATTGGTCATCTTTCGTTTGGGACAGCCCAAAATCGTACAATGTGTCCCGGACATTGACTGTCATTAGAGTATTAGATTGTCTGCTTAATATCTGCTAACACTTTATTTTGGATGCTCCACCAACAGACATTCTACTGACTATAACCTAACTGTCTAATACTCAACTAATACTTTAATGAGAGTGCGTTGACATGCAGGTGCAACGGTTCTTATTGTCAACAGAATGTCTGAACCATGAAGTGAACCATCAAAATAAAGCATAATTATTATAAAAAAAAATTATTTTGGGTGAACTATCGTTTTAAGTAGATGGTGTTAGCACGTTTTGCAGTGAGAAATGAACCACCGACTACAACATATTACTCTTGAACTATGTGCTCGTTCGAGGCTATAAAACCTATTTCTGTAAAACTTCCCCTCTCATTATTGTACTTCAGCTCTAGCCAACTTTGTAGGACGAATTTAATGATCAGATGTCATGTTTGATTACTACAGGCTGTGAATTTAATGCACTCTAGCCAGAGGACAACTTTGTCCGTCACAGACATTCGACTTGCACCTGGTTCCAACTCACCTGCCAATCTGAACATAATTGTCAACTTTCTTCAGGTAATCTTAATATTTTGATGAAGTAGACCTGCAAAAAAAACATTTCTTTGCCATATAGCATAACAAATTTATAAGTATTTATGTATGTACAACTTTATAAAAATGAAAATCTTAATGAATTCTTTGTAGTATATTGATATGTATGTTTATATGTACTATTATGTTCTACAAAGTTGTTCTAAACTAGATTCTATCTATCTATCTATCCATCCATCCATCCATCCATCCATCCATCCAGCCATCTGTCTGTCTATCTGTCTCTCTCTGTCTATCTACTGTATCTATCTGTCTGTCTGTCCGTCCGTCCGCACCACTATTCATATTGAAATTCATATAGGAGAGTCGGGCTCTCTGTCATCACTTTTAATTATCTGATCTTCTCATTATCTTGCTGGCCACGCCTGACTTCCTCCCTAAAACAATCCTTCCACACGTGCCATCTCTCCTCTACCCATTTCAGGCCAGCTCACTCCATCAGCACTTCTCTTTCCACAAGGTCCCTTTATCCTCCTTTTTCCTCCCATGCAACAGCCCGTTTTTATTTCCCTCAGGGCATTTACAGCTGACAACAACTTAATTATTGGATTCTGAAGAGCAGTTCATCAGTTGTCTTCTCTTTTGCTCTTTCACCTTTCCTTGAGCAGGTTGATGGATACACGGCTCGGTCTCCACAGGGGTCGTTGGACAAATGGAAGGGTGGCATTCATCTCAGCAATCCTATCCGCTGCTAAATGCCTGTCAGAAGCTGTTTGGCTTCCTGCAGCGTAGGGTTGAGTAAGGTGACCTCCAGAGGTCTTACAACCAGGTGGACCTCAATCAAACTGCTTACAAAGTCCCTTTTGGGAAGGAGACCACCCTTCAGTTCATAAGCACTGTCCAAGATCAATGCACTTACTGTTAGCACACATATATTGACCTCGGTACACATCTTTTTTAAGTACCAGAACCAGTACCAGAAGGCTGCATTTTTTAATGATAAAGCACTTTCTCGTATCTCAGCTCAATATGCAGATACAGAAGTAGCCTAATACGAGTGTACCTTAAACCTTTAGTACTTTTTGCATAGACTTAACTTTTGTAACATTCTAAAGTCTCACAGCTCTTTTTAAAGTTCAAGTTCTCTTTTTAGCCCCTCAGGAAATCTGCAATCCACCCTCTGACCCACAATGCTATAAGACACATCATTACCCGGTATAGATCGAGCTGCTGGACAACAACAGTCTGGGGAGAAACAGGATTATGCCAGGAAGTTGACTTCTCTACCTGTGTATTTTGCTCCGACTGAAAGGTAAAACAACAACAACCATTTCAGGTATATTATTTTTTGCATTATGAGACAGGAGGAACTACTAATTAGAATGGCAAAATTATACCTTTTAAAATCTAATTATTTTTCAAATTAAGAAATGTATTTATTTATTTGTTTGTTTGCTTATTTCAGACAGAATATTAAATATAGAGTAGGCTGATTGTTGTTTATTTTTGTCATTTACATTCATTCATTCATTCATTCATTTATGCAAATCTCATATCCCATATAAACATTTCACCCTCAAATCACAAGAAAATAAAACAAATTCAGTTAAATTTAATTCACATTTATATTTATATTTATACATTTATACAATTTCACAATACATATACAGAAAATCATATCATAGAGTGATCTGTGATCAGAGGTGACTGATGTAATGTCAATATTCTACAAGATAATACAAATCATGCATTTAGCTAACATCATGTATTCATTTTAGGCAGAAAAAACACAATCACAATGATTACAATATATAGAAAATTTGGCAGTTGTGTATGTTAATTCAGAGTTGGTGTCACCTGAAGTCCTTAAAGGAGTTGGAGTCGTCTCTTCACAGGTGTTGGGTCATCTGAAGTCTTCGTAACAGGTTTGGTTTGGATCCAAACTGTGGCTGGTGTAATCTCTAGTTACCTCGGTATGTGCATATCAGGAGAATCAGAAAACTAAAAATTATTTGCATAGCAGCTGTTCATAACAATTCAAGCAAATGATAATTGTGCAATTCATCTGATATAACTGGAGTACAAGGTTATGAGATGCATAATGTGAATGCATGGCTAAAGAGATTTAAAATGGGAGAGTGAGTCTGAGCCCCAAACATTATCAGGAAGGCTATTCCAGAGCCATATGTGAAAACGCTCTCCCTGGACTTAGATAACCTAGGTACTACCAGAAGCCTAGAGTTTTGTGACCTTAAAGAGCATGATGGATTGTAGGGCGATAGAAGATCCGTTAAATACACAGGAGCTAAACCATTTAGGCCCTTATAGGTCATAGCAATACTTTGTAATCGATATGGGACTTAATAGGTAGGCTAACCAGTGTAGAGATGATAAAATGGGTGTTATATGATCATATTTTCTTGAACTGGTGAGAGCAGCTGCATTTTGGACTAATTGTAGCTTGTTTATTGAGGAAGTAGGAGAGCAGCTAGTAATGCAGTAATCCAGTCTAGAGATCATAAATGCATGAACTAGCTTTTCTGCTTCAGAAACACATAACATGTTCTGTATCCTATAGCGATGTTTCTGAGGTGGAAGAAGGCTGTTTTTGTAACATGAAATATGATTTTCTAAATACAAGTTGTCTAATAGGCCTATAACACTGTGAATATATTGTATGTTGTACACAGTGACATTTTTATGATAAATGAGTACCCCTGAAATATGGAAAAGTATCATATCACTGTAATTACTGTACTGCAAAAAGTATGATATGATTATTTCAATTGCAAAGTACAGTTATAGTAATTGATATACTGAATATCATTTATTTAAATTAAGATTTTAATAAAATAAATATAATTATTAATGATTGTGTGTGCACAGGAATCAATCATAATGAAAATAACTTGTTTTAAAGGGCACCTATTATGCCCCTTTTCACAAGATGTAAAATAAGTCTCTGATGTCCCCAGAGTGTGTATGTTAAGTTTTAGCTCAAAATACCCAACAGATAATTTTTTACAGCATGTTTCAATTGTCATTTTTTGGGTGTTCAGAAAAACGTGCTGTTTTAGTGTGTATCCCTTAAAATGCAAATTAACTGCTGCTGCAGGACACAGGGGGCGGAGCCTCACGAGCTCGCGCTAAGAGCCAGGACAATCTCATCTGATAATATCAAAACAGAAACTCTCAGTAGTGGTGTTCATTTCGACTCGGAGTCGGACAATAGGGATCTCCCAGTCACGTGACCCCTAGCCGCGTGTCAGCCATTTTGACGGAATACTTCAGCGCACCTACATACATGAGAATGCGGATTATCACATGTTTTATGGCTGCGAATTGATTAAAATAATATAATGGTCACTGTATTAATTATCTTGAGCCTGCTGAAATGTTCCTATAAATATATTTTCTTTACAACTGTGCAATCTGAATAATAAATAGGCTAAATATATGTATCCACTAAGCTGCAGCAGTCCTATGCTCGTCTTCCCATTAACAGTTTTTTTTCTCTTTCTGACATTTCATACCTGTTGGGTTTACATTTTTTTTATTAAATTGACTATAAAAAGATTGCTTGTGTGTGCTGGTGTTTATTCCAGTCTTTTAAAATAGTTTAATGAATGAATGCTCGTGAGGTGCCTGTAACGATGTTAAATAGGCTAGGCTATTTAATCAATAACGTACACAGCGTAGAGGAGAATGACAGTCAACTACTTTGAATAATATAGCATTTTGGGAATAAACATGTAAATAAAGAAAAGATTGACATTGAAAAATGACACAGAATGATTAAAATGTAAGTATTTAATCCAAATAAATAAATGTTCGTGGTTCACACTGATGTTATTCATTTGTTCTCACACACTTCAGCGTCACGGTCACTGGTTTAGACGAACACTGACCACTATATTACTAGCACAGCGGCCGTCAGCTAACTGTTCACGTCATGTCATCACAAAAAGAAATATGAGGAAGATAAAGGAATTAGGAATCATAGATCCATATGATGCACCACAAGTTCTTTTTACAGGCATAGAAACATACATTTTATGTGTAGAAAAACTTCCTGACATTGAGTTCGGTGACATTTACAGCTACCTTATTCACTTCCCATCACGCTATAAGTTACCGGAGCTTCATTAAAAGCATACACAAGCTTAGCAGGCTATCGGTATCACAGCATCGCTCGGGCATGATAGAAGAATAGAAGAATATTTCGCGACGAGCTGTATCAGAGCCCGTCTCTGGCTGTATTATCACCAGCGGTTTAGCATTTTCTATTCCGTCAAGATGGCTGCTCCAAATGGCGTGACGTCACGCGGGACGTCCCGCCCACAGAGCCAGAAAATATATGCTGTATGGAGATAGAACAGGAATAGTTTAGTTTAATTACGGTTATTTGCCATCTGCTTTTATCCACTATTAATACAAGCCTGCTGTAGCAGACCCTGTGCGAATGATGACCAAAATATACTGATGAGTTCAATTAAGTTTATTGTACCTCACAAAAGATGAAGCCTTAGTTTTACTCCAGAAAATCACTGTAAGAGCCGAATAAACACAGTATATAAGTGCGCATTAAAGTCTTATCCATAAACTCTCTCTCTCTCCCTTTCATTATCATGGAACATACACAGCGAAATACACAAAACACTCGTTAGAACTAACAGTAAACAAATATATACACACCTTTTCAGTGGGTGCTTAAAGGAGTCATAACCTGCAAATTTCACTTTTCCACGAGAATCAATGTATGTTATGATTGCATAATGATTATACACTGGCCGGGAAGCCGATATTTAAAAGTGAAGCGTTTGTTTACCTCAGGGTTTGTAAAATAGGCCACGTGCACGCGCACTAAAAAACGAGATTTTGATTTTAGGATATACCATATATGGACACCGCAGCAGGAAGCCCGCCCTTCCCCTCTCCCCCTCATATTCAGTTCAGTCGCGAAAGATGGAGAAACCGAGTGCACACGTGAGTTGCTCTGTGGTTGACCGCCAGAAACAACATGCAAATGTGTTTTCTATACCAAAAACGGACCAAACTATCAGGGACCAGTGGATAAAATACATTTTTAATGACGCTGTCCCAGCAACACTTTCAACTGGCTTATTGTTCGGTGTCTGCGCTAAACATTTTACGCCGGAATCATTCACAAATTTGGGCCAATATCAGGCGAAGTTGGCCACGAAGCTCCGTTTGAAAAAAGGTGCCATTCCAACCATCCGCGACTTGCCTGAAATTGAAACGGTAAGACTGTTTTTATTGCTCTACTGTGTGTAACAAACAGCAGCTAACTACTAATGCGGCTATTGTATGTAACGTTAGCTTCGAGGTAAACACGGGAATGGACTCTACGAATGCTAGCCATATCATTGTATTGATTTTTTTATAGAATAGATAAGGATATATAAATAAAACAAACAAACAGTCAAGTAATAAGAAACTTATAGAAAAACATCACGTTACATGTCTGTAGAAGAAAAATATTAAATGTCTAAAAAACCAGAACGTGAAACAAGGCAAAAACACCACATGATAGCAAACGTTGATCTCAATAACCACTGTAAGCTGATAAAAAAATTTGACTACATCTCCGTTAATGTAATCTACATTAAATAAAAGGTAAACCTATTTGGGAGAAATTAGCAACAAATGTTTTAGCTCGTTAGTCAAAATGATTGTCTTTACCATTCAGAGACATCTTGATGTAGACGTCCTTCCATCGACTCCACATCTTCCCCTTCCAGCTCAGGTTCAGAGTCCGGCTCAAACATATACGGTTGAATTCCGTAGGTCGCGGCCAGGTCGGGTTCATTGACAATTTGCGCCATGATGTCAGTTTGTAATGATGCTGAAGTTACCTGCGGTGTCAACCCCCCTCCTTCCTGCAACCAATCAACGCGCCCCTCATTTGCATTATTAAAATGACCGTCCATGACAGCCAAAACATCGCATCAGATCTCGCGAGACAATAATGCCTTCAGAAATAAAGGTTTTAGGAGTTCTGTTTTAATTTTTTTTCCACTTTTATTTTTTAGAAGGGCATGAAAGACTATAATACAGCAGTAGGTATCCAAATTAAGACTAGGTTATGACTCCTTTAATCAACTGGTAAACTATATCCACGACTGGATGAGCTGTCATAAAGTGCGCGCTCTCACTTTCATTTTTGCCGTGATCAGTAACGTTAGGCCTGTCGCTCCGGAGACCGTAAGCTGAATCACGAACAGTACAGATCTATCCTCGAGAAACAAAGAGAGTAAATGAAGACTAAGTTCATTCTTACATCCAACAACAAAACACCTCAATCGCTTAGGAGACATTCTTGTCTACAGTTGCTCCAGCGTGGAAACAATGGCGGACTGTGTCCAGCTCACTCATGGTGGGTCTATGCTCAAACTGCAGTGTCAATCAACAGTCGTGGGAGGGGCCTGTGCAAAGTGACGTCACATTGCCCCGAATCTGAGAACAGCTCGTTCTGAGACAGTGCTTATGATTTATGGGGATTTTAAAAAAAGCACTAGGTGGATTTTTATCATTATAGGGTGGTTGTGTACACACACTGCCAACACACATTTATGTTCAAACACCATGTAAAAGTGAATTTTGCATAATAGGTGCCCTTTAAAGAATATGGGCTTCATTTTCTTCAGCTAGAGCATAAGGACTTTTCTCTCTTTTTAAGCTGATTTTAGGGTGAAATATGACCCGGAAATGTCTTCTTTGGTTTCATCCATTTAATTTCAATAATATAAACTGTTGTTTCAGATAGCAGTGGAGGCCATTTAGTCCAGTTCCCAGCTCTAGCTACAACATAGTATCTTGTATAATTGTATGTGAATTGAGACATGAGCCAAGGTGCTTGTTCAGTCTTTCAGTGCAGAATACCCTGATGACATTTGTTCTTGCCCTGCAGAACAACATCTGATTCTAGCTAATGAGCTAGCGTTGTAAGCCAGGGAGGCTAACACATTTGTAAAACCAGCTGGTGTCATGCCTCACCAGGTCAGATACCCAGAACATGTGGTCCTACAGTGAACAACTCGCACAGACAGGCACATAAAAATGTGAAGATAGATTTACATAATAATGCAGGTTATACAGATGCAGAGTTATGAATTGTGGGCTTAAATGTATGAAGAGAAAGAGAGGGAGATTTGTTTGTCGAGTCGAGGTGAGTCCTCAGAGACGTCTGTTTATCTGGCTGAGATCCAGAACTAATCAGAGATGTTGAGTTGCTCCCATAAGCAAACTAAGACTTCATTTTTAATTTCCTAGAATATATACACTCACTATTTGAAACCGGTAATATTTATCTTTATTAACAAAAATGCTTTGGGGAATAAAACATTTCCCAGTCGCATTAGCATCAAAATTAAATAAATATGATGAGAATAATGAGCTAATACATCATCAATCCTTCTTCCAAAATGTGTTTTGACTTATCCTGATTCACTGTAAGCCTATAAGCGTGTATATTTTAGACCTGCCTGGATGGTTTTCGTAGGAAATTGTGTAGGCCTACATGTCACCATATGAGTAAAGTGTTTTATTACACTGCCATATGTCAATTGTCATAAATTGCCATATGTAGCTCTCTAACAGAGTTCATTTTAAGCATTGTCTATTGTGAAGGGTCATTTCATTATTGTAACTGTCAGTTTTGAGAAGACTCAAACAGGTGAGTAAATATAATGTTTATTGAGAACAGAAGCACGGAACCAGCAGATGTAATGGTGAGTAGGTCATGCAAACTTGAGATGAAGATAGAACTTAGCTGAATAGTAATATGAATGTCTTTGCAGGTGGATTGGAAACCAGAGTGGAGAACGGATGATGAAGATGATCAACGGAGGAGGCAGATGGCAGATCGGAATGAAGACTGAAGAGGAGTATCTCAGGTTGGTAGATCAGGTAAGTAACAGGTAGTGAGTCTTGTGCGTCCATGTAAAGACGAGACCAGACACTGAACAGAAGGTGAAGGGTTGTATATAAAGGGAGTGAATGATGAGGTGGTGAATCAGTATTCCGGGGAGAGTGAACGAGTGGGCGGAGTGTGCAGATCTGGTGGATCCCTGACAGTAGCGCTGTGCTGGAATTTATTTTCAAGGAAGCTCTGTGTCAACGAATGGGTACATTCATTCGAAGCCGAAGTACAACCAAAACAACGTTCTGCCGCAAAATGCATGCAGTTTTGTTTTATAACCACTAGAGGACCAAAATTGTACCTTTAAATAATATTTAAAGAAAGAAGAAAATTAGGCTTACTTTAGGGCCATCAAGATTATTTGCATTGTAACATTATTTTCATGACACATTTCCCATTGCCATGCATTGAAATTTTTGTCCTTGCCATTATTCTAAATCTAAATGAGCCAAAATGAAATGTTTTACAACAAATAGGGTAGAGTGGGGGAAAACGCCCCCCTTAAGGAAAATGTGTCGTTACAGTGAAACAAAACATAAATGTGATTAGAATTGCCATCCCGGTTTTGAGTGACTATGGCAGGAGTTATTCACCAAATATTAAAATTGCTCAGCCTTCATAATTAATTAGTATTTTCACTGAAAATATTTTTGTACAAAGGGGGCGTTTTGCCCCAGCGGTAGGGTAAAACGCCCCCCAAGGTGGGGTAAAATGCCCCCTGACTTACCAACCAGTTTGCTTCATAGATCAACAGCAAAATTAACAGACAATAGTTTGTAATCTCTAAAAGTAAAAGGCAAGTAATGTATCAACATGTATATATATTAATATTTATTTCAGCAATGTCCAAAATAGCCAAATTTAACTACCTTCCATCAGTGAGCTAACTTTGCTAGCAAGCTAGCTAGTTAATGCTCACTTGAGGTAATTTTTTCATGTTTTGTTCAAATATTTTGATTTTACCACCTAGTTATACTGCATTAAGTGTAAAACAAAGGATTTGATAGACAGAAATATTTTATTATAGTAATTATGATAGAGAGAAACTATGCCCCCACGGGGGCGTTTTACCCCTCAGCGTAGGGGGCGTTTTACCCCACAAGCTATGACTTTTAAATTTTTTTTTTTTTTTTTTTAATATAATTATATTCCTTATAAATACCATATGATCTCAAACTACAGACTTCACTATTCATCCATCATACATCACTGCGATATCCTGCAGAACAATATTGTATTAAACACTTGTTTACTAATATCTGAAAATTATAGCATTTACCCTGTAATCCTCTTCTCTTAAAATATGTCGCTGGTGTCAGCTTCTCCATAGAGATTTGTATATCCCCGTTATCAGCGTAGTGCATAGCAACAGTAAAAATTGATCTTGACTACTTTTAGTGATCATTTTGGGAAAAACAGGTGGGGGGCGTTTTACCCCAGGGGGGCGTTTTCCCCCACTCTACCCTAATTCATGATGTACCAATAATAATCCTAAAATAATCTTTATTAAAATATCATTTTTCTTTACATTTTGTGGTGGAACACCTCACGTTTTTGACATGATCTTGACAGATGAGATTCACCTTTACAGAACCACTGAAATTATAAATTCACTGAATTCAAAATGGTAATAAATAAACAAAAATAAACAGGCTACATACACTGCATTTTATTCAAGGCATGATGCATTTCACCCACTCATGTAATGACTTAGAGCACATGTTTGATGTCTGGCATTTTTCCAAAGGCTTGTTAGAGATAACTGGACCAATGGGTCCTGCTCTTCTCACACTTCTCGCTGTCTAAAAGCACTTAGAGATATCTGAGAAACAACTGTTTTGTATGTTGTAGCAAGAGATTTAACTACAGCCTTAATAAGAGCAAATGATCACCAATACCTCATGAACACCAAACAGAGGAATGAAAAATGTCAAATATGAGTGTTTGGTGTGTTGGTATTTTAATAGAGCGCAACAGTCAGGTTCTGGAAGTAAAAATCCCATTCATTTTCTCCATAGGGAAATTTACTTGAAAAAATAAACCTTTAAAGACAGCCTTACTGTGAGCTATGTGTAACCATTATGTTCCGTTTTATTCAGTTGAAGGACTTTTAGTTTGTATTTCTTCAGTTCATGTCTGTCTTTGTTTGATTTCCCGCCACTCTTTAGTTACCATGGTCACATCATTATTAGTTCATTTCCTCCAGCTGTGTTCTATTAATTACCTTGTTTAGTTCGCTATATAGTTGTACCCCTGTCTTCTCTCTTTGTCACATTTAGTGGTGTTTTGCTAATGCCTGTTTGCATGTGGATTTTGAGTATTAAACTTCGTTGGAACTTTATTCTTCTGCCTTCGTCTGTATTCCTGCATACACCCCGTGATACTATGAGGTTGTTAATCCATGGTATACACATTTGTTAAAGCCAACAGTTCACGCTATTTCAACTAGTTTTATAAATAATTGTTTCCTGGTGAAAAAAATAATGAATGATTCTGCAAAGAAATGACAGACTATATGCTCTCAAAATACTGAAATTGTGTATAGATAGATAGATAGATAGATAGATAGATAGATAGATAGATAGATAGATAGATAGATAGATAGCCAATGGGAATAGATACATAAATGCATTATTAGTAGCTGTTTCTATGGGCTGTTGTACGTAAGCCGTCCGCCATATTGGAACGGTTAAAGCGGGCCCATGAACATTCGAGTGCAAGTTGACTGAGCATCTGCAACCATAGTTAGACGCAAATATGAATATCTATATCTGCAATATATATATATATATATAGTAATCAACATTTGAAGTGGATCAAAAAAGTTTGGGAGAATTCCAAGAAAAGAATGGGTATTGTTCAAAATGTATAAATTCATGTATAACTTTGATGATGAAGGTTTTGATCCACTTCAAATGTTGACTTCTGTATATATTTATAGATATTTACTTAATCCTAAATGTCACGGCAAAAAGCAAACTGTGACTGGTCATTTCACATTTAATGCTGACTTTAAGTAAATCTATAAAGTGTTTGGCCATCCTGAGGCTCTTTATTTCACCCTATCAGTCTCAGGCTCAGCTATGACTCATTTCAAATTATATCAGCACTCTACATTGTAGAGGCTTTTCAGAGGTAAACACATGCATCTGTGACCACTTCACTCTTCTCTGCCTCTACAGGAGGGCAGGCTCTCTGATGTTAGTGTTCATAGCTTTTCCCTTAACATGTTCGTCCCTGTCGGATTGCCTAATTGTCTAAGATGTCATATTCAAGGGAGCCCAGCTTAGCAATGTCCCATTTTGCATGTGTTATGGAGCTTCAGTGACCTTTTTGTTCCTCATTAAAGCTCTGGCTATTTGATAATTAATCTCTGATGTTCTTGTTTTCAAGGGAATGGCAGCGGTTGTGACAGATGCATATCACATAATGACCTTTGCATTGGTCTGAGCCCAGCATTTAAGGACAGTTTATCACAGAACCTGCCAATCAAATGCTCACATGGCAACTTGCTGTTTTTGATACTAAGTTGCTAACTATGTCCTCATTTGACGCCTTTATAGGCACATAAAAAATACATAGGCAGTGGTAGATGCTAATTAGGGGGCTTCGGGCCCCTTCTTTCATCTCAGTCCTAAAAATCAGTGGTAATGTGGTCTCTGTTCACATGTGTTGAAAACAGCAGTTGTTTAATAGGTTATCTGAGGATTCTTCACTCAGAATCCTCCTCTTAGCAGTTATAAAAACTTTATAAAAACATGACAATGATCACGCTTGTTTCGTGTTTATTCTCACACCTTCAGTTCCACTAATATTCAAAAAAAGCGCTTTTCATGTAATCACGGTGTTATATATTCACGTCTCCGTTTTCTCCGTTGCCTGCACTCGGCAACTCTCGCCGATCGGTTACATCCAGACGCAGCCTATGTCCAGCACACCTATTTTCTCTGATTATGTGTTTATTGGCATCGGTGTGGGACATCCCGTCACTCACATGAGATCGACCAATAGCAAACCACAATGATTCAACAATCCAATCAACTCCTGATGGACAAAAACCAAGTCCCACACTACATTTTTTCTTGTTCGAGAAGAACAATTCGAGATTTCGCTCGGATATATGTCACAATAGGTAAGAAAAGACTATCACAACTTATATCCGAGCGAAATCTCAAATTGTTCTTCTCGAACAAGAAAAAATGTAGTGTGGGACTTGGTTTTTGTCCATCAGGAGTTGATTGGATTGTTGAATCATTGTGGTTTGCTATTGGTCGATCTCATGTGAGTGACGGGATGTCCCACCCCGATGCCAATAAACACATAATCAGAGAAAATAGGTGCGACAGATTTTAAGCGACAAATACAACGCTATCTCACGACCAATTTGTACGAATTCGTACGAGTGATTAAAAGGTGGCTAATTCGTACAAATTCGTACGACCTCACTCGTACGAATTTGTACGATTTGTCTAAACCCAAGTGATGGGTAGGTTTAGGGGCGGGGTCAGGGGTAGGTCATTCGTATGAATTCATACGAATTGGGCAATTCGTAAAATATGTACGATTTAGCAAAAATCGTACTAATTCGTACGAGTGAGGTCGTATGAATTAGCCACCTCGTAGAATTCGTACGAATTAGCCACCTCGTAGAATTCGTACTAATTGCCGTGAGATCAGGCTGACAAATACGTAGCAACAATATTTGGGTGGCATGATTGTCACTGCATGTTCCTTTTCAACCCAACTCTTTAAAATCACAAAATAAAATGCAAATCTGACTCAATTTCAGTTTGTTTATTTTAAAAAGTCGACACTCAAGCAAGATTAATGAAAGACTGAACTGAATTACATACCTACAGTATTACCCACTATATTTTCCGGTTTCTTTTCTGATAATTGTCACCCCCAGCACTGAGAAAATTATACTGTCCTTCCCAAAAGCCATGTGTTTAATGGTTACCATGGAATGGCCCTGCAGTTTAGTAAGCGAACATCAAATTACAAATAAATTAAGGGTGTGAATCGCCTCTGCACCTCTAATTTAGATGAGTCCAGTGTTTGTGGATACTTCTTAAAAGCTTTCTGCAATTAGCCGCTGGAAGTGATGCACCAATGCTAATTATCGAATAATTGCTGTGATCACGTTTGTAGAGGTGAATGAGAAGGTTGTTTATTCATGGGTCTCAAATTTTAGGACTCCTATAAGTGGCATTGCAGGTAGATTGCAGGTTTTTCCTTCATTTTGATGTGTAAAGGCACTGCGTTGCTCATTTTAACTAACATAGCGAAACATGCTCCAAAAGCTGCTAATAATTAATGTCTTTCATTTACTTACCCTCATGTCGTTCCAAACCCATAAGACTTTTGTTCACCTTCGAAACACAAATGAAGATATTTGAATGAAATCAGATTTCTGTCCCTCCATTGAAAGTCTATTCAACAAAACTCTGATGGTTCAAAACGTCCATAAAGAGATCATACAATAAATCTCTATGAATCGAGTGGTTTAATCCAAGCCTTCTGAAGAGATATGATCACTTTATATGATGAACAGATTTAATTTAGACTTTTATTCACATATAAACATTGATCAGCGGGCATAAAAAGAAGCTCAACCGAACCTGCAAGCATTGAGCTTTTATTTATCAAATTTATATACTATATATGCAGGTTCGCTGATCAATGTTTATATGTGAACAAAATCCTAAATTGAATCTGTTCATCATATAAAGTGATCGTGTATCTTCAGAAGACTCAGCTGCTTGATTCATATGGATTTTTTTATTTATTTATGAACGTTTTAATGCATCAGAGGTTTGGGGGAATAGACTTTAAATGGAGGGACATGCAGAAATCTCTCTCGATTTCATTAGAAATACCTTCATTTGTGTTCTGAAGATAAACAAAAGTCTTGTGGATTTGGAACAATATGAGTAAATGATGACCGAAATAAAAATTTTGGGTGAACTAACCCTTTAAGTGGTCCGGTTTAATGCTAAAAATTGAAATTGAAAATATCCCTGTGGCTGCTTTACAGGTTGAAGAAATCTCTCCAGACACACCAGTGAACAAGAAGACTACGGTCCTCAAGGAATCATGTTCGGTTTGTTGCGTTCTCTGGCATCACCTGAAATTAAACTCGACATCTTACACACAAGTAACCCAAGATGTTTACCTGACCTTCAACCCAAGAACAACTCCATCAAGACTGTCTGCTGCTCAGATCCCATATTTCGATATTCCAGAAGACATGCAAAATTTAAAGTGCCATTCGAGATTGACTTTGTAGAAAATATAGCTAATTGACAGATGCTTGAGAAAAGTTGAAAGGTTTGAGAAGATGCTAATTGTTAAAATGGCATTTATTAACCTTTGTGGTAAACTTTTAAATAGTAAGATAAATATTTAAATATTTCACACTTTTTTGGTATTAGTTGGACACTTGATGTTTGAAGACGACACACATGCCAATGAATGTCTTGACAGCACACTCTAGCCCCTTTTACACATTTATACACTAGTGGTCAAAAGTTTGGAATAATTTTGATTTTTTTTTTAATGTTTTTGACATAATTCTCTTCTGCTCACCAAGGCTGCATTTATTTGATATGAATGATTTCTGGAGGACCATGTGACACTGAAGGCTGGATATGATGCTGAAAATTCAGCTGTGCATCACAGGAATAAATTACATTTTAAAATATATCTATAAAAATGTTACATTAAATTGTAATCATATTTCAACTGAACATATAAGATACTTCTTTCAAAAACATTGAAAATCGTTCAAAACTTTTGACCGATAGTGGTTTTGTTGCTATGTTATGCCCTGCATACAAAAAAGTATTTTGAATTGTAATCAATTAATGGATTGAGAAATTTGGGCTTTCATTTTCATGGTTGAGTGTATACACGTGCATATGCTAATGTTTTTGCTTGCATGTGTGTTTGCAGCCACACAGTTTCCTGTTTCCCTGTGCATCTTGCCACAACTCCCAAGAATAGGTACGTGAGACACAGCGGCAGCTGTCCTAGAAATGTGACGCTCAGCCATAAACTGAATGAGGTGTATCATGATTGATCATTCTTCACATCACCACTATTGAAGTGAAAGAGCCAGTCACCCATGTCAGGAACTGCTCCCAGATGTGTGAGCATCTCTCTCTCTCTTTCACTTCATCAGCTCTCTGAAGCTTTTCAAAAATCATCTTATGCAACAATAAAAATCACATCATGCCAATAATTTAAGACTCATCTGCACTCAAGGGAACAGCTGGTTGTGATGATCCGCTGAAATGTTTCCCACCATGTTTCCCAAGGTCAGCAAAACTATTTTTGCCCCATTCGTTACATAATGATTCTCTTTTTATCTGAAATGTTTGCTAATAATATGTTTGCTTGGCAGTGCAGTCATTAGGGTGGAACAAAAGAGACGTGGCTTACATCACACAGACATATGCGTTTCTACAGAGGTCATGTCCTTGAGTAGCAGTTTCATTTAAAACTCACAGATTCAACGACTGCAGTTTGGACGGATTGTTCGGACAGCAGGGGAGAAGGACTCTTGGGTGTCCATATAGTGTTTAAAAGGTAAGTTTTGTCATTTATTAGCCATTAGCAGCACCACAATGGCAAAACAATAATAACTGTTGTCAAACTTTCTCTTCAACTCTGTACCAAACTCATGCCATTGTTTGAGCCAGTTTTATTTCTGAACCAGTCGGGATGTTCAAACAAAGATTGCGGCTCAATTTGGTGCAGAAATTATAAACTTCACTGATGTTTTGTGCTGGTAATGGAAAGGTTGTAGGTTCAAACCCCATTACAGGCAGTACATGAACAATTATAAATGTGCCCTTCACTGTAAACCCTAACGCTTAAAATAATTAATTGGTTTGAGTAGAGCAAACTTAAATTAAACAAAATAGTTGAGTATTACTTTTATACTTTGAGTATTTACAACTTTCTTTTTCTTTTGAGATTACGAAACTGACACATTTGAAGTAATCTGAATTGCTTAATTGTTTTGAGTTTAATGAACTTAAATTTCATTTCATTAAATTTCGAACTTAAATTTAACAGAAACTGGGCTGGAATTTCTATTTCCCAACATGCTTTGCTGTTACTCGAAAGGGCGAGTACATGCTAAAATAAAGTGTTTTAAAATGTTTTTTTTTTTTTTTTTTGTGTGTAAGGTTAGTGTTAAGTGGGAGGTTTGTTTAATTGTTTGCTATGCTGATTTATATATCTGTTCTTGCTCATGATCCATTTGTCATGCTCCATCATGACAAATGGAGCATGAGCAAGAACATATATATTTTAAATGTTCTTTATTGTCTTACTTGTTCAGCAGTTGCTATGCTGATCAACAAATTGTGTTAATTAGCATGTTAGCATTTACTGAATTAGCTAGTTATGTTTCCACTACTAAAATATTAAAGGGGTGGTATAATGCCCTTTTCACAAGATGTAAAATAAGTCTCTGATGTCCCCAGAGTGTGTATGTGAAGTTTTAGCTCAAAATACCCCACATATATTTTTATATAGCATGTTAAAATGGTCACTTTTTGAGGGTGGGCAAAAACACACAGTTTTTGTGTCTGTCCCTTTAAATGCAAATGAGCTGCTGCTCCCAGCACAGGGGGCGGAGCTACAACAGTTTGTGTCCTTTTACTTCACACAGACATGCACTGAAAATTTAAAAAACTTTCAGCCTTTTATATTCAAACCGGAGTCAGACAAAGATGGAGAGACTCAAGAAGAAGTGACAACAAAGACAACATTTCTGAATTGTTAGTTGATGAATTTATGTAGCTTATGTGTAGTTATCTTCTAGTCATTGATTAGCATATTCTGTCATGATCTATAAATCGCGTTCCCGGGGGTGGGGTTTATGTAAATTTTAGGGTTTGTGATGTCACTAACCCGCGAGGAAGCTCGTGTAGTCCTTACCAGCCGTTTGTTGTAGTCCTTAAAAAACCGATTTCTTTAAAAGCAAATATCTCCCTTTGCTTTGAACTTGTAACTTAGCAGATGTTGTTTATGCTCAAACAGCAACATTACACATTAACTAAAGTTAGAAAAGTGAAATAATAATCAACCACCCCTTTAAATTGAGATTACATGATCATTTTAAATTAAATGTATGAGTTATCTTACTCAAATACTTAAAGTTAAGTACCCAAATTTGAGTTTTGCCAACTTATTCTGATTTACAGGCAAGTTACAATTTGCAACCAATTTACCTTCTGTAATTTGACTTATTTCTCAGTAAAACTGGATATTTATTCAGAAAAAAAAAAGATCTATTAGGTGATACAATTATATGTCAGTGCTTGAATATGTAAATTTCAATGCTTTTGCGTTCTCTCAAAAATGTTTTGTGTTCTTTGTGAACAAACGCAACGTATCTTGGGGGATTGCAAAACTTTTGCGAGAGAACGCAAAAGCATTGAAATATATTTTTCCTCCCATCTCATAATTTTTTCCATCACCATGTCCCTTAGGGGCTCCGTAATCAATCAAAAAACTATTACAAAAATCAAACTTTGAAACAATTTTCACTTAGTATTTTACAAATAGTTACAAATAAAATACATTGAATTAAACATTAAACTTGAAAAGCATGAAAAGTACAAAGCCTATAGTATCTCTTGTAAAACGAACTCCAGTAATCTTTAATAATCTTGCTTTATTTATTATTTATTTACTTGTTTGATTGTTTTTTGACTTCTAAAAATCTTTTTTTACAGTGTCATTGCAAAGCATTACCTTTTTTGAATAGCATCCACAAGTTTAGATACAGAAGAAAATTAAAACAGCCCAATGTACAGAGAAGATGGTAAAACATCTCAAGGCTTGGTTCCAGCTCTGCACTGTAGGTCGTCTCTGCTGACTATCTGAGGATAGACTCCTTTTGCTTGGATGCTTTATCAAAAGGCTTTCTGAGCCTGATAATAAGGCTAGCAAGACTAACAACAACAACAAAGCAAAAAAACAAAGACATTTAGAGATCTTCCCTTAGGCACGAGGGTGAGAAGAGTTACCAAAGAGATCTTCTGGCCTTTCCAGATTTTGAGGCCTGGAGGAAACGCATTGAACCATACACAGAGGATTTTGCTGGCATGTTAGATGTTGCTGTTTTGATGTCAGCAACATGCATAAGTAGACACTACTTGGCCTATCCGTAACGTAAAGAACATAATTTATATATAATGTATGCTTGGTGTCCTAGCCAGTTTGAGAGAAATTATAATGAACAATTAAAAAAAGGAATTAGGTGAGAAGCCAAATAAGCAACTTGGCATTTGGTAGATGTTCTTCATCCAACTCGATCTATGCTAAGTGCCGGGAGAGTCCCACTGGAAATACCTGAAATGAAGTGATTTACTCAGGAGTACAAAAATGCAGTTTATCAGTTTCACCTCTATAAATGCTGAAGTTTTGTTCTGCCATGGTTTTTCATTATTAGGTTACAACCACAGCTTATAATGAGCCTAAAGTCCTATTTGGACGGGATTAGTTTAACATGGAGAGGTGGGATAAAGTAATTATTACCAGAGCTTCTCAGTGATTTTAGTCCCGTCCGAATGTGCCATTACGGACAATGTCAGTAAAGGTTAAAGGGCGACTTTTTCCTTTTGGAAAAATTACCTCACATAATACTAATATTCTGTAATTTCCTGTTTAAAAGTACTTTTGCACGTTTTTTCCAAGTATGGAGGCGCTTGAAACGGCATTCAGTTGCGTTCTAGGTGGTGGGACGTCAAGTATGTAGCAAAACTCAAATGTTTTCCACATACCATTCAGATAATAAAGAAGGTTGAAAGCACTTGTCAGAGACATGAAACTACTTTCAGCTTTAGGTAAGTCCCTTTTACCATCAGAATCCAATCAGAGTTGAATTAATTCAATGAATAAATCGTTCGACCTGACCTCACTGTTATTTGTAGGTTATACGTGTTTGCGCACGTGATATCAGGAAGGAAGGTAATATGTACATGACGGCAGGGAGGTGACAGCGGAACATAAATCTAGTTACCCCTCCCACTTCTGCTAGTTTTACAGAGATGTATTGTCCCGTGCGAATTGGCTATTAATATTACAGACGTCCTGTGGTAAAATTACATTACTCCATCAACCCTTGTAAAACTAATCCCATCCGAATAGGGCTTAAAGTCTATACACTACCGTTTAAAAGTTTTTAATTAGTAAGAAATTAGTACTTTTATTCAGCAAACATGCTATTTTTTTTAAAAAGATGGACAGTTTACATTTTTACTAAATAAATAAATTCAAATAAATACGGCTATTTAGAATTTTCTATTTATCAGAGAATACTGAAAAAAAAATTGTCATGGTTTCCTCAAAAATAGAGCAGCACAACTGTTTTCAAAATTGATAATAATAAGAAAGGTGTCAGGTTGCAAACTTTTAAATGGTAATGTCTATGACATTTTCAGTCAAGCATTGAGCTGAAAGGGAATGCTACATTTTATAGTAGCCTAAGCTTTCTTCAGGTATTATAAACCTCCTTGAACTAGAACCGAAATGGAATTGACTGACATATTCGCCAAAGTCTTATTTTTGTAAATGATTGTGCAATTATTGTGGCTTTGGGAACAGTTGCATGTCCTGATTTTGTCACAATTTGTTCCTGTCTGCACATTTAATCCTAACCATATGCCTAGCCCGAAACCTAATCCTACTCATAAGTTATCCCTAAAATCAGAGTGAAATGATATGTGAATAACACTGATGAACTCTGAACTTGTCCCTCAAATCTGATTGTTTGATTGGAATGTTGTTCCAGGATCAACAAAGATGATGCACTTGGTGAAATCAGCTTCTGCGGGATGGCACACTGAAGAATTTGGCTCATTTTAGAGGTAAACAGATGCTGCATCTTTGAAGTTAAAATGAATTTACACCATCCTGACCAGGTGTGATAGAGCTAAAAATCTCTTCCATGTTAATTTACATTTTTAGCATAACTGATACTGCACCAAGGAGTATTATTATTGGTCCAAATTGCCAAATAAACTTCAAATATGTGTAGATTCACTTTGTTCTGTTGCAGTGTCGACAGACGAAAGTAGTTGGAAACTGGTTAGGACACAAGGGTGAATTTGTATGCTTTATCAGATCTGCATGCTGTATCATTTCTGAAATATCATCATGGGTCAGGCGTATTATTATATCTGGATAAAGCAGCTTTGCTTGTGTGTTTACTAAGGTGATCGTGAGGGCAGACCCTGGCATGGGCTGGGCGGCTTGGATTACCGTGTGCCCGGTTTCATTGTTACCAAGCTGGGATGTGTTTACACGCAACTGAAACACAAGCCACCTCACCTGCCTCTCACATACAACCACAGGGTTAGACTTACCGGGGTCCTGTCTCTGCAAACAAGTGTGTTCTGCTTCCTGTGTTTAAGTGTGTTAACATTATTTCGCATGCATTTTCTGAGCAGTCAAACAAGCGTGAAGATAAACATGCTGGGGAAAAAACAACAGCGTCAATCAGCAAGGCTGAATCTACCAGCAGTGTGGACATGAACTATAAAGAGGCAATCACACTAATTAATTAATATGCTCTCCAAACAAATCAAACATACAAAGCGTTGCCATGGAGATGAGAATAAAACCTCAGACACAACGATGACTTCCTGTTGAGAGACAGAAATTGGGGCATCGGGAGCCAGGCAGACTTGCTGGCAAAGTTGGTTTTGTTGAATGTGCAGTTTTCTAAACTACGCACAAACGGCATAAAGCCTCTTTATGATTGATGATGTAGTTATCTACATCTAGGCTCTGGTGGATGCATCACCAGGCTCGCTGAATTATGGCCTTGCAGCTTATGACGACAACATCGTGTAAGACGGTGTATATGGGCCAGAGAAAACAAATGAGCCGACTACACGAAGACTTAATACAACACTCTGTGTGCTATAAGACAGCATGGAAAGAATCTGTAGCTCTCTCAAGCGTTCTGCCCTCCTTTTTCTTTCTCATTACCTCCATATTATTTGGTTTGGTTGTAGTCTGAGACATGTCGGATTTGTTGACAAAACTGTTAAGGCTAAACAACTAAGGTTAAATTAGTTATGAACATTCCTTTAGCTCAGTCAAGCTCTTTTAATGAAGGGAAGGACAATCCACCACCAAATGGTAAGAGAAACAGAAAAGAAAGGAATATGGTTTGCGATGTTAATGATAGAGAGCCGTATCATTCAAAACAATCTTTAAATTAGATGTCATGGAATTCATTTCAAAGTAATGTAACCCTCATCTTCCTAAGGTTTTGGCAAATGGACTTGCTTAGAAATGTCTAAGAAATTAAGAACAACACTGACTCTTCTTCCTGTAAAAAGCTGTCTCCAAGTTGGGAAAGGCTATTTGCTAAGTTATTTTATCATTACAGTATTTGTGCAATTCTTACTTATTTCCTGAACAGTGATTTGTGATTAAAACTGGGCTTTTTTGTCTCTTTTTTTAAAAATGACCAAGGTATTTGACTTACTTTGGCTTTTTCCAATTATAAAGACATCGGGATGTTGGAAATGTGAAAGATGGCTCATTTTCTTCTGTTGCTCAGGGTTTCAGATTGTGCGTTCCTTTGGCCTTGGATTCAAGATAAATGTCAGCCCAGCTATAAATTCCAGCTTTGTGAATAGTCTTTGGTAAGAAAGAGTCCGATTCAATTCTGAGGTAAGCTATTATCAATCATTACTTTCAAACTCCAACCCTAAACTTTACAAATAGTACCTTTAATGACAATCCACAAATCTGAACTGTCTCTAAATGAACAGTATGTTTCCATCAGATTTGTAGTTGAGAGTTTCTAGAGGACCAGATTTTATGGCCGTAGGCTTCTGAGACCTTGACATTTGAAGGAACTGTAGCACTCTGTTTGTTTCTCTCTCATTGACCTCTTTTGTGTCTAGCTTTTCGTCCCCTGATGACTGAGCAACAGGGAGTCAATGTCCACAATCCCGCTGGTGATTATGTGTCATTCTCAGACAATATCACAGACTACAGAGCAATGTCATCCTCTCAGATTCCTTACAGAGACCAGAGCAAACACACAGACACACAAACATTTGTATATCAAGGCTTCCATTAAGTTGTTTTGGTAACACTTTAGAATAATGGTCCATCATTAGTAATGCAGGACAAATGAGTAGTACTACATTAAAGGAGTACTCCGGTCAATTTTAACATTGAGCTCATTTTTTTGTACATTTGGAGTGCTGTCAGTACAGAGAACAACGACAAAATCAGTGTTGCCTACACCGAGTTATCCTCTTTTTAAAATTTGCACCCTGTTGACTTCAATGGGGCAACATCCTTGATGTGTCATTACAAGTGCACAGGTCATGTGAGTGATTCCTTCGGAGTGAACGCGGGTGAATCTGACTGCAGTAGATGTGAAAGATATTAATAAAAATGATGTTTATTCAGCCAGCGCACATACCAACGCTATCTCACGACCAATTCGTACGAATGATAAAAAGTTGGCTAATTCGTACTAATTCGTACGACCTCACTCGTACGAATTTGTACGATTTGTCTAAACCCACGTGATGGGTAGGTTTAGGGGCGGGGTCAGGGGTAGGTCATTCGTATGAATTCATACGAATTGGCCAATTCGTAAAATATGTACGATTTTGCAAAAAACGTACTAATTCGTACGAGTCAGGTCGTATGAATTCGTACGAATAAGCCACCTCGTAGAATTTGTACGTTTTCCCGTGAGATCGGGCTCCACATACCTGTATTTACATCCTGTTTTCGGTCGAAGTCCACAGTAATCGATTGTCGAGTTCACGCGCGTGATCATAGGTACTAAACCTATGCGCGTGAACTCGACAATCGACTACTGTGGACTTCGACCGAAAACAGGATGTAAATACAGGTATGTGCGCTGGCTGAATAAACATCATTTTTATTAATATCTTTCACATCTACTGCAGTCAGATTCACCCGCGTTCACTCCGAAGGAATCACTCACATGACCTGTGCACTTGAAATGACACATCAAGGATGTTAAGAGCCTAAAAGCAGGTTTAAAACTTGCCCCATTGAAGTCAGCAGGGTGCAAAATTTAAAAAGAGGATAACTCGGTGTAGGCAACACCGAGTTTTGTCGTTGTTCTCTGTACTGACAGCACTCCAAATGTACAAAAAAATGAGCTCAATGTTCAAATTGACCGGAGTTCTCCTTTAACACTTCAGCTACTGCTATGAACTAATATTGAAACTAATCAGTAAGAAACATCAAATTTAGGACTAAGATAGTTCCTTATTAGGTAATCAGTAATTACTGATGAGATTAGCCTCAACTGACAAATGATAAAGAATTACCAATTAATTACTAATCACAACATTATCGTGTTTCTGAGAAACGTGTAATTGTGTAATCCATCATACTCACTAATTACTCAAGTATTGCCTAGTTACTCTGCAGGAACTTCTAGTGATCTATTCTGGACCATTATTTTAAAGTGAAAAAAATTTTTTTTCTGATATTTCTCTCTTTAATTGTCTCTCTGCATTGCAGTCAGTCAGAGAAGGGTTTTGTGTGACTGTTTTCCTCAGCGCTCTCTGAAATGCCTCTTATAATTTAACGTTCATGCTCAGTCAGCAGAATCATCCTTTAACGTTCATCCTGGTACATTCCCAGCTCTCTCTATCTTTATGTGGGGGTATATAAAAATGCTCACTCCGCTTTTTTCCCCCCATTTCCGATCAATAAAATCTGGTAATGAAAAGATGGGGTCAATGATGGGGTCAAAAAAATCTCTTATGCTCACCAAGTCTGCATTTTTAGTAAAAACAGTAATATTGTGAAATATTAGAACAATTTAAAATAATGTATTTTAAAGTATCATTTATTCAGCATGTTCCAGCAACCATTACTCCAGTCTTCGGTGTCACATGGTATGAGGATGGAATTGTTGCATTATTCCAAATAAATAGATTGAGCTTCACAAAAATGTAATAACATTCACACATAAATAAAATTAGATTTGCAAATAAATGCTTATTTGCTGCTCAAAAAACATTTCTGATTTCATCTCTGATAATTTTTTTTGCTGGATTTTTTTCAAATGTTGGTCACTTTTGATTAATTGAATGCGTCCTTGATAAATACAAGTATTCAGTAATAGGTTTCTGTGGATTGTTTTACATACAGAATGTGTTAATTTGCACATGTTTGTATTTAAAAGCGGTTCTGACCTTCTGCTGTCTCTAAATGACTCCAACATTAATATATATTTTTTTTGGTCTCATAATCTCTGCGTCCCGTCCACAAATCGTTAGAGCAGATGGGAATGACCAGATGTTTGTGATTTACCAAGAATGCAAAATGATTCCGGATAAAAAAAGAGTGGGTACTATAAAACAGACATGAATGCCCTTCATGTTCAGTTGTCATTTAATCACAGATGATTATATGGAGAAATCAAACCGCAGTTCAGCAGATGTTGCATAAAGCTGGACTGGACAGAGGGACAGAGTGATGCGGATTCCTCTGGCTAGACTACTGGAGTGGGCGATTTTACCCACGATTGGTCAATACCTGGAAGAAACAGGTTGAAAGACATTATCTATTTATTTGAGTCTAAGAAGTTTTCCATAACTAACCCTATGGACAACCTTTCAGAAGATGAAAGCCTTTGCAATCATATCTGACCACAGGAGCTCACTGAGTAAAGTGACGACTACTTTGACTGTGTAAAACCCTTCAGATCTGAGTGATTAGGTTAAGACCTTCATCTTAAGAGCCTAAAACTGGTCTTGAGCCCTTAACGTCTAGTTTCCCAACTGTGAAACATGCTTTGATTAGTGATTTTTCTTTTGAAACTATTTTCTTATAACACCACCTTTTTAAACCCATGAAATGGTACTATTTACTTTTAATAGTGTGTATGTTGATGTGGGAATAATAAGTCAAGTAGCAGATACTTTCATATCCAAGAGTGGCTTTTTTTAATCCAGTTTGTGCCAATTTCAAGTCCAATATATGTGATATATGGTCAGCCCTACATCTATGGGTTAAATCAGGCCTAAATAATCTATTATGTTTAACAAAAAAATACCTCTTTCACCTTTGCCATTTACCAAATCAATGCATTCTTGTGACCACTGAAGGCATTTTTCAGACAAGGACATATAAATAATGTAATTCGGTGGCATTCATGTGAAACACTAAACAATGTTTGAGGACTATAATGCTGCAAGATGCTAGTCTGTTTAGTAAGGTCTACTTAGCTTTGGAAAGCTCAGGGTCAAGGGCTCTTTTATTGGATATAATATATATACACTACAGTTCAAATGATTAGAGCCAGTACGTTTTTTGTTTTTGAAAGAAATCAATACCCAATAAAATTGATTAAAAGTGACGGTAAAGACATTTTAAATAAACACTGTTCCTTTGAAATTTCGCCAAACAATCCTATTATCTGGCATTAGGGAGGTCTAATAAAGTTATCAAACACTTCACAGTCTTCACTGCATAAATTATAAAATAAATATAGATGTTATTCAGTCAAGAGCAGTGAGTGATTTCTTTGATATCCTTAATAATAGCGGGTTTATTAGGCTGCTGTCACTTTAAGACCTGCCGCACATGACGCGTATCTGACAAGCATTTCATTTTCACTTTGCGTTCAAGACTTCATTTAACTCATTTAAGACTGTGCTTGCAAAGAAACTCGACAAAACTGGCATTTTGGCAAAAAATTTGTGTTTTTGTCCGTTCAAGCACTGTCTTCTGTGTGTGTCACACAGACAGGAGATTCACAAACTCGCACCAGTACAGCACTGCGTTTTCTTTTGCGTTTGAATGCATTAAAAGCATTTGCATGAATAAGAGCGTGATCATATAATGTATGAAACACTAGTCAAAGGATGGCAAAAAAAAAAAAGGATGCTGCGTTAATTGCGTTAAATATTTTAAACGCGATAAACTGAAAAAAATAATCGCATGCTTTAACGCATTAATTGTGACAGCCCTACAAAATATGTAGGCCTGTAATCGATTTGACAACACTAGAAAACATAGACACAAATACACACTGGTCTTCCAGGCTGGGATGTCACATCGATGTGAAAGAGACACATGATTGACAGTCACAGCCACAACATCCGGCTCTGAAACTCTAGAAGACATCGTGATGTTTAAACAAATGACCTTCAGATAGAAATAAATAAATCCACAAGATATAGAAACACATAAGAGTCTGACTCAACACACTCAGATACTCAAGTCTCTGGTTCCCACACTTGCCCTTGTCGGTCAAAACTTCTTGACCTGGTCCGATTAAAGTCTAGAATGACTGTCTAACTGTTTTGGGTAGAGATCAGGTGACCTGTCTCTCACTCACACACACATTCTTGTAGCAGACACCTGCGAGACTATGTGTGTCTTGAACTCCAGGGGCCAATGAAAAATTCAGAATGGCCTGAGCACTCACTTATTCCAGTGCAATGGGCCCTGTGAAAGGACTCATCAGAGAAAACACACCAGGACATTCTATTCCTCCGCACAAAACCAACACCTCTGACTTTTTCCAAGCACTATTAATAAAGCACATCTCAAATTGAGATCTTTAATGCTAGAACTGCATCTAATAACTATTTGATAATTGCTGATTTTGTGATCAATAATTTAATAATCTAAATTTTTTTCAAGGCTAATCTTTCGGCATTTTATTGCAATTGTTCTACATTTGATTGTTTGTTTGGTTATTACAATACTATTATTAAATACCTATTTTGATAAATGATGATTTGTGATAAATGATGAAATTGATTAATCTAAATGTTTTTTAAAAGGCTAATCTTTTTTCCAGTCCTGTATTGAAAAGCATGTTTCATTCATTCATTCATTCATTCATTCATTCGTTCATTCATTCATTCATTCATTCATTCATTCATTCATTCATTGCTTTTTTGTTATTATTTATTACAGAAAAACATACAAATAAAATATGTACTTACCCAAATTATTCCTTTATATTCATTTATATTCTTTATATTCCTTTATATTCAGAGCCGGATGTTGAATTCGTTCATTCATTCATTCATTCATTCATCCATTCATTCATTGCTTTTTTGTTATTATTTATTACAGAAAAACATACAAATAAAATATGTACTTACCCAAATTATTCCTTTATAAATGCTAATAATATTTTTAAATAACTATTATTAAATAAATATAATATAACTCTTTTATAAATGCTGATATAAATGCTTACCCAATGCTTACCCAATGCTTATAAATGCTTACCCAAATTATTCCTTTATATTCATTTATATTCTTTATATTCCTTTATATTCAGAGCCGGATGTTGAATTCGTTCATTCATTCATTCATTCATTCATCCATTCATTCATTGCTTTTTTGTTATTATTTATTACAGAAAAACATACAAATAAAATATGTACTTACCCAAATTATTCCTTTATAAATGCTAATAATATTTTTAAATAACTATTATTAAATAAATATAATATAACTCTTTTATAAATGCTGATTTTAATTGATTAATGTAAAGAATTTTTTGTTTATTTATTGTGTTTATTTATTATTTTATTACTTGTGTGTGTATTTATTTATTCATTCAATTATCACTTTATTGTTACTATTACAGAAAATACAACTAATACAAGTACTTAACCCCTCTACAAAATTATATTATATTATGTTATGTTATGTTATATAACAACTATATTATAGACCCAACAAATTATATTATATTATATTATATTATATTATATTATATTATATTATATTATATTATATTATATTATATTATATTATATTATATTATATTATATTATATTATATTATATTATATTAGCCTATATTATATTACAACTACTGTTGGCGCCGATGGCCTCGTGGTCAGCGTGCCGACATGTAGCACCATTGTGCTCGGGCGGCCCGAGTTCGAGTCCCGGCTCGTGGACCTTTCCCGATCCAATCCCCCGTCTCTCTCCCACCTCGCCTCCTGTCAACGCTCTACTGTAGCATTCTAACACATTTCCGTCATTCTGTTATGGAATCAAGAATTGAATGCAATTCAGTGAACAAGATGTTTTCACAGCACTGAGTTCGGCTGTTGAGCATCTGAAGAGCAGTTTTGCGTAAACCTGATGGGAAAAAATGCATTGTTACAATGCCATTTGATTCTTTGCAGATGTCGGATTCAACTGCAGAGGTCAGCTGGAGCACCGAGCACAGTAAAATGTTTAATTCAGGTCATAATATTTCAGCACAAATATTTCACAATATATCCACAACCAAGATAAACACATAACACATAGTCGCACATCTTGCAAACATATGTCACGCTGAAGTGCCAATGGTGTGTGGCTAATGTGGTGACCTCCAGGGCTGATCTGTGTGTGTGCAGAAATACATGGCTAACTCAGAAGATCTCCAGAGGTCGGAAGGACTGAATCCTGAGGCCATCGATGTGCCGAGTTCAACAAGGAACAGCTTTGTCTGAAGGGGATTATGGAATATCTCAAGTGTATACATTCTTTGTCTGTCAGGTGAGCTGTCACATGCCCATTCTTACGTGAGGAGAAGCAGAAGCGTAGCTGCAAGTCTTTAGGAAGCCATTGTACTGAGAAGAACCTTGTAGACGTGGGTACAGAGCATCCGGTTTTTCTGTCGCTCTACTCTGTACAGGATGTGACTACAAAGGTGTTTCATTTTCTCTCCGAGAGCTGTTAAATTTCCAGAGGACTAAAACACAGGAGGGCTGGCTTTCAATTTTGTGTTGCGTAAGATAGAAATGTTCAGTCAGAGAGACAGGCAGCTGTCACGGGGAAGCAGCAACACTTAACCCCTTAAAACGGGAGACAGAGCTTTGGACTGTAATCTACATGTACAGCTATAATGAAAATAGAAATATAGGAACACAACAGGAGAAAACTTGCAACCTGCAATTACGACTTTGAATAGTATTATTAAAAAAAATATACAAATCCATGGAATTACCACAACCAAATAATTTGATGTACTGAACACACTGACCAGTGGCGAGCACAGACCTACTCAGGGGCGGAAGGACCAGAAAGGACACAATAAAAAAAGGAATTATTACTTCAAATAACAATCAAATGTATTTTATTATTATTATGAGGAATTTATAATTGTTTAGTTTTGTTGAAGCTTGAAGCTTGAAGACTCACGGCGAACTGTAGCGCTGCGAAGGAATTTCACCTTCTATACAAAGTTTTTGTATTATTATTGTTTGTGGCAATGATGTATAAGTGTATTGTTATTTATTATAATAGTTATAATAATTATTATTATTTACATTTATCAGAGAGGGGCACAATACATTTTGAGACAAAAGGGGCAGGGATTTGATTTTGCTATGGTCATGGTGGTTTAAGGTGTTAAGGGTGGTTGGCTGCTAGGGCATCACTATGTGGTTGTTAAGGTATTGTGAATGTGAGTGCTTTAAGGTGGTTGCTAAGGCATTGCTATGCAGTTGCTAAGGTATTATAAGTGGTTTAGGGTGTTCAGGGTGGATGCTATAGGCATTGCTGTGTGGTTATTTAAGTATTATGAGCGGTTTAGTGTGGTTGTACTGCATTGGTGTCCAGTTGCTAAGGTATTATGAGTGGTTTTGTGTGTTGAGGGTGGTTGTTAGAGCATTGCTATGTGGTTGTTAAGGTGTGGTTTATGGTGGTTGTTAGGGTGTTGCTATGCTTTTGCTATGTTACTGTGAGTGGTTTTAGGTGTTCAGTGAGGTTGCAAGGGCATTAGTATGTGTATTCTGAATATGAGTGCTTTAGAGTGGTTGCTAAGGCATTGCTATGCAATTGCTAAGGTATTATGAGTGGTTTGGGTGTTCAGGGTTGTGTCTAATGCATTGCTATGCGGTTGTTAAAGTATTCTGAGTGCTTTATTGTGGTTGCTAGGGCATTGCTATGCTTTTGCTAATGTACTACGAGTGGTTTAGGGTGTGGAGGGTGGTTGCCTAGAGCATTTCTTTATGGTTGTGAAGGTATTCTGCATTAGGGTGGTTGCTATGGTACCCAATCTGAGAATGTAACAGTAACTCAAGCATTGACATAAATGCCGCATACTGCACTGGCATTATATAATCATAGAATTTTAAATATCTACTTGCTTTTCCATTGGGAGAGAAAGGCCAGTGAATGGAAATGATTTGCTAAAAATTGGTTTAGTCATTTAGGTGTAATTATAGGCACTTCCTGATATGCAATAAGGTATATTGATTGGGGTCACATAGAGAGGTCACTGCTGTCTATTATTATGTAAATGAGTTGTTCAGATGTGTTCAAAAGCTCTTTATTGATATTTGGGTCATTCTACAGAAACGTCCACTTTTGGTATGGCAAGATGTCTTAAAATTGATTTCTTTTTCTAACATTTAAACTTACACCACATTATTAGACTACCCTTTGACTTTATGAATATGCATAAATGACAGCTTAATGATTTTTTTTATATTTTTTGTACATTTATTTAAAGACCGCATGTACCATTTTTTTACCATTACCATTTACCATTTTTTACCATTACCATTTGTTACATTTGACATATAATCTAAATGAATAGCTTTGGATAAAGTGTATCTATAAATGGGACTCACTGGTGTTACTGGTGTTACCCATAAGAAAGGTGACACCAGTGACAGTAACACCAGTGACAATTTTCATGAAAAATTTATTTTACAAAATGGCTGCTGCAAGGTAACAAACCACATGTTGTCAGTCATGGTATACTAACTAAATTAAGTAGTTTAATCCATTTGTATTCTAGTTTTTTTTACAATTACCTAACAGTAAAGTAGGTCATACCAGTGACTTCAACTAAAAGCTTCATATGAAATCATGAGATAAATGAGAAGATTTCTGATAACTGAAAAGAGACAGTGGATCTACCATGGGCTTTTCTTCATAGATATTCTGGAAATTGGAAGAAGGAAGTCAAGTGATGTCATCAGTGTGATTTTTATTTCAAAATAAGAGATTTGTGTTTAACAGACAGTGACACAACTCCAGGGGACCACTACTTTCATTATAAATTTGATAATATTTATTCTGCATTTGTTTAATATATATCATTTACATAATGTATTTGATAGTTATGTATACATTATTGTATTTTAAATGGTGTAAAAATCTGTTATTGACCTCAAAATAAAGCATTTTCCCTCTGGGGACGAGCACTTCTGTGGTGCTTGGAATTCTATATAATTAATAAAAATCAAATATTGCCACATTGATGGCTCAAGAAGGTGTAATTGTTCAAATAACATATTGTTTTATTTAAAAATGTAAAGAAATTGTAACCCTAAAGTGTTTTTTAAGTGTAATATTTCTGTAAAGGCTAGGGACATAAAAATGGACATTTTCATAGAATGACCCATTTAATGATCTCTAATGTCGTGTTTGAATCAATTGGATATATATTTGTTGAATGATTATTCTAAACAGTTTTAACATGCTAACAACTTTTGTTGAGTTTGTGTTTTTTTTTTTTTTCATTAACTCTTTGATTAAGTTAACTTTGTCCGGCGGCTGTTTATTTAGTTACAGTAAACAAGTGACAGTAAACTCATTTTGTTATTCAAATAGGTGTAAATGAAATAATTTCATTATTATTACTATTTGGACACTTAAAAGTAATACACACATTACACAAAGTATAATTTTAACCTCTTTACATATAGCTTCAAATAGCTCATATTACAATTTACATAATCATTTGTCTTATCTGAGCTCTCAGGCTAGACAGTGACAGCAGCTCCCTGCGGACAACAGCCAGAGGACAGCAGGTCTGATGCCATCCGGTGTACTCAGGTGGAGACACGGTGTCTGGAGTTACACAAGAACTGTACAAGAGGTGTCATCTTACCTGCATACTCTCATCACTCAGTCATGCCTTTTTAACCACATAATGCTGTAGTTATGGTATTTATGAGCAGAGACTAACTGAAGCTAACCAGCCAGACCATGACCACTTGGGTTTTACACTGCAGATAACTCATCTGAAATCATTTTTTGGCTATGTTAGGAATTAAATATTAGCGTACTGCCTACTGCATACTACAGATGCCCAAAGCCTACATTCAGAAGGCATGGAAAATGAGTAAAAAACTCATCTAGACCTTGCGCTTTTTTTTGTCACGTTTTTAACACGTGTCTCGTGTTATTAAGAGCAAAAACACGTTCTGTGTGAAATAGTGCGTAGTCTTGCTGAGGTGGATACATTAAAGTACATCAGATTTAACTTATCATGTGAAGAGAGTAGGGAGAGATGATTGACTGCGATGTCGGAGGATTTGGTGCGCAACAGATCCTGAGCGTCATTGACAAATATGGTAGCCTATCTTATAAAATGTGTGGTCAGTACCGGCACTTCGTATACACAGAGTACGCGTGAACGCAAATTCGAAGTGAAAATGAATAGCAAGCGCACATTAAAAAAACGATTTCAGTAATCCGCATATTGATATAGCGGTACAAATACAATATACAATACAATATACAATATAAATACATACAATATAATTACTTAACTATAGAACTATTACTCCATCACCATGTCCCTTTAGGGGCTCCGTAGAATGCGTCATTTCCTTTCCGAACATAGTGTTTGGCTAACTGTATACCAATTATGTTTAAAACAGTATGATAAAGTATGCAAAAGTAAACAGCACACACACACACATGCAACTAATTAATTTGAAAATTGTTTTTAAATATACATGTCAAATAAGTTAGACCTTGTAACATTCCATGTGGTGTTACTTATTTCAGAAAAAAATATAATAATTTATAAACGCATGAATAAAATTTTTATTCAATTTTGTCTGCAAACTACATACAGTAGGCTACTTCAAAATTAAAAGTATTGTAAATCTGAACACTTTAGCTGCTGCAACTACCTGGTGTCATGGTAGCAAGTTTTCCATGGGCAATTAGAATATAAAAACATCTATTTTTGGCTCTTTATTTGTGAACAAACATATTAGTGTGGGTCATGACAGTTTTTACGTGTATGTTAAATATAAAAACACAAGTAGGTGTACCTCCTCTTTTCAGGTGGTCAGACAGACTATTGGTTTATGTGTGCTTGGGTTTGCGGTGCCCTGAGGGACTGAGTGCTTGTCTGAAGCAATAGCACTATGGGACATTCCTGTATTGTATCTGACTGGTGTCGGTCTGACAGTGATGGATGCTGATGTTATGACAGCCTCCATTTGCTACGACTGCCCTGTGTAGTGCTGCAGCTCAGAGTATGAACTGTGAGAGAGGAGAAGAGAAGCTGGCATGTATACAGACAGACACCGTAAACAGATTATGGTGGCTGCACTGCAGCTCTCGCACCCTGCTTATCCCAGAATTCCTTGCAACGTCCTCTCTCAGCTGCAGTGCTTTCCAAGGCCGTATCTGAAACCGAAGGCTGCCTCTTTGCCCAGAAAGTCTTGCCATGTGCGTTTTTTGAAAATATAGTAAAACAGTAATATTATGAAATCGTATTACAATTCAAAATAACTCTTTTTATTTAAATACATTTTAAAATAGCAAAGCTGATTTTTTTGCATTACTCCAGTCTTAAGTGATCCTACAGATGCCTTCACATGATCCTTCAGAAATCATTCTAAAATGTTGATTTGTTGCTCCATAAACATTTCATTTTATAGTCGATGTTGAAAACAGGTGTGTAATATTTTTCTGGAAAACGTAATATATTTTTTCAGCACTCTTTGATGAATAGAAAGATGAAACGAACAGCATTTATTTGACATACAAATCTTTTGTAACATTACAAATGTCTTTTCTGTCATTTTTAATCAATTTAAAGGGATAGTTCACCCAAAAATGAAAATTCTGTCAGTAATTACTCACCCTCATGTTGTTCCAACCCCGTAAGACCTTCGTTCATCTTCGTAACACAAATTAAGATATTTTTGATGAAATCTGAGAGCTGGATCACTCCTCCATAGGCTTCTAAGGGTTTGAAACTTGCTGGCCCAGAAAAGTTATTATAGACATTGTTATTATAGTCCAAGTGACTACAGTGGCTCAATTTTAATTTTATCAAGCGACGAGAATACTTTTTGTGCAAACCCCCCCCCCCCCCCCCCCCCCCCAAAAAAAACCCCAGACTTTATTCAACTATTCATTTCCTTCTCTCTGGGCCTCGCCTGACTACGTCAGACTTGGTACTTCCGCTCAATTTCAGTTCGCTTCTGTACTCAGTCTGAGATATCAACCTGCCTTTCAGTTTTCCTCCGGCCTCAAAACAGCCGGCCAATCAACGGACAGAGGGCGGGCTGAGAGCCGTGACGTAGACGCTGATTGTACCGTGGATGCGTAGTTTTACTTCACATAATCTGCAAAAGTCGTTCACAGCCATGTTCAGTCCGGTATTTCGCTCGATGGTTTTGTTTTCGCATCATACATGTGTTATAGTTGAATTTCAATGCGGCTGAGTCGGCGCATAACACACTTCTTAACCAAACGTTATGTGATTGGCTTACGGGTAACCAATGATTTTAAGAAAGAAAACGCTTTTACGCCCTTCCAGACTCTGTCTACGAAGCAAAGCGAAGTAGCAGAGTTTGGTATTACCAGGCTACCTCGAGTGAGTTTACGTAGTAAAACAGCGCAGCGCTTCTGTGTTGTACGTCACACGCATCACACACATGACCAGCGTCGGCCAATAGTGAGCCTACCTGTGATGTACAACACAGAAGCGCTGCGCTGTTACACTACGTGAACTCACTCGAGGCCCACAGAGAAGGAAATGAATAGTTGAATAAAGTCGCACAAAAAGTATTCTCGTCGCTTGATAAACTTAAGATTGAGCCACTGAAACTGAAAACTAATTTTACTGACCCAAAACTTTGAATGGTATAATAATGTAAATTATATCCATCTATCCATTCTCCAAAATGTTTGAAATTGCATATTTTAACATGATAAAGTAAATGATTATATAAATGTATATATACATAAATTAGTACTTCTCGTTCTTTCAAATGCTGAAAATGCAGGGTTACAGAGCCCAAAAGTCATTTAAAATGACAAAGTTTGGGGCTGGAATAGGAATATGTTAGCCTGGGGAGAGGAGAAAAAAAGGTAAGAATTGAGGAAAATAAAATGGTTGATAAGGGAAAAGATGCAATCAAGGAGAGGGAAAATGGAACAGAAGGATGAATTGAGAAAGAGACATTAGTTTGGCCATGTGTGTGTCCAGGAGTCAGCATGGTGCCGCTCCGTGATTGGTGTGCCAGTCGTTGTGTAATCACCTTATGCCCACCACAGAGAATCTTCCCTGTCCACAGGCCCAATTCTCAGGCAAGGTATAATATGTAACCGAATGGACCGAGAAAACAAGGGGGAAAACAAAAGCCATTTGAACTTATTATGGTGACACTTCACTGGGTAAAGTGGTGCACAGGATCCTCTAATAGGACATATGCTGCAACATCTGCAGGCCTGACTCAAAGATACACATGCACACTGCAGATACAATTAAAAAATAGCTCTGGTATTGGATTATATGCTTTACACCATTAAATGAAAATATGAATTTGCTCTTTAGAAGATTGCATGCATTTCTAAGGAGCTGTGGGCTAGTAGTTAGTGCACATGCTCTGACGTATTGAGCAGTGGGGCTCATTAAGGCGAAGTGCATTTGATTCCAACTTGTACCATTTCCAGATCTGGTTCTCCCCTCTCCCCTCCGCTAAACCAAAATTCTCATTGGAGCAAGTTTGCTCATTTGGCAGCCATCTTGGCGAAAACCCCTGGCTGCTATTTTCGAGTCACGTAAGCACATCTGCTACTATCTTCTTGAATAGGGACTGTGACGCTGTCACGCTGTCCAAAATGTTTTTTAAGGCATTTGGACACAGACATTTGGGCTCCCCTGTAGGTTATGTCACCACTGTAATAAATACAGCAATTAAATACTGTATTTAAATAAATACTGCTGACAACAATTAAATCATATCTTCTTATAGCTCAAAATCAATCTTTATATTTTTACAAAATATAAAAATTACAAATTTATTTTTCAAAGTTGGTCCAGCTAATGCGATCTTTTCATTGAAAAGCCAAACTTCCATTCAACCCCACATTACCATTTCATTCTTTTTCGAGTTTTATAAAATAGCATAGGCTAACACAGTTGCCATTTTTATTTTTAAAAGTTGGACTAGCTTTCTTTTAATTGACATGCTTAACTTCCTTTGCCCCTACTTAGTGTTGCAATTTCATTCTTTTTTCCTTCAGTCATCTTTTTATAGACCTACTGCTTCTTACTAAACGAGTGCAATAATAAAAAATAATAATAATAAAAAAAAGATTGCATGTTTTGTTTAGAGACAACAGAAACCCCAAAGGTGGGACTTTCAGGGCTATTTCAAGTTATTCATATTCACATTCATTTGAGCTATACACAGACACGTTGCACATAAAGCTATAAAGAAGAGAGGCAGGAAAATACACCGCCTCTCTTCTTTAAGACTGGCTGTGAGGGATGTTTGCACCTGGAGACCATATGACCATGCTCTCTCTAATTTATCTATCTTCCTTTTTTCCTCCTCTCTGCTGAGCCATCAAAAACTGCAGAAACTTAAATGGCACAGCAGGCACCCTCCCTAGTCGTGACGCACCCCGGTATTTATAACACTGGTCATCCATTTTGTTTACGATGACGGAGGTGTGCAGCGCTACACTGGAGTCGAAGAGTCATCTAGCGGTCAACAGCGGTACTGCACTTGCAGTTTGACGTGTTCTTGTGGATTTTTCCCTTGGTCAAGGGATACCTTTTGCCCCTATGCCAGCATTAAAAAGTGCACATGTATAACAGGATGAGCATTTTAAACCATAATGATTTGCTGTACGTAGCGACACACAGACCAGCCGGTGAGTAAATCTCGGTTCACAGATTTAGTATGCAGGTCATGTGAGGTAGAAAATCTGACAGACGGCAAATCTCAAGATTTTCCTCTCTCTCTCTCTCTCTCTCTCTCTCTGTGTGTGTGTGTGTGTGTGTTCCAGTATGATGTATAAATATAAATCGTAGGTCTCTCTCATCCTGACTGGACATTGTGATGTTGATGCAGAGTGGTTGTAAATCCCACAGCTTCATTTTCTGTTCTCAGACATTTTCACATTCAAATCCAGAGTTGTCTTCTTCATGTGTCAACTATCAGCTGAAGAGAGAAAGGGAAGGAGAAAAAATAACAGTGCTGAGCCCCCCGGATGACCTTGATTATGGACCATTGATTTGGGCGACCCAGAGGTCAGCATGGTAAATTCTTCCTGTTCTTACACACCAAAGTACACACATGTAAATGTCATTATCACAAGGAGTTGAACCTTCATGTCAGAACACATATGATACTCACTTTGTGTAAAGAAAAATGGCACAGGTCCCAAATCCAATCATTCACATTTTTAAAAAGAGATCTTTAGCCAGTAGATTAATTTATAATAATTAATATTTGGCACCAAAAAGTATTTGGATGCACTTCAAAGCATTAGATACAAAATATAAAAATTGTTTTTGTTTTGTTTTTCAGTAAAATACCACTTTTAAATCATGATTTATTTACTTGAGAGACAAAATGACACAGGATACAAAGTATTGTTTTTTTTTCCAATCATTGATTTTAAGCAAATTCATGCTTAAAACAAACAAACAAACAAACAAAAATATGTCAGTGAGGTTAGAAAAAACTTGTTTTCCTTTTGAATAAAGTTTTTTTCTTACCCCATTGGCAGATTTTTTTCTGGTTTTAAACATAATTTTGATTTTTTTTTTTTTATCAATCAATTTTTAAATTGAAAATGAAATGAAAAAAAAAATTTCAAATCAATTTTTAAATCTTTCATCAAGATAAATTGTCTTGAGTCATTTTGCTTCTCAAATAAAATGTAAATACGCAGTTTATTTTAGAAGTCAGTATTAGTGGGGCACTTTGTCACAGTAGAAACTGCCATTATTATATGCCATATCATTATTTTTAATATATTTTTATTTTTTAAGCTTAATTTAAAACAACTTACAACTATTATGAAAAATACAAAATTCATGAAGCATAAATACATATTTAGGCCAACAGATCATGTAATTAGCCTGACGAAATTACATTTAAAACATGTGACAACTTGTCTCAAACTGGTATTCATGAGAGAGAAAAAACACTTGACATGAGAATTTAAATTATTCTTTAATAGTTCAAATTTGCCTGCATTATTTAGTTGACTCTTGTATGAATATGCTTGTGTGGTTTTATTGTGTTTACTCGTTTACACAACAGCTAAAGCAATAAACGTGATGATATTTAAATTTGGTTTGGTGGACAACAGTAGATGTTTGAAACACACTATTCAAAAGGTTTGAGTTTTCCATGTTTTTGAAAGAAGTCTCTTTATATGCTGCATTTATTTGATCAAAATACAGTAAAATCAGCAATATTGTGAAATATTATTACAAATTAAAATAACTGTTTTCTATTTTAATACTTTAAAAATATATATATATAAATATACATTTATGTGATGTTTAAGCTGAATTTTCAACATCATTACTCCAGTCTTCAGTGTCACATGATCCTTCAGAAATCATTCTAATATGCTGATTTGTTGCTCAAGAAATATTTCTTATTATTATCAAAGTTGAAAACAGTTGTGCTGTGTAATATTGTTATTAAAACAATGCTTCATTTTTTCAGATTTCTTTGATGAATAGAACGTTCAAAAGAATCACATTTATCTTACTGACCTCAAAATCTTCAATGGAAGTGTACAAAACCCCTGCTTTAGAAAACACATTTGTGTAATTGACTTTTGGCTCAAGACTTCATTACATTGAAACAAATCATTGTTCCTTGGAACTTGGAATGTTTGCAGCTATTATACAACAGACCGGGGGGGCAGATCTTATTTCTTCAGTCATACCCAATTGCAAATATTTGCATCTTGACATTAAAATGTTTGGAAGGACCTTTAAGACTGCATATTTTCCTGCTGTTAGCTGCTCAATTTGACCTATTTCCTATGCCTTATTGAAAACAAAACTTGCAAGCCCACTCACTCACATATTTGTATCATTGCGATCATGGCTGACTCATAACAGTCCACACAATTCTTAACTTTTATGTAAATCAGACCATCCCTTACAAAGCACAACAAAATGCTAAATTGTTATCATCACTTTGCAGCTACATAAACTGCTTAGTTAAACAATAAAAACTTAAATTGCTCATTGCTGTTTGATTAGGAGTACAATTCTTTAAAGAGCAGGTGTTCTCTGTCTGAAAACAATTCATTTGTTCTATTTACTTGTTGGGTGTTTGAATAGCTCAGCATGAATTATGCAACCACCTGAGATTGAAAAAAAAAATCCTATATAAACAGCTGGAAAGAATTTGAAAACAAATGCTGCAATGAAAGTTTAAATGTTATAGGCTACATCCACTCACACAGGGCTTCACATTAACTTTTTTGCTCACCAGCCACTGTGGTTTTCCAAAGTTAGGCAAGGCTACTAGCCACTCAGAATTTTTACTCACCACAATTTTGACACCAATACCATGGGAAAAAACTGCCATATAGATATTTTTAAGGGCCAATAAAGTTTCTTGAAACAAGCAGCATTATTCATTCTGTTGGCATAATTTCCTCTGAAACAGGAAGACAGGGCGGGACATAGGCTATCGAACAGCCTCTCGCCATTTTTTAAATGGCCAATCGCGTTTCATTTATAACAGCTCGGCCAGAACCGTTGAGCTCGGTAAAACCGCAGTTTCCTCCTAATCTCTAACCGTTTCTCCTCCATATCGCTCTAAAATATAGCATTCTGTGCAGAATTCAAATGAGCCCGATACGTTTTCTGGTCTGCGTCGACTCGCATATGATCCGCTCTGTTCTATCGTGTCTCGACCGAAGCAGACTGTGTGCGCGCTGTGGCGGTTCGCGTGACACTAACGTGAAACCAGATTTCATTCGCCCAAATTTGGAAAGTATAATTACACTGTCTGAATCGTTCCCTATCCCCTGTATAGTGCACTACTTGTAATTCACCATATAGAAAATAGTAAATGTGTGAAGAAGAGTGACCGATTTAATCCGCAGCTTCAGCATCTATTTATAATATGGGGGCGGGATGCTTAATTCTAGAAAGCATTTGAAGAGAGCGAGAAAACGCAAATGGTCTCTTATAGCCCATTTATTATGCGGAAAATGAGTACATTGGAAGCGTTTCATATATTCCACTATCGAAATATATAAAAAAATCTATATTCTTGACAACATTTCAGATGCCTTTTAAAAAGACTCCAGTTAAAAAATGTAGACTATAATTTAACCTGCCAAAGTGGCTAGTACTAGTGACTGTGTTACACGCCACAGTTAAAATCCACCTGCATTTGGTGTCAAGCTCTGCACCCTTGTTTTGTGATTGTGAAATAAAGGTTAAAGGTTAAATCCCTTTTTTGGATTTTTGAAAATGACCTTTCATGTAGTATGTAACATAGCTCTAAGTGAATGAAACCGTCATGCAAAGTTTTAAATCTGAAAGTGCACCGTATATAAAGTTATTGTCGACTCTGAGTCAATGAAATGAATCGTTTTTCAAACGAATCATAAGCGTTTCGTTGTGACATCAAGACGAAACATTAGCATATTGCCCGCCCACTTATTGCGCCCGCAGACACCAGGGAAAACTTGAACCTCAAACCAGCAGCTGATTCCTGTGGTTGCTGGATAGCATCATGTCGAGAAGACGCTGTGCTCTACAATGTGAAAGTAAAGGCAGTTTTTTCCACTGCCCAAGGACGAGCATGTGAAGAATCAGTGGTTAAAATTCATCTTTACCATGATACTTCAGCACAGTATAATCCTAAACTTTTGCTGTGTTCCCTTTATTTTACTGACGACTTCTTCTCAAATCTCAGAGTTCAATGCAGGATTCGCAGATCACTTGCTCTTGAAAGATGCTGTTCAAAATACTTAGTTTTGAGTTTTATATTGTGTAGGTCTCCTGCTAACTGCAACTCACATTATTACTGTCTTACTGAAATACTTCTGCTGATCAGTTGTGGGCCACTATTACCCAAAACTGTGTCTATTAATGTAGATCGTCTGTCGTTCTCACTACTTTGAGGAAAGATTAAGCATGGAGCAAGATTTGTTTTACCAACGTTTATGTTACATCAGTCATTCTCGGCTAATGTACAGTATGGACTGTTATTGATACTGTTTCCACATGTTCACAGCAATAAATTAGAAAAATACTCGGTAAATAAATAAGTACAAGTAAAATAATCGGTTTATTGATGGACATGCACTTGTTAATGCTGATGGTAAAGAATTACAGTTGCAACATCTCATAATGTACCTCAGACTGAGTAGTGTATCACTGAGAAACATCCTGCTCGAGTCGTCCTTGCGATGGAGGTTCAGATTGAATTAATAGTTCTTACAGTGTTTCATCATCGCACTCACGCTCGGATTGACATGGTAAAACCAACGTCATTGTTCATTACTGTGTTAGTCTACTCTACGGTTTAGGAAGCCTCAGGACATCTGATGTTGTTATGGCAATGGGCGTTTTTGTTTTCGACGAGCGCGCTGTACGCGGTAAACCAATCACAACAGACTGAGCTGTCTGGCCAATCAGAGCAGAGTAGTTCGCGGAAAGGAGGAATTTCGAGAGATTGATTCAACTGACGAGTCGTTTAAGAATCACTGAAAATGTGGTGATGTGCAAATGTATATTATGAGAAAATGAAACAGTTTTTTGACCTTTGATGCATGTAAACCTGTTGTAGGAGACTCCAAAACAACATTAGGAAACTTTAAAATAGCATAATAGGGGCACTTTAAGAACAGTCTCTTGCAACTAATTTTCTAAAAATGATTGAAGAAAGATGAATTTACATTCTGCCTAGATTTTGAGCCTTGAAACCAATGAGTGAACTTGTAATACTTAGCTTAAAGTCTCCATAAAGTCTAGACATTGGCCCTGATGACATCAACCTTGCATCTTAAATCTGTTGCTTGATTTAATGAAAGTGTTGAAAGAAAAAGACAAGGAGGGTTTATCACTTCAAAAAAACACAGCATGAAAAAGTGATCTCAGCCAAGATTCATCAGCAGCATCATGCAAACAGCTCCATGGAAACATATCTTTGGAAGCAGATCATTTATTTGCGCTTCCAAGCACTTGAGGTCGACCCCGTCTGATATGTTTAGAGTTGCTTACTCATGAGAGATGGTTCTGAAACTCATGAGATGCGAGATTATTCATCAGGACGTTTTTTTCTGGTGAGAGCATCTTCATTTATTGCTCTTCAGATGGTTGGGAATGGCTCCTCTGCATAGAAACAAGAAACAGCTGCTGCTTTGTCGGCCACTAGGGGGCAAAACTTTCAAAAAGTCCCCCAGTTCATCTGTGGCCACAACTGAAATAGTTCTATGAATTACATGGGCATCAATAACACTAACTTTGAAATAACTACAATTCAAGAATTATACTATTAGCCTAAATCTTTTTTGTGACAACAGTACCCTGGCCTTGTGGGCCGTTTGGGTCCCTTAACAGCATATGGCATTAGTCAGAGGTCAAGGATGAAGACTTGGTGCAAACAATTCCTTTTGTGAAGGATTCAGTTTGCCTAGTTTAACCTTTGAGGGCAATCAATGGGAGCCTAAATCTATTTTTATTTTTGTAATTTAATATTTTCATTCACTTCACATTTCTATATTCATTATTTCATAAAACGTTTATTTCATACGATTATTTGTGCAATTGAAATTCTTATGTACATAATTAAACACTTGTCATAGGTTATAGGCCTATGCAGCATATTTTTTTTTTTTAAAGAAAAAAGATTTTCCATCTAAAACTGTTAACCCTTTTCACTAATTATTCTGTTTATAATTAAATATCTAATTAACTGAGAGACATATATCTTCATGTTCAGTAGTATATTTATAAATGACATATTTATATATACACACACATTCATGTCTATTTAAACGTTAAAATAATTATTATTTAACTCAAACCTCCCCCCCCCCCCCCCCCCCTGGGTTTTCACTTTTTTTAAGCTTATTTTCAGTAATGGCTTTACTGTTACGTGCGGCAATTATTAAATATTATATCTATAACTTGCTTTTCTGAACCTATGGAAGTTGATCAAGTGTTGCAGTAGGAGGGGCCGGAGGGAATCTGCGCGTGGGGCTTCGCAGGAGGTAACCAATCAATACTCTCTCAATTCCTCAGAAACAAGCGCTGAACTTCAAGACACTGGCTTTATTCGGACAAATATCTTTTTATCATCTCGGAGTGTTTGAAATGAGCTCCACGGGCAGAGGAACTCCTCTCAGTCTCGCTGTGGTGGTAATACTCTTCTCATTGGGAACGCCGTGGACTTTCCGAGAGGAGAAGGAGGATGTGGACAGGTAAAGTGCGCGTGCTGTCAGCTCGCTGCTTGCACTAACTCAGAGGATGGAAAGTTTGTTTCCTGTGCGTGAGGAAGAATTGTTTCTGTAAAAAGAAACAGCTGACGTCTTCTTTGTCTTACAGAGAAGTGTGTTCAGAGAGTAAAATCGCAACGACGAAATACCCGTGCGTAAAATCCACGGGAGAGGTGACCACATGCTACAGGTAAGGAACTGTTTACTTGTACATTGAGCGTTCTGTAGGTTCTTGTGTATGATTGTGGATATATATTGTCTGTAATCGCTTTTGTGATTTATTTAACGTTTTGTATTTATTGAAGCAGGGCTGAATTGGACAGCTTCTCATATGAATAAATAAGTGCCTATGTCTGTCTATCGTGGTTATTTGACATGTTTATGCAGTGAAACCTGCTTTGCTTGAAAAAAAAAAATCGTATTTGCAGGAAGGTTGCCAAGAAATTTTTGGTTGTGAAAAAATTGTTTTATCGTTAAGTTTGAAATAGAACCACTGGCTCCATTTCTGACAGCAGACCGGTTTTAATGTGCCATTGCATTCTACACCACCAACAGTACACAGACTCCAGCTGAGTTTAATGCGGTTCTTATGTGCAGATGGAAGAACCATATACTGAGTTTATATTTTAAATTGAAAATGACTCTAAAATCTGTTCAGTCAGCCGGACAGTTTCTCGTTCTCATAAAGTGCCCAGGGTATTCTTTCACTTGGTTAGCTGTGTTGGTGTTTTGTGTGGGGCATGTTAAGTAATCCTGTTTTCATTCCTGTGACCTTTTAGAATTAGTGAAAGAAAGCAAGGAGATATTATTCTTTGAAGGTTGGGGATTATGATGCTGGAGGTTTAAGCCGGCTCCGGATGCAATGCAGACCAAGATTCCTCAGCCTTAGCGCAGTAACTTAAGCTAGTTTTGAAAGCAGGTCTTGTCGTTCCAGTCTACTACTTTGTCAAGGGATGGTTAGATTATTATTAAGGTTTATTGTGTTGCTGCACACCCCCTCAGTTAAAGGTATAGTTTGTTTAAAAATCTACTTACATTAACTCACTCTCATAACTTTTCAAACCCATATGTTTGAAGGAGAAGTTTTTATGAATGCACTTGACATCAAAGCAAGCATGGATAAAGGCTGCTGAGCTGCAAAAGACAGAAAGCACCATAAAGTATTATAAATGTGGTCCAAATGATTCGGTCATGGACTACTTTTATTCTTCATAATCTCTTCTTTGTGGTCCATGGATGGCATAAAGTCACACAGGTTTGGAAATGTATTAATACATAATGTCAGGTTTCATTTTAGGATGAATTATTTCTTTAAATATTTATCTAGAATAGACATCAAGCAATCAAAATTGTAGATGATTTTAGTCTCCCTTCCATTATCACTTGACAATTGTGGCATTCTCCTCTGTGGTGGTGCATTTTAGTCCACCTGCATGCTGGAAGCTGGAAGTAGCAAGTTAAAGCACAAACTACTACAGTTTTTTTATTATTATTTCAGCAGGCGCTGATGTGTGATGCTTTGAAACACTTGCCAAAATCGCTGTTAAGCTTGTCCTTGTAAATTCCTGGCGTGTATGGTGCGCCAGCGCTGGTGACCTGTGGAGTCCCTAAATCTCTCAAGCGAGCTTTGAGAGTGTTTACACACTGGGTCTCAAGTGAGCACACTTGTCAGTACCATTTGCTCATATGCAGATCACTAAAATGACTCAATCGCTGTTTTGATATGAGCTCATCGTAAATTAAATGGTGCAGTTAGTATAAGCCACCACACCTCTTTTCGGTTGTGGCTTGGCGACTCTCAAAATCGTGATGGGATATTTGGGAAGTATTTTGTGTGTCATTTATTGTTCAATTAATGCTTCTGATGTGATCTGATTTGATTTGATCTTCTCCACATCTGTTGTTATGTTAGAAACATCCCTGGAAGCCAGGGTTTGTCTCTTGAATAAATTATAATGTCTAACTAAGGAGAACTAATAATCATGCATTGCAGTTTGACATTGTCTTTGGTTGTGATCCATCCTGGAGCTTGATAGCTGTGAAAACTAGCCAGGGATGTAGTGCTAAAACTTTCTGTCCATCAATGAATTATCAGTTTTTGAGCTCTTATTGGCTTTGAATCTATTTGTGTATAAAAGTATTTTGGTTCTATGTTGTACCAATTTGCTTGTGGCTGACTGTAATAGATAACATTTTGTATCTGAATAAGGGATGTTAACGATTACAGATCTAAATCAAACTACCAGCTGTGCTAATTATTTAAAGGTGCTGTATGTAACTTTTTTTATAAAATGAATCCTTTTTTTATTGCCCGTCTGTGAAGGGGTTGTAATCACACATTACAATGATCCACTTTTCGCGTTTTGCTATTACCTCTGAAGGCCAGTATTCCTATTTTTATGTGAAGTCTCCGGGTCGGATTTTCTGCGAAATCCACCGGATGTGACGTGCATGCGCGCTCCCGAGCCTCTCCGTTTTATATACAGTCTATTGCGACGGCACTGCAGCTAACGACATGGAGTCTGATAACACCAAAAAACGACCTGCCTCCAGCACAACACAGACTCCAACACAAACTCCAAAAAAAAAAAAAAAATTTGTTTTTATGTGCTGAAGCTCGTCAGGCCAAACGTCAATCGGATCGACTCAGGACGAAAACACGGATCAACATTGGCAGAGCGTTTGAATTATGGAGAGACCTCCGCTTTGTTTTAGTTATAAAAACAGACCCTGAGTTGGCTTTCATCCTTTTTGGACAGGTAAGCTAACAATACTTCAAAGCATGTAAAATATATTGTGATTTTGTGCTTTAGTTGGCTCAAGTTAGACATCATTAGTTCGCCAGCTAACGCCGACCATTTGCTAACGTTATCTGATGTGAAAGACTACAGTTGTTTGTAACTTTATTGCTTTTCACGAGCACGAGCGCTGTTGTTGCAATCTGAAACATCACCGCTAGAGGCCGCTGGATCCTACATACAGCACCTTTAATTAAATAAAAATGTCAATGTTTTATGAAAAAAACACACAATTGTGCTAAAAAATAGATGAGAAAATAATCAACAATGCAAAAATAAAACACAAATATTAAAAAATTTGACTTTAAAAGTGTAAATCACATGTTTTTCTAAAGTGACACTTTCCAACAGCGACACCAGCGTTAAAGTTACATTTGGGAAACAGCATATCTCTCGCCTCCCTTGAGCCCATTGAGTTTTAACAGTCCCCTTAAGTGTGCCGTGGGTTTGGTGGGGGGTAATTAAGGATGAACAGGGAAAAGTCATGTGAGGGGAGGCAATGCCTCGATCGCACTATGATTGGGCAATTGCTCTGTACTCGCAATAAATCCCAATTCCTGCTTTATGTGCGTTCCACATCCGCGATTCAGCCTAAATGAACAGTGTTAATGGTAAGAATTAAAAAGTAAACAAATCACCCACTTATGATGTCACCACTTTGTCAAGGCAAAATGAAACCTGAAACCTGATTGTATATATATATTTTTTTTATAGTGTAAGTACTGTTTAATTAACCCAGAAACATTAAGTGTCGACATTAAGTGTAACTAACATGAATTTACTTTGGAAAAAACATTACAAAAAACTGTAAGGATAGTTTCGTTCTCATTTCAGAACACCACTAGCCTGGAAATCCAGACCTAAATCTAAAAGATTAAGGGTCTGGCGTCGATTTATGAAAATCGGCCAGCTCGAGGGGCAGCACCAAGCATGCATTTGAAAATCTCACTGCACGCAATTGGATAACACTACGACCAATCACAACAAGTTATCGCTTAGCTTCCAGCGGAGCTACCTGGTAGATCAGACTCTTACCGTATCCGGTCGGCAAAACAGCAAAAACGCCCTTCTTGCAAAGGAACGATTCGAGCGCCGTCTTCTGTTCCTCTTTTAGAGAAAAAGTCTAAATCTTTCATTGTAGCGGCCAAAGCCGTTTCAAACAAATGGTGTTCATCCATAGCCATCTTGCAATGTTTACTAATGACTTCGACGTTGCAGCGCTGTCGTCATCTCACCTCTGGCCCGCCTATATCAGACAACCCGATGTGATTGGTGCAGCTCAGATAGAGGGGCATATTTAATGAGCATCATTACTTGACACCAGAGTAACTCGCTGAGCAAATTCAACTTGTGCTCTTGCGAGAACTCTGGATTACCAGTGTACACCACTGTACGCCACTGACATTTATACATAATTATTCACAGTGAATTAACATTAAAGGGGTCATGACATATAAACTCATTACGATATTGTGGAATTTGAGACATCACACTACAAATACATCTGCATATGATCGCCTCCAGAGGGAGACATCAGTGAATAGTTATACTTCATCACACCATAGGCCCCGCCCACTGGCATCAGTCACTTAACAGCTGACACTTGTCAACACCGGATACGAGTATCACGTCAAAATAAAATAAAACCCATTATAGTCACTGACGCTGTCTACACTGAATACAGTATACAGATGCCTGTTCACTTTCTGACATACTCCACACTACAGCCCTGTGCGGGACTGATTTCTTAATCCCGTTCTCGCTAATTACCGCCAGCTCCTGCAACGTGTATGTTCCACTCCCTCCCGCACCCGCAAATGTTCTGTTACAGTTGTTGAAATTGTGAAAAAATTGCACAAACATTAGGGCTATGCTAAACGTTCAGAAAAACAGGGATAAAACATTAAACTGACCATAAGATAAAGTAATGCTAGCACCACACATGACAAACACATTCGGCCAGTTTTTTATTAGCCTTATTTTGTTGAGTTTTAACTAGTGGGGCCTAAAAACATATTTAAACATATGCGTAACAACACACACACACACACACCCCAAACCATAACAGTTAGACTCTGGTAACCTAACAGGGGATGGTATTTAATTGAATTACTTACAAAATAAATATATATTAAACAAATTAAATATAAAACAAATTAAATAAATATATATATTTTTAAATATAAATATAAAAAATATATAAATATAAATAGCAAATAAAAACCTCACAAATATCCCTATCTAATTAACATGTAGCAAAAAGAAAATAAATAATACTAAAAAACATTAAACGTACTTAACCAATTAATTAAGTAATTAATAATTTGGCCTAGCTTACTCCAGAATCCTGTGGAGGAAGAGAATGTTAATGATCGACTTAACTTAATTTTCAACAGAGTCCTTGTTACGCGGCTGTATTTTCTGACTGCCCACTCCCACCCGTAGAAAAGTAAAACCAAGCAGCATCCTTCCGGTCTCTCTCTTGAATCCAACACGGAAGTAACTTAAACTGCAATTTATCAACTGGCCAGTGGAGACAGGCTCCAAAGGAGAGTCAGTCCCAAATAACCCCCCATGTTAAAAAGCCCAACTTTACAGCAGAAAAAAATGTTTACAGCCTGGTACAAAAAGAGGTTTTGGTCTAATTTTTATAACTCATCTGTTTAAATTATATTAAGCCTTAAAGGAACACGCCGACTTTTTGGGACTTTAGCTTATTCACCGTATCCCCCAGAGTTAGATAAGTCCATACATACCCTTTTCATCTCCTTGCGTGCTGTAACTCTGTCTGACGCACCCACCACTAGCCTAGCTTAGCACAAAGATATGCAGCCATCACAGCCATCTTCTAACCGTACTGGGAACTATATTCTCAGAAGGCGAAGCACTGCTACTTCTGCGGAGTGATTTACTCCAACTCTGAGCGAACTTTCTGCTCCTCACCACGGGCTTCTCAGGTGCTGCGAGCAAATCACTCCGCCCAAGTAGCAGTGCTTCAGTTATCCGGGAATGACGCGCTGCCAAGATGGCGACGGCCGGCTCCACCCACTCTGGGTTTCAAAAAACCCAGAAACTTTTTTTTTTACAGTCTATGGGTAAAACCACCCGCTCCCACAAGATTTGCTTTGGGACCTGCGGGATCTCAATCCCAATGCAGCCTTCTACTCCACGCACTTGAGTCTGTCGACAACAGGACAAATGGAAGAGTAAATGGAAGCATAAAGGAACGTTCACTTTGACGCGCGTGTCCAGATTAAACGGTTAATTTGCTCATTTTTGTAGAGACTTCAGAAGGATACCAGCATCAGGAACAAGTGGATGAGTTATTTTTAATGGCGTCATGGATCCTTCGATTATTTAGTGTTAAGCTTTATTGGAGGATATAGTTTTACAGGGGAAAGCTGTGTATTCTGAAAGGCTGCTGGGAAGTTGTTGATATAGTGCCATAGAATTTATAGGTCTTTGTTTTAAATGAAGTGCAGCGTACAAAGTGATTTAGTACTATAGTTTTGGATTAAAAGATGTATTGTTTCACAGGAATAGGATCAGGGACAACATTGTGAAGCCAGATCAGAATAGGCCTTTCCAGAATATACTGGAGATGTTTCTGGAGAACTTGGTTGTTGGTAATTCTTCCCAAATATTTCTGGTGGTTTTAGGCCTGTTTCTGCGCTCTGAAGTAGAAGCATTCCAGGGCAAAAGGCAAAGTGGACCAAACAGACAAAGGCCATATCATATAAACCCTATCACTATCCCCTTTAGGACAGAAAACCAGCCATGAACTTAAACATAAAGTTCATCTGACCACAAGCACTTGTTCGTCGCCAGCGGAAAGCTTTTTAATTATCGGTTGAACCTTTATACAAACTGGGAACCCTCTAGAGTCCAGTCGCATGTCTTTTCTCACCCACTATAGTTCATCTTTAATATCCAGTGGTGTCTAGGGAGATTATTTCCAAAAGTGTCCATTAAAAGAAACAAGATCCTATTGTTTTTTCAACCCAGACATGTCCAAAAGCTCCTTTGAGCAAATGCAGATGTGTCTGGCATATGCACAGTAAACCAAAACCTGCAACATGGCTTCACAAAGGGTACTGGTTACCTACCGCTGAACAGCTTCAGGATTGATCGCTCAGGTACTATACGATTTTGGACTTAAGGCTGAAGGACGAATGTTTTCCAAAACATTCCTACTGTCCCTTTGGCCCCATAACTTCCATTGTTTGGACAAAACAAGTATAGCCCTATCCCACATCCCACACCAAAAGAATACATAAATACGCTATGACAACATTGCCTTTCACAGAATGTGATGTATTGAAGAGAAGACAATTGAAGTTGGAGAATCTGTCAGTGTCCTGTTTCTTTTGTATTTGCAAAAGATTTATTATTTGTCCACTTAATAAATATATGGGGATATTTAAGTTTTCTTCATTTATGGTTTATCAATTGTGGAAGTCCACAGGCGTAGACAAGCTGTGATTGGAACAGAGTGATGAAGAGAAAAATGTGGCACAGATTAAGATCAAAATGTTGTTAGAGAAGCTGATGTGTTCTCATACAAGGTTTTTCAATATTGTTTTTGTAAATTGATTTAAAATACATCACTTTTAATTGATTTAGACTTTGCCAGTGTTCATATTTCATCAGGAACAGTTCATCTTAATATATTTATTATGAGCATGAACTCTGTCATCTAGATTAACACATGCGGAAGCACGTGAGCAGGCTGAAGACGTAAGATAGCTTTACTGCTTAATTGCAACAATATTTAAGTATGATTTATTTCCAGCAAACATTTTATGAAGGTTTTGTCCTCCCCTTTAATATTTAAAAGCCACAAGCTGGAAGTAATTGATGCAAGTCACTCTCAGAGCATCTGCCATTTGGGATTTCGGTACATTTCATTTTATGACTTAGGCAGAAATATTATGCAATTTTACAGTGATTAATTCCCTTCTTGGTTAAGTTGACCAGATGGTTCATATCAGTGAAAGTCTTCATCAATCAGCTCAAAGTGCTCATCAGGTCAAACACGCTGTCATACAAACCGTTTGACCACCAGCTCGTGAAATTCCGGGGAATAGGATATTGGTGTTTTTGACCCATGAAACGAAAAGGGTGATTTAACAGGAAATCCTTTGCATTGTTCTCTGTTGTCTCTTTACGATGTCTGTGGGAATTAATGGCAGCAGATCAAACCATGGTCAATGTACCAGTCTTTTCTTTGTGGTATTGTTTTTTTGAATATCATACAAATTCCTTCTTGTTTGCTCATACAGAGCTCTGTTAAAGTGTTATGGGGTGATTTTATAGCCACAATTATTTCATGCAGGGGTTACGCTGAATATGTATCTTTTTAAAGCACAAATGAGTCATGAGTTCTGTAGATGCTTAAATCAAATGGACCACTGAGTCAACACCACTCAAGCTGATTTATAGGCTTTTCAACTGGCCGGTATTTACGACAGGGATGACCTTCATTCTCTTCTCCAAAAACCCCAAAAGTTAATGAATGTCCCCTAAAAAGCGTTTTCAGCGTGCTTGCAGCCAGCTCAGGAACCGTTAGATTGAGTGATTCTAGTTGGTACGTGGCCAGAGTTAGTTTGGGATCAATTGAGCCTAGCTAGTCAAAGCATGTAGAACACCAAATGCATTACCCAACAACCTCTGGAATTTACACAATTCTCTGATGGATGAAGTGATAAATCCGATGAAAATAGGTGTTTGTTTTTTAGCAGTCTCCTTTAAAAATGTTCTCTCTTTGCTTTCCACATCTTGTAATGACGCTGTTTCTTTCAACACTGGTCTGGTTGGTGATGCTGCTGCATTGGAGTGTGTACACAGCTGTAACCTATGAATTCAGATGTGTTTGTGAGCTTTCTTCGAAATATCAGTCTTGAAGAAATTATCGGAGGAGAAAATTGTAACGCCCCATTGACATCTAAACAAATGGTGTCAACTTCAGACAGATTTGCTCATGCGATTTTATGAATATAATTAAACAGTTATCAAATTTGATCATTAGCTGTGGGTTTTATAAAAGTTCTCCATCAAATCTCTCATATAAAATGCTATGAATGGCTCAGAAATTATCTTGGATGGAAACTGAAAGGCTAAATAAACTACTGTACTAAGGTATAAAAATGATGCATCCTTGTTTTTTTATTACTGTATTTAAATCCTATTTTGAGAAATATACTTCATAAATGATCAAAGTTTTACCGTGTTATTGTGACATGACATTATGGTGTCACATACAAATGATGGCCATCCTTCTCATTGTCTTACATTCACAAAGGTTAATTACCTGACCACAGTTTTACATATTTTTGCTAATAATCGCTGCTCTTTTAGCAGTAATTAGAAGCAATGGTGGTCTGTTTTCCCTCACTAGTCAAAACGATACAGACTCATGGTTAGGCCGGTAATGGTTTGCTCATGCAATTTAGAAGGTCAAAGGGCAACAACCTGAATAATTGGGGCCTCCTGTGGTAAATCCAGTAAGTCATGTTGTCTTTTAACCAGTTCCCATTACCTCATTTCTTCACTTGTAAGTATCTAATGTTTAAGTTGATATTAACTAAGAAATTTTAGTTTGCCATACACAAAAGTTTGGGGTCAGTAAGATTGTTTAAGAGCTTCTTTTTAATTATCTATTAATAATTATCTTATGCTTACCAGAGCTGCATTTATTTGATAAGAAATACATTAATATTGTGAAATTATGAAGAACTGTTTTCAAATTGAATACGTTTTAAAATGTTATTTAATCCTGTGATGCACAGCTTCAGTCTTCAGTGTCACATGATCCTTCAGATATCATTCTCTTATGTTGATTTGCTGCTCAAGAAACATTTCTTATTATTATCAGTGTTGAAAACGGATGTGCTTAACTTACTTAAGCTCGACTGTGGCGTTATTTTCTTCTGGAAACAAACTTTTTTGCATTATTTTCCTGTTATCTCTGTTAAGCTGCTTTGAAACAATCTGTATTGTAAAAAGCACTATGGAGTAAGGAGTAAGTTAGTTTATTATGGAGTAAGTTAGTTTATTAAACACTTGACATAGCTACACATCCCAAATGAATGTGGACAAATCTTGCCACATCTACGTCGCAGTTGACTTCTTATGTACTTTGTGAATGGAAAACATATTGAATAAGTGACACTGAAATAATGTGGTTCAGAACTAATTGTCTAGTTGAACCCTTACCTTTTGAACCATCCTTTTGAAGTGCAGGCAAAGTGGAATCACAGCGTCTTCGCGGCAACACGAACCAAACTCTTTCAGGCCTCAGCTACAACGACAGTGTAGTAGACAATGAAGAACTTGGGCTGGCATTTTTGCTACATTAGGTATGTAACAGGAAGTGAGTCTAAATTGCTGATGACTTATTTCAGCAGTTCGAAATCTATTCTTTCTTTTAGGAGACAGTAACTTTTATTTGTAGTGCATTTTGATCTTTAAAACTTTGCAGACCTTTTACATTCACAACCGGCTATATTACACTCTGCGTGAAAGGTAATATTCGAAAAAGCCTAATAGGGGCACTTTAATAAATTCAGTTTGTTCCATCACTTGAAATGCCCTTGGTGTATGTTGTTTTTTTTATGGCTGGCTGCGTGTGAATTTCAAAACCCTCAAAGACATCGTTGGCAGGACCCTTTCTTCTCGAGTTCTGCCAGTCGTTCAGGACGAATAACTCAGTACCTCAGCTCATTGAGAAACCTCTCGGCTAAAGCGAATGTAGTGTTCTCTCTCCATCCTGGCATTAGAGAGATCCGGGAAACTCGTTGTTAAAAGCCCATTTTTTCCAGTAGTTGAATGAAAAAAGCAGAGATCTTTTCGGCACAATCTGAGAGCACAGTTGAGCAACAGGGAGTCTGCAGTGCTGTTTGGGATATCTTGGCAGGCATGCGGGGGAGAGGACGTGTTGTTTTTGTTGTGTTGCATTCCTCAGTGATGTATGAAATGCTTTGGAACTCTGGTCTTGCTCTCGTTCACGTTTGCTGATTACGCATCATTATATCCTGCTATCCATCCCATCTCTGTTTTTCATCCTTTTAATGTCATACAGTGAGGACAGTGACATCATGTTCCCATTACTTGCGACAGTCATGTATCTAATATAGTGGAAGCATCTCCATTTCTGAGGCATAAGTGTGTATTTTGTTTGTATGTGTTATATCATGAGTGGCAATCTGCTGGAATTTTGTAATTTGTTTGCTGAGTTATTGTTGCAGGTGTGTACAGCGGCGTAGAGCGTCCATGTTTTCTACCACACACAGCTGTGCTCTCTACCTCCCTTTTGCTTTTCTGCGGTCCAGTGTCCGTTCCAGTGAAATCACAAATCAAAATGCAAACAAATGTGTTCCCACTGCTGATATACATCTTTGTACAGCTGCAATTTAGGCTTATTAAAATCAAGTCATATTAGAGTGGGCTAGAACCCTGAATGTTTCGTACTCTAAGCGATAACATTGCCGTGTCATCCATCCAATTCAATTTCTTATCCATGCATTTATCAAATGACCTACAGAATCATTACTGTGCATTCCTGGAAGGAAATGTTGAGCAATTTCAAATTTTAATGATTTGAGTTAATCGTATTTGTTTACACTTTAGTTTTGACTTGAGCAAAAATGAGCAAATACTATACTGCAGACCTTATCTATAGATCAGTGTCACATTTTTAATAGTAAAATATTTCATATTTAAATTGTAATATCAGTGTTTCCTTTAGGATTTTTTTTTAGCAGTGGGGGCAGGTCTGACGGAAAAAGGATTTTATCTTACAAAGCTATGAAATCCAGAGGTAAAATCACAGCTTTTTTTTTTCTTTTTTTTTTTTACACTTAAAAAAAAAAAAGCTGTGATTTTACCTCTGGATTTCATAGCTTTGTAAAATAAAAATCTTTCTTTAATAGATTATTTTGGTATATAATCATATCAATATAAAAAAGCAGGGAGAAAAAGTAGCATTAAAAAGTTTATTTTAACTAATAGTCTTATTTTCTACCATCTACAATTGAATACCATTCAATTGTAAATGCTGTAGTTTATTAAGGCTAAATCTTGCTAACCATATAGGCTGTACTAAAGGGGGTAAGCACACCTTACGTTCTTATTTTAAGGTGTTCTGTAAATAATTTTTTTGAAACGCTTTATGGTTTGATAACATTAGTTTATTACTAACATGAACCATGAGAAATACATGTTACTGAATGTATTCATCTTTATTAATCTTAATAAAAATACAGCTGTTTATTGTTTGTTCATGTTAGTTCACAGTGCATTAACTAAATGTTAACAAATACAACTTTTGATTTCAATAATGTAGGCTATTAAATGTTGAAATGAACATTAGCAAAGATTAATACATTCTGTAGAAGTGCAGTTTATTAAAAGTTAATGTTAACTAATGTAGTTATAACTAGAGTTTAATAAATGGAACCTTATTGTAAAGTGTTACCGATCTGTTATACACCGATTCAGACGTTTTGTGAGTTCAGTGTTGGAAAGATCAGTCGTTTAATCATTCATTAAAACGTGGAACCTTGGTTCGCAAAGAGAGTGCTCGCGCGCACGCGATCAGAGGGCGCGCGCTCTCGCTCTCTCTCTCGTTCTTTTAAACATGCGCCCAGCTGTCACAAGCGCAGCAGTTTATCTACATTACACACCGGTCAAATAAGACTTTGGCGGGACAAAAATTCGCTTTGGCGGCCGCCAAAAAAAAATCTTCGATCGGGTCAGTCGCACAAGTGCGCCTAAATCTTTTCATGGTCGCACACAGACATATTTAGGCGCAAATGCGAGTGAAATGGTCGCACTGTAGAGCCCTAACGTTACCATGGCGGCAAAAATTTTGCCGTGGCGGGGCGCCATTAACTAATCAACATAGAGGAAACACTGAATATGTAAGGGATAATGTAGAGCGAGGCGGTTGTTATAGCGAATACAACCCCGACAGGCTGATCGGGAATCTTGAATCAGCCTGAAGGGGTTGTATTCGCTATAACAACCGCCTCGCTCTACATAATCCCGCTTATTACATGGCTACCCACCAAATAAATCAATAATTTGACACCAAAAATTGATTTAAAAAGGAGTTTATTGATTTAAAAACGATTGTAGAATCTTGCGTCCATAGCAACGCTCTGTTTTTCATGGCAACGGTGTGTTATACTTCGCAGCGGTCTGTTATCAAAAAATAACAGACCGCATTCTACATTGGAATTCAACCAAGCCATGTAATAAATAATGGTAATATTTATGAGTGAAGCCATTTCATAATATCACAACTAGCACATCTGTGCCCTATTTTAAAACACTGTTTTGTCCATCCATACACACACATGAAGCACCAGTCCTATAAATGCAGAAGTGAAATTTCCATGTCAACCATTTGATTTCCAACCTGGCAAGATTTTAGATCCACCTGTAAGCAATTACAATGGGTGTAGATTGATATCTGCCATTAATGTAGATTTCTTACTGTTCTCACGTCAGTCTTTTTGAGAACAATGTAGAGCAGAGGCAGTTAACTAAAACACTGTTTAGATGTCAGCAGAGAAACTCGCCGTTTATGTCATCAGCTGTCCGTAAATGAAATTGTTTATGCGATTCCAGTGATTTCTGCTATGATAAAATCATTGCATAAGCTGCTGATTGTGAAACCATATAGTGCTGCTTGAATTGTGCATGAACCCATTTTCCTCGCACTTTCAAGGCTGTAAAGATTTGAAGCGCCTTTTTTTTGGAGCTGTAAATAAGTGAAATTTTCTTTGTCGTTTCTTTTGGATGGCCTTCAGTAATTTATTTCCACTGTTTAGAGAAACAGAAAAATGATATAGTCTTTCCCTCCCCAGAGCCATTTGTCCAGCCATTTTTATTGAGTTAGCCATGTTAACAAAGCATGTTGTTGAAGTTATGAAGGATAGGAAGACATAATTTGCTTTTATCTAGAAATATCTACTGGATTTATTGACAAATTGTTTAATTAAAAACGACATTTCTGCATAACACATTCTTTGCCATGTTGTTCAGCTCTTTTCAGATGATGGCAAGCAGTAGTTATTTGAGACATAGAGGCATTGATTGATGTTCTCTAAATTTAATTGCTTATGTTTTTCACCCAGAAAGAGCCAGAGGCAAAGCCAATGCAAGCAGTTATTCATTTAGAGAGTTTTGGATGAATATAACATTTGACAGGTAGCTCTAAACAAACCCAAATTAATGGGTTTAATATTCAATGTATATGGCAGTCTTAAATCTCAACCAGTGGATAGCACTGGCGTTCTTCCTAGGCTCATGATATGTAATGAAGTACGCTGGTATTGGAGTATCACAGCAGGATATCTTGTGATATGCCAGAGTATTGGCAAACAAGTGCTATAAATGTCATATATATCTGTTAAGTCTCATATATTATAATGGACACGCTTGGTAAGAATTCTCATTCTCCAAGGCAGCCATAAACCAAAGCTGTAGGCAGTCTTATTTTATTTGCGGGAATATACCATTGCGTGACTTTTTATAATAAAGCAATATTGAGGTCAAGATGAAATCATTTGATTCGGTTCATTTCACTAGTTCATATTTCTGGATTACTGAAGGGAAAAATGTCCTATTTATAGGTACTGTGTATTGGAAGGTTACAGTATATATAGATTAATTCCTACAGAAATGTAAGTAGTTTCCCAGTCTTTGTCCTGTCCTCATGCTCTCAACAGGCCAAATGAACTTGCATTTTGCTGTTACATAATGCGTTACAATTTAGTGCTGCATGTTATTTATTAGTACAGAGGGATCAACACACTATTTGGAGAGCTTTTGAATTCCTTTTTTCCTTTCAGAGTTTTCTGTGGATTGTCCTTCCTTTCTGATAGTCTCTATGTTTGTGTGCCAAGCTTTAAGAATCTCTCTTATTTGTGGCAGGATGTACCAGGGCAATACACAAGGCCATTGAAGTGAATTACAGAGAAAGGTCATTTTCTGAGATTGAAATGCATCTGTGAAGTGCCCTCTTCAGGACACATTTTGTCATTCTATGAATCTGGTGCCTTTTGTGTGCATCAGTGATATGTAAAAATGACACATACTCTATACACTTTTAACAATGAATTATAGGTCTTTTTTTTGTTAAAAGCACCAACAATAGTCAACCCTATAAACATGGTTTTGTACTTTGCAGAAATATCTAAAACTCTAATAACTCTAACAAATGTCCTCTATCGAGGACAATAAAGAATGAATCCGAATCCGAATCCGAATCTAATGGCCCGTTGAAAAGTTTAACACATGTGCTCAGATACACTGAACTGTGGAGATTAAAAGGATAACATAATTTCCAATTTCCAGATCCATCTTAATTTAATTAGTTTTCAGATATTCGTATGTGACAATTACATGTGCATTTTTGGATGTTTGGATGTACAGTGAAATATGTAATATGGACATAATAACATTAAATTATACATTCAACATTCAAAGGTTTGGGATGTTGAATGCATTTTTTAATATCTTTTTATTATTATTATTTTTTTAATCAGGGCATGTGATGTGTCTGTTTTCATAACTTAATCATCGTTTACTGTTCATTACATTGAATGTGACTGGCACGGTTGTTACATTCCTTTGCCAGGATTGTTTCATCCAAATGATGGTAATGACCTTCATGATCCTTTATAAGAGCTTCAGTTCCCATTGATTTTTTCACTTCTGAGGTCAGGTTTCAGCACTACAAAACCTACCAACAAAGAAGAGCTTAAAGAAAAACAGACCTTCAACCAAAGGGGATTTAACTTTAGGCTTGGATAAATATCTCTGTTTGCATCTTTGTTTGGGGCTGTGAATATAGTTTTCAATATGATTACCTTTTCATTTATATTAATAATGTTTTAGATGATCTTTTTTTTTAATGGCAGACATGGCAGATGATGAGCTGTATATAATTAAAGATGAAGTAAATTGGCACAAAAACAGTACAATTGTGTAATTGTGCATTTGCATCATTTTAGTATTTTGTGCCAGACTGAATACTAGCTGTCTAGACCTGTTAGCTGGGCACTGAAACGTTTTGTAATCCATGTGTTTCAGCGATCAGGTCAAATAGAATGTGAACGAGCATGTTGGTAGCTAAAAACGTTCACGTATTTGCCAACGAATGATGAGTTTGATCCTTGTCTCTCTTTGGTGTGGATTAGCCTCAAGGTTTTGGCTTGGCAGAGGTCCACTCATCCTGTCTACATATTTACCTCAAAATTCCATGCTTCTGTTAATCATAGATGATTCGTTTCTTGCTCATTATTTGCTGTTATGGGTATGGCATGTGGTTCTATAAACTAGTTTAATTTGCACAATGCTATGATAGGTTTGTTTGTTCATGTTTAGCTCACTTGTAAAAGCATGACGGAAACATCCTGTTTTACTAAATATTTGTGCACTGCTTGCAAAAGCTATACTTCTAACTTAGGAAAAATATTGATTTATTTATTTTGCTGCACATTCATTGTGTATATTGCACATAGCTTTCTTTGTGCGTTAATTGACCATTTACCTGAAAATCACTTTTTTTGTGAGATGTAAACAGATCTTAAGTGTCTAATTGATGTATATTTTGTCTTTAACTGTTGCAAGTTTTATTAGCGAGAGGTCCGGAAATGAGTGAAGAAGGCAAAAATGGGACCGGGCAATGTGAACTTGTTACTAGTAGGGTTTTGTATATGAAATGTAGTTAGCATTTTATGAACAACTTTAACTTGAGACCTTAAAATGTTTACGAATCCTTTTTACGGTAGATTCATAGAATATTAACTTCAGGAAATTAAAAGGGTTAATTTTATTGCATTTAATCAGTGAAATAAATGTGATGGCATTAAATGTAATTAATTCAAAACATTTACCTCAAATATACAGTACCGTTCAAAAGTACAGTACAGTACCGTTTTTAAGAGAAGTCTCTTCTGCTTACCAAGGCTGCATTTATTTGATCAAAAACACAGTAAAACACTACTATTGTGAAAGATTATTACAATTTTAGAATAAACCTGTTCTACTTTTATATATTTGTAATTTATTCCTGTGATGCAAAGCTGAATTTTCAGCACCATTACTTCAGTCTTCAGTGTCACATGATGCTTCAGAAACCACCATACATTATTTTTTTTTATGATACTTTGAATACAAAAGTTCAAAAGCATTTATTTGAAGTGAAAATCTTATTATGAAGCACATTATACATTTCTTTCCTGTCACATTTTATATCAATTTAATGCATTCTAGCTGAATTTAAGTATATAAGCAAGTAAAAAAATTGCACTGATCCCAAACTTTTGAATGTATAATTGAATGTTATTATGTCCATATCACATATTTCACTGTACATCCAAACTTTCAAAAATTCACATGTAATTGTCACATATGAATATCTGAAAACTAATTAAATGAAGCTGGATCTGGAAATTGGAAATTATGTTATCCTTTTAATCTCCACAGTTCAGTGTATGAGCACATGTGTTAAACTTTTCAACGTGGCTCCCTCCCAAATTACCTTGTTAGGACAATACCTTAACAGACCCCCTTGTGAGGATGAGTCTAGTCATCACCAAAAATAGTCCCCTGCTGTACTGACAAACCCTTGGCTCTTTCCAACTGCATGAACAATAGCACTGTCACTCTGTCTTTGCCACACACTTATCCTTTTTAAACATAATTTTGACATTATTCATTTGCCCCTTCCATGGTTTTGGGGGGGGGGGGGGGGGGGGGGTGCGTTGAATAGGTGCCAATAGTTTGAATGCAGACTACTGAGGATTTGGCTTCCTAAGGAGAAACAGATGTTGGCTTTGGCCTGAATTAAAACAGGATGGTCGAGACACAGGTTGATGATGTATAGGGCTTTGTACTGTGTGTGTGTGTGTGTGTGTGTGTGTGTGTGTGTGTGTGTGTGTGTGTGTGTGTGTGTGAGAGAGAGAGAGAGATTATTATTAATGATTATTTAAGGTTAATACAAGAGTGGCACTACATTTAGCATCTACATTACCCCTCTGTGTAAAGTCTGGACAGGGTGTAAAAATATAGTTTCCATTCTTGAATCAGAAGCATTAAACTTTAGAACTCAAGCTGAAACAAATCTATGAATTATTATGCTGAATGGATAGTTGCTTTTTCAACTATTGCTGTGCAATTGGCTTTTCTGAATGCTATTTGAAAAAGAATAAAAGTTCGCAAATAAGTATTTTTTTATTATTATTATTATTAGTAGTAGTAGTAGTAGTTTTATTTATTTTAGACCTTTCTAAAAACCAAGATTGCTTTAAAGAAATCTAAACAAATGAATTTAATGAATTTGAATAATTATAAATAAATGATTTTGGATCATTTTGGTGCTGGAAGATTTTCATATTTCATACAGGATCCACCAAAGCTATAAAATCCCATCACAGCTAAATTGTGCTTATTTTAATTCTTATGGAAAGACATTAAATGTGTTAAATTGCATGATCGATGTGCAGTGGATAATGAAGTCAAGCTTGGATTGTCAAGAAACTGTTTATGTGGGTTTGCATAGGAAATTGTACAGGGTTCCACAAAACCACAGTCTGGGTTTTTTCTTCCTTTTAGCTGGTTAACATTTTGGGATTTGCAGTGTATATTTTACTGGCAGAGCTTTTCGTTTCTGTTTTGCTGTCTTGCTTTATAGACAATTTGTGGTCATTTTAACTCTTAATTTAATCTGCCATAGACGATAATTTTTAACAAGCAAAAAGATATGTTCTGCACTGTTCTACAGTAGTAATAATTTTCTATTGCTAGCAGCTGGATATTCAAGCGTTCGGATGCCAGGCCAGTCTTTTTTTTTGTGTGCATTTTGTCTTTGAACCACCATTATAGTCTTGTATGCTACTGAATTTTAATATTTTTGTCAGTCAGATGGACTTTCCAGGTCATACATAAATCTTAGTCACTTAGACATACTGCTTTCAGTTCAGGACATGCAAATTGTACAAGCTCGGTTTTCTTGCTAAATCGCAGGGAAAAACTTGGTCATCTGATACCCCATAAGCCTTTGACTCTCCAACAAATTGGATGTGAAGGAAAAAACTTCTTTGTCTGAGAATGCTTTAACTGCAGCTATCGTTAAAATCGCCTTGTTGACATATATAATATATTTTCCGCTTGACTGAATCATTTGTTTCCAAGCAACAACTTTTTGTGCTGATTTGGTGTTTTTGTAAACCTCTTTCCAGAGGTCAGTGCCTCCAGGATTTATTTTTCACAAAACAGGGACGTGTTCATTCATTCATCCCATCATTCATTCATGTCCTTTGGCAGTAAAGGTGTCACTTTTTATAAAGCGGCCCAAATGGTCAGGCTAAGCACTTGACATTTTCCTGGAAAAACCTCCCGTTACTGTGCAAATCGTGAGTCTATTGAGGGTTCCAGTAGTCGAAGCCCTTTCTTCATCATTGATCTGGCCCAAGGCCAGGGGTGTAGTATGGTTCGAGTTAAGAGAGTACAAAGTGCAGAAAGGATGTCCGTAAACGTGGATTCTGTATAACAACCTATGGACGGGCATGTTCTCTGTAATTTCCGGGGTTGTCAGGGTGAGAGACATCACACAGGTTAGATTCAGTGCCAGTCCTCCTTAACACGCTTCTAAAGATACCTTCACTTCCTCCGCCTGCTGTATATTGAAGCCAGACGTTGCAGATTTCGGACTGATTTCTTGGTTGTTCACTCGGTTGGTTTCAAGGGTTTGTGTATTTGAGACGGTGCACATCTTTACTTTGTTTGTTTTAATTACCCTTATCGTTTACAGGCTCAAAAGAGATATCTTGTGATATTTAGATGATTCAGATAACGAAATTGGTTACTGAGTGTCAAGAGAGAGAGATGGAGATGAGGAGAGAGATTGCTCCACATGTGATTACTGGCCAAAAGGAGACACAGAACTGCATCTAATCACAACCACATGGGCTTTGGGGGGTCTTTTCTAGAACCCTACGACTGTTGTCAAGACAACAAAGAATTTGGCATTTCTAATGTCAGTGAGCATGTGCAACAACAAGAACCGAGACGTTCACATGTGCGTCTCAGGTTGGGAATTTTGAATGTGATGGGAAAAACAAGACCTCACACGATAATGACATAAATATTCTGCAGCAGGTCGTTTCATGTAATTCACGTCCAAAAGTGATTATCAAAGCAGTTTTCTTTTTTTCTTTTCAATGACATTTTGTGAATATTGTGATATTGGATGTTGGCCATTGTAGCAGATCATTATGCACATTTACACTCTGAGAAGTTTTGTGATTTGACTGCATGGCAACTGATTTATTATTTTCTGAACATCTGACAATACTTCAGTTGGGAATGTGAAACTAAGCGTGAAGTGAACATTATTAAATTAAGCAAACTATTCATGCAGGTTTGATGTAAATGTTTTTGTTTGTTTTGGATAAGACAAGGCTTGACAGGGAATTTTGGAGAAACTGTCATGTTACACTACAGTTCAAAAGTTTGGGGTTGGTAAGATTTTTTTTATAAGTCTCTTATGTTCACTAAGTCTGTATTTATTCAATAAAAAAAATACAGTAAAGTTCTGTTATATTGTCAAAACAACTCTTTATATTTAATATGTAAATATTTAGAATATATTATATATATTATAAAATATATCCATTATATTTAAAATATTGCAAAATGACTTCAGTCCTCAGTGTCATATTGTCCCTCAGAAATTGTAAAAAAAAAAAATAATTTCTTCCCCCTGATACTAGGATGATGTGCATGCTTGTTTTGTTAAGGTTTTGTGGGTGTTTTTTAGTGTGTTGCTATGTGGTTGCTAGGGTGTTCTGAACTGTTGGTTGGGGGGTTGTCTATGATGTTCTAGTCTAGTGCCTTTTTATTATCTGCCAGATGAAAATGATACAACTCATAGAAAATTAATAGCACATCTGTCCTCAATAAGCCAATTAATTTGAGGTTTAATTTATTTCTCAGGTGGTGCATGAATTAAGTTTAATAATCAGGTTAGGGGTTTTGAAAAGCTGGAGGAGAAAGCGTTTTCACATCAGAAAATTACACAAGCAGCTGTAAACATTTGATTGAACAGATAATTCTATAATGCAAATGCAAATTGCAATGCTTAGTTAGAAGACACTTTAAAGAGTGTAAATTCCTTCCTCTCTTGTATTGAAGGGGTCATGAACTGCATTGTTTTATTGTTTTATAATGTTTCCTGGGGTGCACTTATAATGTTAGTATGATTTCAATCAAACATTGTCATAATTTAGAAATAAAAGGCATTTTTCCTACTCTGATTTTAGCTTCAGAATTGAAAAGGGTTGATTATAGCATTATATTTAGATCTATAGCATTATATTTAGATTGTGGCATGAAAGCTTGTAATGATGAGCATTGCAGCTGATCACAGACATGTTGAGAGCATGAATGCAGTGATCTCGTCATTTTAACTCAATTTCCACACACTAACAAATGCTTTCATCATAACTAAGAGTGCACACACAATGTAAATAAGAGATTTGTTGATGATAACCATAGACTATACATAAAAGGGACTTTGTTATAACGGGAGTTTTTAGGCGAGAGTCCAGAACTCAGCCACTGATAAACTTTTTGAACGCTTTTTTATCACAATTTTAATAACATCATTTTCATCCTACTAAGACAAAACAATGTGAAGTTGACCATTTAGTCTCTGGTTTGATTTACTGACACATTGACAAAAAACATCTGACTGTCCATGAACATATCACTGGTCACAGATTAGGCATTAGAATTAACAGTTACTTACATGTTGTGGCAATACTGTCGAGTCCATATCGCAAAAGTCTTTTTGCAAATCCTGTGCCGAAATTGTGACTGATTTACCAAAGAATCCACAGTGAAATGTACCGAATACAAATAAATAATGCTCAACTGAGACATTCACATTGTTGAAAATAAATAACCACATTCCTAGAATTAGGATCCTTGGGAAGGTAATCTCATTTTTAGTCCAGTGATTCTGTATCGCTCTTCTCTCCTCGTCAAGTCAAGTCACCTTTATTTATATAGCGCTTTTTACAATACAGATTGTATCAAAGCAGCTTCACAGTAATAACATGAAAATAATACAACAAAGTTTGTTTCTAGAAGAAAATTGCGTCATCGTCCACCTTAAGTAAGGCAGATCAATAATATTTTTGAATATTAAATGTTAAATCCTCATCATCTCACTAACACACCAGTGGGCGGGGACAAAGTTGCAGTGATGAAGTAGGCTTTGATTTTATTTCACCTATAGATAGGCGCATTCGACAACGAGTCGTTCTTTGGGCTTGGCACAATAAAAGCTGTTTTTGGACTAACAAGGAAGTTTTCAGTTCTGAAACCCACAGGATATTCTTATAGTATGATGACCTCTTATATGTCAAAAGCTCAAGGAAACTTTGATTTCTCAGTTCATGACCCCTTTAAAGATGATTTTGAGGCCGCATAACCAAGAAGCCCCTCAAGTGTACTTACTTTTTTATTCTTTTACACAGAAGAGTACAAGTGCTTTTGTTTTCGTGGCTTGTGCGTGACCACTGTAAAGAGCACCATGGAGACCAATTTAAGATGACTAGACAGTTCAGAAGCTTAAAGATTTGATCCAGCATTGTTCTCTTACAGAAAAGCTGCCCAATCAGAGCGTCACAGACGCTGACCTGTGCACAGCACGTATATGGAGCAATATCATTTTTCAAGACAAATTGCCTTGTCCTCTGTACCTAGTACAATTATATCATAAATGCCTAAGTCAATTCAGTCTATTAGGTTTATGTTAGAGTCTCAAGGCAACTGTAGCGGCTGAAATGGGACTATGAAGGGGGAGTAAAGAAGTAAATGTAACAGGAAAAACATTTTACTCCAGTGAAAAAAAAGACATGATGAATTATACCTTTCATGAAAAAGTGCAGTTCCTTCTAAAGATTATCTGCAATTCGTGATAAAAGGCACTTTTCTCAGGTCTGCAAAGCATCCTGTGGTTTGACAGAGATATTTTTAGCAGTGGTAGGTAGTTCCTCCAAATATGACGTTTGGAAGAAGAAATATTAAAACACAAAAAGATATCCAAGCACTTTTCAGAGGTAACTGTTCTTTGTAATTTATGCCTTCCTGTAACAGTATTCCCACAAGGCAATGTGTTTTGGAGACATAACACTAGTATTTTCCGACAGCCGTTCTCCTCTCTTGAACTTTCTGGCGAGGCCTTTCATTCTCACTGCTCGCTCGAGTAACCAGCGCACCATGACAGACATTTGGTTCACCTCTGCGCCGATGAACGGTTTATTCATAAGTATGTGTTTGGACAGATAGCTTGCTGCGGTGTTGCCATAGCTTACATAAAGTGAGTTACATAAAGTTAGCTGATCGCCCAAACATCGGTTTTATTTTTAACTCATGGGGCTTGAGATTGTATGTGGACCCCATGTGTTGATATTTGAAGGACACTGAGAACCGTGGAGGACTGTGATGGATGTCAAACTGCTGTTATTGAAGATTTTGGGGATTCCTAAATATTGCAACACCATATGCTCAGGGGTTTAACACAAGCCTTCAAGAAAAGGGCTTTAATGTGAGGTATACTGTTATAAATAAAGCTTTGAATGATTGTTGGAATATTAGCGCTTGATCACTGTTTCATACTTTGCTCTAGACTGTATGTTGAACAACTTCCAAATAATTCCTCATGCTGATCCCATGTGTTTGCTTCCAGTTCTTGGCTTGTCTATGGTGAGAGACAACGAAGCAGTTTCTGATCACATATCATATCGTAAACATTGGACGGGGAAAACCAACTAGGTTTTTTTTTTTTTTTAAACGGTAGACAGATCCAGTCAATGCATACTTCGACAGAATTACATTAAATCGTCCGTAAGTGATTTCTGTTCTAAAGTTGGCCTGCTCCAGATCCAGATTCCTCTCTCGAGCTGTTTATTGCGAACAGGAGTGGCATGAAAACAATAGAGGAGAGTGAGAGGCAGAGCAAAAAAGAAAGGAGGATTGCCAAAGCAACAACTCAACACAGAGATTATATTTCTCCAATATCTCAGGTTTCACGAAACATCTCCAGCTTGCCAGTCTTGCTCTGGATTTTTTTTTTTGGAATTACTTTTTTTAAAGCATTGATGTGCATTCTAGATGTGGCCGATATACATTTTAAACTTTGAACTCGTGCAAATTTGTGACCTGGTATTCATTTACGTCACAGTTATGTAAAACTCCTTGATGGGACGTCTAATCACTGTACAAAAACCTGTGACGGTGAAAACAAGAGGGCTAGGAAAGGTACACCTCCAAAAAAAAAAAAAAAATGTATATTATATTATATTATATTATATTATATTATATTATATTATACTATTATTAATCCATGTTATATCGTTATTTTGTAATATGTTTGTTCTTTATAATTTGTAAATATATTATTTAAAATTATAATTATTTAATTTTGTTTTATTTTATTACTTTAATTTTATTACCCACCTCATTCCCTATTTTTTTTTTATAATACTCTATACATTTAAAGTGTCATAATTGTACACTGTTTATCAGCTTAAAGTAATTGACCAGCACAGTTTAAATTCAAGTGAAATGTGGACTTCAGCTGTTAAACACCATGCCACATGAATTACATATGAATGACTTTAATCAGCATAATAAAAGAAAAAGTATCTGACTATGGTGCCCGTGCCAGTGTGAGGTTTCCAGACAAGCTAAATGCCCATTACACCATCAGTCTGAATTCATTTTTATTTCTCATCACCTCAGCATGTCTGAAATGTTGACAGGCAGATCTTTGCATTGGCAGGCTGGTTCTGTCAGGCCCGATTCCAAGCAGTTACACCTAAACAAGCACCAGCACTTCTGTGATTTAACGTGAACGTTAAAGCATGAAAAAAAAAAAAAAAACTTCAGTCCAGTGAGTTACCGGAGGCACACTGACTCCCTACTCTTATAAAAGACCTGTGGGTGGTGTTACAGTGAGAGAAGACAAGAAAAACGAGGAACCACATCTGGGGCCAGTGTGGAGGAATGTAGGGTGAGTTTTTGTCTATGTGTGTGTGTGTTCCAGGCTTTTGATCGGTGCCACATTATCAAGATTCTTCTAAGCATTAAAGTAGAGAAAGTGAAGTGGCCCTCTGCGTCAGAGCACCATCAAAACTATTAGACCCCCCTGAAAATGTATACTCACACTTGGCATTAAAAAAGCTCTAAGATCAAATCAGTTTTCAGAGGCCCAACTCAACCAAAGGGCGTTTACTGACATACAATATAAGATACAATGATATCTAGACTCTAATAGGGCCCTTACACGTGTAATACTGAAACTTCAAACACCCACACACTTACACAAAGCCTGCGCTGAGTTACACACTCATTAAATATCGTCAAACGTTAACGGAGGTCTGTGTAATTTACAGTTTCCAGCTGTAGCGGTTTTTGCTGAGGAAAAGGGGAGAGATGCCTGCATGAAATAATACAACCTTATGCAGCTGCTAATGGCTTAGGCTCCTGGCCAATTATGTGGATGTTAATTATGAAGGAAATTGAGATTTTGTTATGCGTTTGTAAGCCTGTGATATCCAGCTGTGAACGTTGATGACTCTTCGTGCTGTACTTGGCTGGATAGTCTGGAAACTGTATCTATGAGTATTAAATAAAAAGTATCAAGTTATATGCTAAGCTTGAAGTCATCATGGATGGATTTTAAATGGCCCCAATTAATTTTGTTGATTCACATTCCTGGTCTTATTGTGCATGATTCATTAGCGCCTTTGCAATTACCTCCCTCTTAAAGCTGCAATATTCAAATCGGAGTAATTTCAAACACTAGCCATCAGTTGTCGACTTTGAAAGTGGCTTCAGAGGAAAAACGCTGCATCGTAAACTAAACGACTGAGGATCACGCACTACCAGACTTTCAACTTTCAAACTCATGCAGAAATGTGCACCTCATTGGAAACGCATGAGAACTGAAAACAATATGTGTTCTAAAATCGTCTCTAAATATCCAACATGTTTTATGTCCTCTGACTGGATGGAATCATAGTCTGAAACAAAAACAAAAAACAGAGTCTGTGCCCATCATACTCCATGCGATTTTCTGTGAGATCTGTCATTTCCAACTGACCGAAATCTGCAGACTGGCTCTGACTTTCAGCGACTTTCATGGACTCCTACAAGTCTTGTAGTTAAGTCTAAATTTTAGTCTGACATGCCCTAGGTGTCAGTGACCATACACACACACACACACACAGTGTTGGAGAAAGTTACTTTTATAAGTAATGCATTACAAACCTATTTAATTATTACAGGTTTCCGTAATTGCGTAATTTAAAAAAGTTACAGAAATTATGTTGTAAATTAAAAGTAAAGCGCTACCTTAGTTACTTGAATAAAGTAATCTGATTACGTAACTCATGTTATTGTAATGCTGTATCACCAACACTGTTTGTGTGTGTGTGTGTGTGTGTATATATATACATAAAGTCTCACCCAACATTTTAAAATAAATACTGTTTTACTTAGAAATGTTGCAAAATTAGCAGAATATGCTTCATGTTGATGTGTTTTAATTTGAATATAATATATTTTGATTTGAACCGTATCAGAGAACTAAAAAAAAATTATTTTGGATCTTTAAAAAGTTCTGTCATGACATTATAGGACCTTAAAGGGGTTTTATAGGGCATCATAGGAACTTGATTGGCACCTTTATTTAAAATTCAAATAGAATTTGATTTGAACTAAACTGATGCTATAGACTCCATCTACCATGGTACATTTCTCAGTGTAGCCAAAATGTAATGTTATTTCCTCCATGTGAACTGTCTGCGTGTGTGTTTATTCCAGGTCTCTACTCTGTTTGTTTATAAGGTAATTAGAGATCTCTCAGAGCCCAGCGAGTGGGGCTGAGGTCACGCTAATCCAGACCTGATTTTTCTCCTGGTAACCGGATCCCCATCCACGTGGGAAATTAAATAAACACAACATTAGGAAAGCACAGGTGCTACCGTACCCACTAATAACATCTGACAGTCAAGTAAAATCTCTGTTTAAAAGCGAATGTGACTCAGTGTTAATGCACCTGTTTTTATTTGGACATGGTCTTGGAATCTAACCGCTCATTCATGGAGTTCCCCATAATTTTCATCTATCATTTAGCAGAGGCTGAAAAAATACAAAACGTTTCCTTTTCCACACTAATGTATCTAAACAACCCTCCCAGCTCATTCTTTTTGCTGTCTGACTTGTTGTAAGTCCTTTTAACGTGCCAGAATAACTAAACTTTTCCTTTTCATCTGCGAGTAAATGCACCTGCTCTGTGAGGACTGAAAAGCTCTCAGGAGTCGAGATCAGGTGCTTAAGTGAGTGAACAGGGCTCAAGGTGAATGTTCTAAATGGAGTAGCATTTGTGTTAATCAATAGGTGATATTGAATAAATGTGACAAGACTTCTTCTCTTCCATTCACTTACAAAGATCTGTATTGAACCTTGTGTCACTGCATGCTAATTCTTTTTCTCTTTTTTCTCTTACATAACATTGATTTGGTTAGAAGTCTGGTTGTGACTCAGCCTGAACAAATCCATTTCATCCATATTTAAACCTCCTGAGGTTGGGTTCACATTTGGATCCTCCCCTCCTGAGACGTGAACACCATTGGAGCGATCGGACCACACTGCAGTGTCCCACATCCTCCTCTGCTCTTCAATGTGATCTTATCTTTACAATCTGGCCCCTAGAGAATAGTAAATGATGTAACAGCCTGCAGTGGCATGGCATTCTGGAATAATAATCTACTGCGTGAAAACATCTGTGTGACAGAAGGTCTCACAAACAAATCGGAGCAATTGTAGTTGCCTATCCTAATCCATAGAAATTTAGTTTCACTCACAGTTTTATCAGGTTCAATGCAGAAATAAAATTTAAGTTTTTGATTGCTTTTATTAGCTTTTAAACAAGGAATGCATAGTTAAGTATATTGTGTTTTATTGTACTAAGCTTATTAACTCTTTCCCCGCCATTGGCGGAAATTTCACTGTTATATGTCAGCTGATGTACACTCACCTAAAGGATTATTAGGAACACCATACTAATACTGTGTTTGACCCCCTTTCGCCTTCAGAACTGCCTTAATTCTACGTGGCATTGATTCAACAAGGTGCTGAAAGCATTCTTTAGAAATGTTGGCCCATATTCATAGGATAGCATCTTGCAGTTGATGGAGATTTGTGGGATGCACATCCAGGGCACGAAGCTCCCGTTCCACCACATCCCAAAGATGCTCTATTGGGTTGAGATCTGGTGACTGTGGGGGCCATTTTAGTACAGTGTCATGTTCAAGAAACCAATTTGAAATGATTCGAGCTTTGTGACATGGTGCATTATCCTGCTGGAAGTAGCCATCAGAGGATGGGTACATGGTGGTCATAAAGGGATGGACATGGTCAGAAACAATGCTCAGGTAGGCCGTGGCATTTAAACGATGCCCAATTGGCACTAAGGGGCCTAAAGTGTGCCAAGAAAACATCCCCCACACCATTACACCACCACCACCACCAGCCTGCACAGTGGTAACAAGGCATGATGGATCCATGTTCTCATTCTGTTTACGCCAAATTCTGACTCAACCATCTGAATGTCTCAACAGAAATCGAGACTATCAGACCAGGCAACATTTTTCCAGTCTTCAACTGTCCAATTTTGGTGAGCTCATGCAAATTGTAGCCTCTTTTTCCTATTTGTAGTGGAGATGAGTGGTACCCGGTGGGGTCTTCTGCTGTTGTAGCCCATCCGCCTCAAGGTTGTGCGTGTTGTGGCTTCACAAATGCTTTGCTGCATACCTCGGTTGTAACGAGTGGTTATTTCAGTCAAAGTTGCTCTTCTATCAGCTTGAATCAGTCGGCCCATTCTCCTCTGACCTCTAGCATCAACAAGGCATTTTCGCCCACAGGACTGCCGCATACTGGATGTTTTTCCCTTTTCACACCATTCTTTGAAATGGTTGTGCGTGAAAATCCCAGTAACTGAGCAGATTGTGAAATACTCAGACCGGCCCGTCTGGCACCAACAACCATGCCACGCTCAAAATTGCTTAAATCGCCTTTCTTTCCCATTCTGACATTCAGTTTGGAGTTCAGGAGATTGTCTTGACCAGGACCACACCCCTAAATGCATTGAAGCAACTGCCATGTGATTGGTTGATTAGATAATTGCATTGAGAAATTGAACAGGTGTTCCTAATAATCCTTTAGGTGAGTGTATATGTAAAATAATACGATCATTAACATTAAACAAAACAGCCTAATGTTACCGAATGAAATGTCGACCCAGAACAAGCTATAGGACTTTAAAGCGTTGATGGACTCGATCTACTCCATCTGTTTTGATCATTGTTCTGAATCCGATCTGAATGTAGTCTGTGACAAAAATGTGATTTTTCTAGCTAGAATAAAATAGGGTTGTTGTTTTGTTAAAGCAGATGGTCTGTTCTTTCTTTTGATATATTGCATATTCAGATATTCATACAACAAAATATTCTGGGGGCCATAAAGCTTTCGTGAAAATGATCGGTGGCGGTGGCTGGCAACCTTTTTCAAAAACGCTGGCTGGGAAAGAGTTAAGAGGAACCCTTTTAAAGGAGTCATATCAAATTAAATTGTCTTTGATCTTTTGAGATAAGAGTTTGATGTAATATTAAAACATATTGTAACTTTCAGAGCTCAAAACTTCCTCTCCAAAACTTATCTCAGAAGCATGCGTCTGATTTCCTTCATGAAGACTCCAGTAGGCTGGAGTGTCTCTCAAAGGTCCTGTCATGAGAAATGGTCATTCTAGAGATTCTGGCCTGCATCAGGCTGTCAGGCTTTAACCGCTGTGGCAGATACGCCACTAATATGGGGAGTGATTCAAAGGATTTACATTATTATGTGTCATGTTTTGAAATGCTAGTGCTATTGACCTGATCTTTAGAAAAAAAGTCAATTTTTTTATTTTTTTACTGATTTTGTAATTTGCTGTTCATCTGTACAGTGGATGTTATTCAGAAACAGACCTGAACACTTAGACTGCACAGACTCACGATTGGTTTTGTGTTTTCAGGCTTCTGAGATTAAACCAGCACTGTGTCACACAGATTATGAATAAGTAAGTAAGTAGCCATAGTCTACATAAGACGTCAGAACAGAACATCTGGTGTCGCTCAAGGCAAAATATTATAGTCCTTGTGAAGTTTCGTATATTTACATGGTTTTGGATTGTGTGATGTATACAGTATAGCTTGGTTTTGTGTTTGAACGTTTCTGGCTCTGTTTAGATCATTATGGGATTTGGTCCAGCTGGATTTCATGTTCTCCTGTCCATTAAGCCTGCATAATTATTCATATTAATGACGCATGCACTAATAAATACTTTCATGCAGTCCAGATTTTGTTTCTAAAAATCCTATATTTGCATGCCTCATATCTTATAACATCCAATACATTGTATAAATAAAATAAAGGGTAAATAAAGATATCATGAAACTGATTATGATAACCTAAATATCTAATTACAAAAACAATTTAGGTTTCAAGAGTTTTTATTAAGAGATAAAAAAAAAAAAAAAGTTTTGAATATGAATATTTGTGAACACCAGATGGATGAAACCTGAGAGAAAACTGCTCAGAGAGTCAATAAACAAAGCTTTAAAAATATTTTTGGAAATCTTACCCTAGCAGACACAGGTCCAGGGTCAGTTCTGGCTGTTCTCTCTGTGCGTTCTCCTCTCTGAGTGTTGCGTGTTTGTTAAGATGGGGACATATTAGAGTTTGTGTATTTGTGGAGGATCAGGGTGGTTTTGGTGTCAGCATACCAGAAAAACGATTTTCTCTTTTGGATCTCTATGTACATAAACCTACATCCTTACTATACTGTACTGTATGTGTTTGTGGAAGTTCTTGGAATTTCAATTACATACTTTAGTATACTTGTAAATCTGAGCACATTGTTGAGATATCTTCTGATAGGAGATACATGTAAGATGATATTACTAGATAATTTTTATCTTTTTTTCTTAAAATCTCCAATTGCATTTAATTTAAGCTGGTGTCTAGAATAAAAAGTATATATATTAAACTTATCTCATTTGCATGCCTTATGTTTCTATAGCAGTGTGCATATGCATGTGTGAGTGAGTGTCTGTGTGTACATGACTGCAAACATGCGTCGAAGTGTGAAAATCACCTCCACCTCGTTCAGCTGTCATAACCATCATCACCTCCCAAAGCAGGAGATTTGTGCCTGCTCTGCCCTTCTCTTCCACTTCTCAGTGCTTCCTCCCCATGGACTCTTTCCATTTCTGCTGTTTCTCACCATAAATGTGAGTTACGGCACTTGTGTCGCACTGCACAGTTGATTTTACAGCTCCTGCGTTTTAGTGCGAGCCGCCTTAATACATATACTACAAAAAAAAGAGAGAAAAAAATATTTATTTATGTAGGGTCCATATAATTTAAAAAAAAAAATTTTTTTAGTTCTCTTAATTAGCACATAGGCTAGATTAACATCAATTAAAAGGTTAAAGGTTCTCATATTGCATTATGAAAACTTTAAGGTCTTCTATGACATAAGAACATTAAAAGATTATATTATGTCACCAAAGTTCTTTTAAAGGGGTTTAAAATGCATGTACACAAGATGTAAAATAAGTCTCTGATGTCCCCAGAGTGTGTATGTGAAGTTTTAGCTCAAAATACCCCACAGATATTTTTATATAGCATGTTAAAATTGTCACTTTTTGAGGGTGAGCAAAAACGCATCGTTTTTGTGTCTGTCCCTTTAAATGCAAATGAGCTGCTGCTCCCAGCACAGGGGGCGGAGCTACAACAGCTTGCTCTCACACAGACATGCACTGAAAATGTCAATGTTTATGTTCAAACCGGAGTCGGACAATAATGGAGACACTCAAGAAGAAGTGACAACATGTAGAATGCAACAGGACATTTCTGAATGGTTAGTTGATGAATTTATGTAGTTTGTGTAGTATCTTCTAGTCATTAGCATATTCTGTCATGATAATCTATAAATCGCGTTCCCGGGGGAAGGGTTTATGTAAATTTTAGGGTTAGTGATGTCACTAACCCGGGAGGAATGTCGTGTAGTCCCTACCAGCCGTTTGTTGTAGTCCTTAAAAAACTATTTCTTTAAAAGCAAATATCTCCCTTTGCTTTGAACTTTGAGCATCGTAACTTTACAGATGTTGTTTATGCTCAAACAGTAACATTACACACTAACTAAAGTTAAAAAAGTGAAATCATAATCAACCACCCCTTTAAAGGTTAATGTGTCACATCATGATTTCAAAAGGTTCTCCTTTGACATCATGATTCACTTTAAAATCACTTTTGAAACCTTCATTTAGAGTCTAGAATGGAACAAGCTCCAGTCAACGTATCTGCAGCCTGAATGCTAAAGTTTCTTGTTAGCGTGGGAAAATTCTTTATCTTGGAGGGGACTCCAAAGACACACATTAGTTCTGGGCAACATGCTGCAGAAAAAAATGGTGTGATGTGGAAAAAGACTGCAAGTTTTGTCTGAAAACAAGCTAATGTAGTCAATGTTTCAGGTCTATTAAGTTCAATGCCAAGTTGTGGGTCATGATTATTTAATAATGATCTGTTATTTTTCCACTTCACTCATTTAAAATATTAAATAATTACATTTTGTAATGTCATTTCTGTAAAGGAATATCATATGGTTTCATGTAGCTGAAGTATGTTATTATGTGTATTTATTATTTTTTCAGGACATCAAGATGTAGGTGGTGCCCCTTAATATTGGGGCAAACAAACCAATAAAGTTTTTTCTGTGTGAATCAGACCACTTGAACAGCTCCCGTGATTCAAACCATACTAGCTTGTAGCCCAGCTCAGACCTCGTACTCTGTATGTGGCTGTAAAAGTGATTGTGTGGAAATAAATTAGCTGTTTATGTTCTTATTAAATTGTAAACTAGTGCATTTAAATGTTTAACATGCTGATATCCTTTTTAATATGTACTATTTAAACATTGTTGATCAGTTTGCTTCCAGAGTAGACCAACAGAGCTTTCTCTGGCAGACTAGACTAAACAGTTCCACAAAATTTGTGAGTAATACTTTCGGAAAGGATATTGCCATTACCTAATATCCAAATTCCATTTCCCCCCGTTGTATTATTTTTTTTTTTTTAGTTTTTCATTTTTTGAGCATTTGAAACATTTGGGAATCATTGTAGCATAGTCTGGAACTGAATCATTTCTGTTAGTGCTTATGAGTTGTTCCCTTGTCATTCCGAAAATGAAACTTCTCCATAATAACCACTTAGAGAGGGAAAAGGATGGGGGTAATTTTATTGTCTGAGTTTTCCATCACTGTCCAGAAAAAGCACCATTTTTCCTTTGGATCTTCTGTTTGTCTGTCTCATATTGTGGGCATGGATATCACATCAAATCAGATTAGGAAAATCATAAAAACAGACACTTTTGCACACTTTTGTTTCATACTGGATTGGAACCTCTGTTCTGGCTTGAAGTTGTTGGTATTGCTCATCCGTTAAGTTGAGATGGTCCTCACTGCAGAACACGAAATCCAGGGGGAGGAGTTGGATCCAGATCCAACTCCTCCTACCTTACATATACCTAAACCTACCCATCTCCACCCCCTGATCCTTAAACCCACCCCTAAACCTACCCATCTCCACCCCCTGATCCTTAAACCCACCCCTAAACCTACCAATCTCCACCCCTTAGATCTGGATCCAACTCCGCCCCCTGGATCTCGTGTACTGCAGTGAGGTGCTACTGGTTAAGTTGGGGGTTTGAATAAAACCATAACCCTGAGTATTAAACTTGTGTTTGACTCGTCCCAGTCAGACTTTGGATTTACAAAGATGGTGCACTTGTATTATTATGAATGGGAGAAAGTGCTACTCAAAAATATGGAGGAATAAGTCCCGCCTTCTAAATAAAAGAGCCAGTCGTCAATTGGCGAAGTCATTATGTCAGCTGCTGTTAGAATCTCCGGTTGATACAGAAACAGTCAGTGTTCAGAGATGCACACTTATGACTGCACATGCGCATTTGGCTGGTCCAGCTTGAATTTTTTTTTTTTTTGTCATAATTTGAGCATTTAGAAACAAAATTGATGAGAATTCAGGACAGGTTGAAAGTGATTAAAAGATATTAAAACACCAAGTGTAAACGGGTATTTATCCGCCTTGTCTACTTGTGATCCGATCGACCAAAACATTCTCAATACAAGGTGTAAACAGGGCCTTATTATCAATGTTGAAAACAGTTTTGCTGCTTAATGTTGTTGTGGAAACGGTGATACATTTTTCAGGATTCATTAATGAATATAAAGTTCAAAAGAACAATATTAATTAGAATAGAAATCTGTTGTAACATTCTTGGGGCCAGAATTGCGCTCTCATGCTAATTTGCCCTGTTTAGTCAATCTGGCCCTAAATGTCGTTCTTAAAAATCAGTCTTACTAACCTCAAACTTTTCAACAGTAGTGTAGCAACATCCTGGCAACCATACACAATACCCTAGCGTCAATGGTAAGCCTTAATCATACTTTTAAATAAAATGTGACATTCTCTCTGTCATTTCTTCTCTCTTTCAGAAAGAAGTGCTGTGAAGGTTTTAAGTTTGTATTGGGACAGTGTATTCCAGAAGGTAAGACCTCTTTCCCTCTCTCTCTCTCTCTCTCTCTCTACCCATACTAAACTCCTCTGGGTTGAATTTGCTCTGATATTTCTGGACGGGTTTTCCCTCGTCTCCCATTAGGGTTCTAAACAAAATCATTCCTTTTGGAAATAACTCAGCGGGTGATTTTAATGTTGTTTTAACATTTCTAGCACACCTTAAAGAGCTTGGCAGAGTTTCCCAACCAGTAACGATATCTTGATTACCGCGTGTTTATTTTTATTGTGGGAACAGGTCTGTATATTAGCTTATGAATACAGTAATATACTTCTCGATCTTTGGTTGAGGGGTTCAAACCACTAACAAGTTTTTACTCGTAACTGTCAAATAAAAGCGTGCAATTAAATTGTCTGCTTTCTGCGGTTGGCCCTGCCACATTGAGAGGGTGTATATTGGTCTCTGAAACGGCCCTTTGAGACAGTCTAGAGCTTGTTTTTAAAGTCTTTTTTCTTTTTTTATGCTGTTTATGTTCTCTGGTGTCCTCACCTGCCCCTTCTCCACTGATGAGAAACACATAAAGGACCGGTTGAGAATGGACACACATTTCCCTGACTCACACGGCACTTCATGCTGTGACTGAGATGGATTTGGCTCTTACAGGATAAATCGTGGAATAAGGAAAAGATGCGAGAATTCTTGGGCTGAAACTTTCAGTACTGGCTTCCTAGACCACAGTGTTTTGTTTGTACTATCAAAATTAAAATTCTGAAGGGAAAAGATTCGAAGTGGCACATTTGCATACGATTTTCTGGAAATTACAACGATATTGTGTTTTTTGTTTTATAGCTAGGATTTATGTTTGTAATCCTGTACTTTTGGTGTGCTTATATTTGTTTGTTTGTGGGTGTGTTTGTATATGCAGACTATGATGTGTGTGCCGGCGCTCCATGTGAACAGCAGTGTACCGATCATTTTGGCCGTGTGGTGTGCACCTGTTACTCTGGGTACCGCTATGACCGGGAACGACATAGAAACCGTGAGAAACCGTACTGCCTGGGTAAGATTTTACTCCTATTTATATGAATATATTGATAAAAGTGTACTTAGAGTATATTCAAATACAGAGAGTGGTAGAGTTTGGTAATAACTGAAATGTTCCAGAAAACAATTCACAGTTTTTTACACTGCAAATGCTGCAAAGTTGTGAATGCATCAATCATAAACAAGAAAAAAAAAAATCATGTTTTATTTTATTTTTTATTGAGACTCTAATGTACATATGCCCATTTTAGGGCCAGATTAACTAAACTGGGCAAATTAGTGTGAGAGCGCAATTCCAAAAAAGTGCCAATGTTAGTGGAAAGTTCAGCTTGTGATCTACTGACGACGAGCAAATTAAAGAACACAAATGCAGCCAGAGTATTTCCATATGACCAACGCAATCTACCAAGAGCAACGCAAATTAAAGTCTGGTTTAAGATATGCTTTTTTTTGGGCGGTAAATAATGGCGCAAATACCAGTAAATTTAGTAGAGCAAGCCTTAGTAAATCACTTTGCATGATTCATTTGAATATTCTCCTCCCATAAATTTTGCATCTGTTAGGGAAACTCCTACAAATGCATATCCAATAAGGTCAGCTGCAAAAATAACCCTGTCCATACCTTTTCAGCGCAAATTTTTCACTGCGTGTCTTTAGTAAATCCTGACAGTAGTTTTTTAACGGCAAAAGAGGGCTTGCGCTGATGCAAGCTGTTTATAAATCTGGCCCTTAGTTTTATTTTTATAAAAAAAAAAAAATTATAACACTCATTAAACTTTGCATTTGCATGTGTTCCTATTCATTTTATATGTTTTTGAGACTCTAATGTACATGTACCCAATTTCATTTTTATTTTTATATATTCTTAAACTGTAAAATTATAATAATTATTATTATTATTATTATTATTATTTCTTAATAATTCTTAATAAGCATCTTCTTTAAAAAAATTCAAAAGGTTTGTCATTTTAATTTATTTTGACACCCATGAACCCTAATATCATCTCTTAGAAAAAAGAAAGTTTCAATTGGGGTTCTATATAGAACCCTAGGGTTATTTAACTTTTTCTAGTGATAAAGTATGTTTACTTGCCGTTTCATTCATAAAATTGAATTACAATTAAAAATTAATTTAAACAAAATTGTGATCCTATGATATGAACGATCCATTCCAAGTTCTATATAGAACCTTTTCTGTGCTGCAGTAAAATTTGTTTTTCAAAAGAAGACTTTAAACTTGTAATTTGATTAAGATGTTTTGAAATTTTACTTGCTTGATCTAAAATACATTTAACCGTATGAAGATATTAGCACCCTCTATAGGTTGTTTTTAGTTGATTTCTCGATGTTTCTTTAATATCAGCGTGAGTGTTTCTTAAAGGGTCTGACCTCCCAGACTGCTGAATTGTTGATTTGATGGGAGTCAAATTTTGTTTCTCCGGCTGATATCACAGAAGCGCTCCTTATAGTGCCTGAGGAGCGAATATCACGTCTTTTGTGCTTTGCCAACTTTCCGTCCCTCACACTTTGACTCTCTGTTCTTGCGTCAGACATTGATGAATGTGCCAACAATAACGAGACGGTGTGCTCACAGATCTGTGTGAACACCCCCGGCAGCTACCAGTGTGAGTGCGAGAGAGGCTTCTACTTAGAGGATGATGGGAAAACATGTACCAAGGGCGAGAGAGGTGAGTGTATGCTCTGGATCTTTGGTTGTCTTTCTCAGCAAAGATCTTTATTCTATTAGTTTCCTTGCTCTCTCTTTTGTAATTTGTCTTTCTACTTTTCTTCTGTATTTTAGTGTTTGTCACACTTTTTTTGGACCCATTTGTTAAATTTATTAATGGCCCCACACTGTTCACTGACCCCCTCTTTTCAGCCTTAATAAAAATGATTAATTGCCCAAATTAAGTACTTCACGACCTGTAATCCTGAAGCAAGGTCCAAAGAAGTAGTTGTTCGCTTGTAAAGATAAATCAACTTGGCAGTCAAATAATGTTCTAATAACCTTTGAATTTAGCATATTTGTATCCTTATTTTTAAGTTATTTGTATTGTCAGTAGTTTTATGTTGAATCATCTTGGTTAATTTGATTGAAGGATTTGCCATACTTTGTGGTATTGTAGTTAATTTCCAAAGTTTTTCTGTGAGATTTTTGTTCAGTTTGAGAGCCACTTTCCCATTGGAAGCGGCTTTTGCAAACCTCACAGTTCTGCTTTGATTTGCCAATGCATTTCCAACAAACAACAGAGGTGTGAGGTTTTAAATTGAACACGAAGAACCAGAGATATTCGTTTTCCTGTCTGGGCCTGACTATCCATGCACAGATCTCTCTATCACACAGGTGTGGAAAGGAGTGAGTGCGGTCTGTAAAATGCTCCGACTGGTCATGGATGCATCTTTAAACTTTAAAGGGGTCATATAATGCCATTTTTGTACAAGCTAATATGATTCTTTAGGGTCTAAAGTTTAGTCTAAGTTTGTAATATACTTTAATTAAAAATTAAAAATTCTCATTAGTATTGTAAGAAAACACTCATTTTACCTGATCAAAAACAGCTCTGTTTTCAGCACGCCGTTTAAGTGCATGTGTCTTTAAATGATAATGAGCTTCGCTCACCCCGCCCCTCTTTTCTGTGCGTACACCGTTTGAAATAATAACACAATAACCATAACGCGTTGTTCATTATAAACGTGGGATTATGAATTATATTGAGAACGTCGTACATAGAAAACATGCCGTAATGTACCCTGAGTGTAAAAATAGCCGCATTCATCGTGAAGTGTGCTAGCGATTTGCAAAAATTAATATTAATATTAATATAAAGGTTAATAAAACGTTACACTCACTTCTTCTTCTGGAGGTGCAGTAGGAACACGAATAGTTGGTACCGATCCTTTTTTCAGGAGCAGCTATTTAGCAAAACCAGCTTTATACTGACCCTCGTTTATAAAGCAGTCTGGTGTGTGAAATGATTCGCGCAAACATGAAAGCAGTGACGTTGATCGTGGGGAATATTCCCTTCGAAAACAAAACTCAGCCACTGCGTCTTCAGCGGTTCGGATTTAGGAACATCAACATGACTGCTGTGTTCCTTATTGCACCCAAGAACAGAACGCCCCAATCGCTTAGACGCCATTCTGCTCATAGACAGTGCTCCAGCGTATCAACAATGACGCGCAGACTATGATGACAGACAGCTCGCTCACGAGTGAGGGCGGGTCTGTGTTGAAACGCTGCTGTCAATCAACAATCGTGGGAGGGGTGTCCGACCTTGTGACGTCACTAGGTCGAACGGCTTGATTTGAGAGATTAGAAAACATATAAGGAGATAAAAAAAAAAAAAACACTGGATGGATTTGTATCATTTTATGATGGTTGTGTACAGGCACTGCCAACACACGTTTCAGTACAATCAACTTGTAAATGTGCATGTACCATTATATGACCCCTTTAAGGTCTGATTGTAGCAATGCAAATGCAAGCAGAGATTTGAAGAAAATAAGCCAAGTGGAAAGGGTGGATGCTAAATTTTTATGTTTCCTTTGTATCTGAATAATGTCATAGGGACATATTTAACTTGGAACTTTGCATGTGTGCAACATGTTCCTTGTACCTGGCTTTTGTTGCATACTAAGAACATCATAAGTTCATGTCAGATATGGCTTAACTCTTAATCACCTCACCATTTACAAAAAATCCATTCTGCAGCCTCTTCTAGTTTGACATATTTATAAGACATTGCTTCCTGCCTCCCTGCAGGAAGTCCACTGACCCATTGCGGTTAATGACTTTGGACACCAGCTAGCGGTTAGCATTAGCATCAATCACTTCCTCTTCTCCTCTCCTCTGTCCATCTATCTTTTTGGCTTTCTTGTGGAGCGTGTCAGTCTGTCAGAGTTTCCTGTGTGCTGTTTCCTCTCTTTTGGGTCAGTTTGAGTGCAAAACGGGATGACCTTTTGGGGCATTCAGGGATGCAACAACCCAGATGTACAAAAAAGAATTCTGAGAATTCCAGAACACTGAGATTACAGTGTGTGGATCAGATGAGGTTATCAGCTATGAGTCAAACTAAGCTGTTGGAGATTGTGATATAACTCAGCGGACGTTTGGCAGGAATGGCCTGAGCTAGTACTATTCTGATGATGCCTGTACAGAGTGAGCCTCTGTTATGACCTTGCATAAGACTTAAAGTTCCCCAGTAGTCAATATTTGAATCCCTTAAAACTCATCTTTGATCACCAAACAGACATATTTAAATGCTTTTTCCTTGAAAAAAATTAGTCATGCCTTAAAATAGCTTGATTGTAACTCTACACCCTTGCCTCATTTAGTATACGTGGTTCTATGAATATGCAAATTAGCCCCGCCTCCATTCACTCACACCAGCTCAGAGATCCACTCGTTGACGTGATTGGTTACAAGGTATTATAATGTCAGAAACACCAGCGATTTCAAACCGCGTTTTTGAGACTGTCTTTGGTTCACTGCAGTTTTAAGGAGAAAATACTCTGCAATGGTGTTGACTGATGAATTTGCACATGGTTTGTCTTAAAGCATATTAAAAACACCACTTAAGCATAAAACAACATTAAAAGCTTGATTTTCACCACAGGGGGACTTTAAGATCTTTGTTGTAAGTTTATGGCACAGTTTGATGGCAACATTTGATCTGCCCCTAAAGCTAGTGAGCTACCTTGTTGTCTACTGCCTTCATAAGATCTTACTGACTGAAATGGAATCTCATAAGTTATTGATTTAGAACACTCTACATAGACAACAGCTGTACTGTAACTGTAAAAGTTTAAAAGGCCACTTTTATACTTAATTAGAGTAGTGTTTCCTGACTGTTTCATAACACACTTACGGTAAGCACTTTTATAATGTAGAATTAATAGTTTTACTTTAAAGTACATTTTAAATCATTGCTTTAATAATCTGTTGCCATGCTTTAAAGAAGAATACTTATTTTAATGTTGACTAACATACAAAAGCACATGTAAAGTAGTTGATTATACTATACATACATTTTAAATGTACTAAATTGTAACTTATATGAATATAATATACAGTACAAATATAATAATACTATGCAAATATAATAATTACAAACAGACAAGTTTCTATAGAAATTACATTAAAGTATATTTTAGTTTACCATATAAGCTTTTCAGCACAATTGGCAGTACACTTTTACCATATTCCAAAGACAATAGAAGTAATTATGAATTTACATATAAAGACCTTCTTAAGTGGATTAAAAAAGCACTCTTAAGTTCAACTAATTGCATTTAATATACTGCAAATGTAAACTATAATACATTTTAACTTAATTTTTAACATGCAATAAGTGTTAAAACAGTTACATTCAGTTTGCACTAGTATATTCTTTTAAAGTAGATTTACATAAATACTCTTTTTTCGAAAGTATGCTTAAGTCTACTTCTTTTTCACAAGGCTTGACAGTTGATTGCATTAAAATGTGGTGTTAGCAAATTGCTAAGCTAATGGTGCCATGCTCTAAGTATAAAAATACATGCACAAAAAAAAATGGGTAAAATAGTATTTTTTTTCTGAGTTTGAATTGCTTTCATTGAGAACTTTTTTATCTCATGAAATATGTGTATTGAAAATCAACAGTTCCCTCAACTCGTCTGCCATCATGGATGGATTCTTTTTACTGAGCTTGTTGCAATTTAATTTGGTTTTGTCCAACAACCTTCCATAAATTCCACATGCATGTTGTCTCTTTACAGCTCCGCTGTTTGAGAAGTCAGACAACGTCATGAAAGAGGGAACGTGTTCGGCCACATGTGAAGACTTCCATCAGATGAAAATGACTGTTCTCCAACTCAAACAGAAGGTACACTATTCCAGTTTCACCTGCAGGGCTTATTCATTAAAACAAGCAGCAGATTCCTTTTTATATGCATGTCCTAATCCGTAGACTTAAGCCGACCCAACGACAACCTACCTGACAACATTTCACGAGCAAGTCAGAGTCAGGTTATACAGGTCTTCAGGGATGTGTTGGCGACTTTATAGGCGAAATAAAAAGCGCTAAAACATGGCCCAAATGGCTGAGCGATCTGGTAGTGTGACTTATGTCTGTCCTTGCTGCAGGCTAGTAAATCATGTTGAGCGCAGTGATGCGGTTTAGACGGGCTGAGGGCGCAGAGTCAGTGTTCTGCAGTCAGAGCGAGACTGTCAACAAATCTACTCAGCACCCTCATGGTCACGGCTTGATATATAGCTTTTGTGTGTGTGGTCCAACAGACTGTGAGGGAAAAGACTGAGAGAGTAAAAAACGTGGTGAACTGGTAAGAGTGAGGCAAAAGGTTTGGTTCTATGAGAAGGTGATGTAAAAACATTCTTATTTTTTAAATAACTGTTATCAACATTGATAATTATAAGAAATGTTTCTTGAGCAGCAAATCAGCATATAAGAACGATTTCTGAAGGATCATGTGACACTGAAGACTGGAGTAATGATGCTGCAAATTCAGCTTTGCCATCACAGTAATAAATTATATTTTAAAATATATTTAAAAAAAGAAAACAATTATTTTAAATTGAATAATATTTCACAATATTACTGCTAATATTGTATTTTTGATTAAATAAATGCAGCTTTGGTGAGCAAAAAAAGGCTTTAAAAAATATCCATGCACTAATCCATCAAATATTAATCCATTTAAAAAAGATTAAACATTAAAAAATCTTACACTACCATTCAAAAGTTTGTGATTGGTGTGTAATTTAACACTGAACGGTGTCATTAAAGTATATTTGAAGTCAAATTCAAAATGTACTTTTTTTCCCAGTTCAAAATATTGTGTGATTACCAAATTTATGAGGTTACATGACGGTTAGGATGGTGCCTTAGAAGGTAGCTTACTATTTAGGCAGCAGACTGCGATATTCACTAGGTTTTAAATTAGAATTGTAAATACAATCTACAGACTGTTCTTCACGGCACATAATTCTGCTAATCTCTCGCAGCATCATAAGTGGTTGATATTGGCACTGAATTGAAATATGTGCAGGCTGAGGAACCCGACACAAATCAAAACCAGAAACAATGACAAATGAGATTTAAATTGCTTGCAAAGGGCTGAACACAGACACTTGCGCAGATTTATGTGCTTGGCCTAGGGCTGTATCTGCTGTGTGTGGCGAGACCTCAAAGGTCTGTGCGTGCGTGTGTGTGTGTGAGTGCACTGATGTCCAGAGCTCAGAGGTTAGCAGGTAATGGATACTTCCAGTTCTTTGAAGTGAAATACTCCACAAAGAACGCTTGTAAAAGACAGGCACTGATCTCAGTCCATGCACCTACCTGAATAATTCAGGGATTTCCTGTTTTTGTAAATGGCATGTACACAGATGTTACAGTTTATAGATCAGATTACATGTTACTTTGGTTTCAATTATAATTCTCATATCTTCCTTGTAATATCACATATTTTAGCCACTCCCTCCTGTCAGATGATGTACAGTACCTGTCAAAGGTTTGGAAACATTATAGTTTTTGAATGTTTTTGAAAGAAGTCTCTTATGCTCACCTAGGCTGCATTTATTTCATTCAAAATACAGTAAAAACAGTAATATTGTAATATTTTTTGTGGAAATGGTGATACTTTATTTCAGGACTCTTTTATGAATAGAAAGTTCAATGAACAGCATTTATTTGCATTTATTAAAATATATTAAAGCTTTTATTAAATAGAAACCTTTTGTAGCATTATAACTGTCTTCACTGACACTTATAAATAAAATAAAAGATTGACCAAAAGTATTAATTTCTCTCTTTTTTTAATCTTACCACAAATGTTTGAATGGTATCATTAGCTGCGTTTACATGGACACTTATAATCGGATTGACGGCTCAATCGGACTAAAAAACCTTCATGTAAACACCTTATTCGATCCGATTGAGCTCGATCCGAATGAAATTTCGATCAGATTGAAAGGGGTGGTTTATCCCTTTTGTAATCCGATCGAGAGAACATGTAAACACTTGATCGGATTGAAAACCGAAACTGAAAGGACTGCGCATGTGCAATGACGTTAACTAGCGTAATGACGTATGACGCGCGGAACGAGCTGTTCTTCCTGTTGAATAAAGTGTCATATTAATAAGTTTCCCGTCATTCTAAAATTCTCATTTCACTCGCGCGTCTGTGAAGTGAAGCAGGACAACGTCCCACCAGTCCTTGTTTTGGATTCTCATCCACAGACGACTGGTTTTGGCCGCGGGGAGGGGCATTTTAACTGCAAAACGGTTAATATGCTCTAAATTATGACCAGAGACGAATTCATATTACGTCTGCTTTTTAAAACAAATAAAGAACCAATAGAGGAGAATATTTATGCGCGAAAAGCGGGAAATGCTGTATATTCGTGCAGTGTGCGCATGTCAAAACATCAGATCCGATTTGAAACTTGTGACATATAAACGCGCACATCAACCCGATTACTTTATTTATCATTCATGTAAACACCTTGTTCGGATTCATCAATCGGATTGATTTAATTCCGATTGTGTCCATGTAAACGCAGCTGTTTCCGCAAAAATTTTAAGCAGATTATAATAAGAAGAAATGTTTCTTGAGCAGCAAATCAGCATATTAGAATGATTTCTGAAGGATCATGTGACACTGAAGACTGGAGTAATGATGCTGAAAATTCAGCTTTGCATTACAGGAACAAATTACATTTAAAAATATATTCAAATAGAAAACAACTGTTTTTACTTTATTTTTTTATCAAATAAATGCAGCCTTGGTGAGCATAAGAGACTACTTTCAAAAACATGAAAAAGATTGTTTATTGAAGTTTTTTTTTTTTTCGCAGAAAAGAAATAACCACATTTTGGGTTTGGATCAGCATGAGAGAGAGCAAATAATAACTTTTATTGTCCTTTATGGGTTTCTTTTCTGTAAAACTAACTGCAAGTCTTGCATTTTTGGTACTGTTGAGCTTCAGAACCAAAAAGCTTGGGCATGTCTTGTTTCTGTTCGGTCTTATCTAGTCCTGTAATGCAAGAAACAGCAAGTTGAGAGCTGTTTTTTTTTTTAACTCTCCTTTCCTCAGATTGCATTGTTGCCAAGCAACACAGAGGTCAATAAGCAGATGACCAATGAAAAGATGATGATGACACACTCGTTTTTACCTGGACCTCCAGGGACACCTGGGCCTTCAGGTGAGCTTTGTTAACTGTCCTTAACATTAACCGTCCTGCTCGCGGGACGCTTGCCGCTCTTTTTTTTTTTTTTCCTATAACATATTTTAGTAATCATCATAAATTAGGTATCATTCGAAAGCGTATACACTCAGAATTCATCCTGTGTAAACCATTTTTAAATTGGACATTGCGATAGCATGAAAACGGTACTTTAAACCCTTTTAGCAGGCTCCTCCCTCTAGGCGGTGTCATGTTTAATATTACAAAATGTATTTTAACTATTTTATAATCACCTTTTTCTAATCTTGACTAAACACATATCAGTGGAAAGGTCTGAGACTAAATATTCCATTTTTTGTGACTGTTTTGTGATATTGTGAGAGAAATGTATTAATATGTTACAGGAGAATGCATAAAAAAATTCAATGGCATGTAGGTGTCACCTGGTGGCTAGGTTTGGTATGAACAAAATCTCATTTTTGTGACGTCAACATCAAATTTGGAACACAACTTAGTTAGGCATATGGTTTTGATTTTATAGCAATTTTAGAGTAAAGCTTGTTTTGTAACATAAATATTTTGTATAAAATAAAAAATCTTTAGTACATTACAGTTGCTATACAGTAAATTTTAACTTCTATAACATTTTTGCTCTTTAATTAAATTTTTTTTTTTTTTTTTTTTTTACTAGACCAACCTCAGGTCTTTATTCCAAAGCATTCACTTATTACAAACATTTAAGTTTAGAAATTGCATTTCTGTGTCTACGCTCAAAAACAAAAAGGCGAGTGACAGTTATTTAGTGTTTATTTTCTCCATTCATGTCATCCTTTTTTTTTTTTTTTTTCATAATGCCTTTCTTCTTTAAACCTGTCACTTCTTATGTTTCTCTCAGGGAGCCCAGGACCCAAAGGTTTCCCTGGCCCCCCAGGACAGATGGGGCCACCAGGCTTGCCTGGTCCCAGAGGAGACATGGGGCCCATTGGGCCCTCACCGGACCTGTCTCATATTAAACAGGGACGACGGGGCCCAATGGTACGTATCAATCCTCCTAAGTAACCTGGCTATGTTCACACTGCATTTGATGAGGAGAAAGAAAGCAAAGTTTTTCTCGTACAGTTTTTCCTCAAGTTTTGATTGTTTAGAGCTGTCACCGTAATACTTAGGAGTATAACAGCTGTCCTTCCACTGACTAAACCACCGGTATGAAAAATCAGCAGTGCAGAATTGTGACGAATGTTGATCTAAAGTGACGTGAAAGTCCGATGTGACTGTTCAGACTGAGGTCGCACTCAAAACATCAGACTTGTATCTGGTTTAGGACCACATATGGAAGTGGCTCAAATCAGAATCGAAAAGATCAGATTCCATGTGGTTTGTGCTGTTCAAAGTGTTGTGCAAAAACATTTGGGCCACTTTTGCCTACAGTCTGAGCGTAGCCCTAGAGAGCTCACAAACCATGTACTATCAGCTATAATCAGTTTCCTAAAGTGTCTGATTTGAGGACTAATGTGCACAAGTTCATTTTGCTGCATCTATATTAATCATTATAATTAGCCTAGTCTTGCGCTGCTCCATTTAATCCTGATGTATGTTAATGCTGTCTGCTTCGGACACAGTGCAATGGTGCTTTTTTCCATTGCCGTTTATCTGTGCCTCACCATTAAGCTCATGAAGATAAACTTGCTTTGGCTCAGCATCCATTTTGTGACATCCGGGTGGCCTGTGGGTTACATTCTTGAACATTAGTCTTGTTGGGTGTCCACATTTATTATGACTAGCTAAAGGATGTACTTAAGCAGGTTCAAGGTTTTTTTAATCAGTGGTGCTCGATCCTTCTCTTGGACATATATTTTCAGACTGAGGTTTAGTTCTAGCCCTACTATAACATTAAATATTAAAAGTTTTTTTTCTACATTTGTGAAATAATCTACAATATAATAATAATAGTAGTACTAGTAGTAGTAGTCGTTGTAATAATAGTAGAAGTAATCATTTATGTGATATGTTAATTAATATTATATAGAAATATAATATAATCAGTGTTATTTTAGAATTATTCGTTACACTTTAGTTTAGGATCCAATTCTCACTATTAACTAGTGCATGCTAACCTTATTAGCATGCATATTACTAGGATATTGGCTATTTATTAGTACTTATAAAGCATGTATTAATGCCTTATTCTGCAATGACCATAAATCCTACCCAATACCTAAACTTAACAACTACCTTACTAACTATTAATAAGCGGTAATTAGGAGATTATTGAGGCAAAAATCAAAGTTAATAGTTAGTTATTAATAGTGAGAATTGGATCCTAAACTAAAGTGTAACGAATAATTCATAAACTATTATAGTATTTATTTATTTATTTATTTTAGTTAGTTGCCAAGGTGTTCAACATTCAAACAGTAAAAAATGTTGCCTTTGGCTAAAAATGGTAAATTAACGAATACGATATTTCAGAAGGGGATGAAGAAGTTCATAGAGATGCGTTGTTGTGTTTGAAATCATGTGACGCATGTTTTTAGTGGTGGAACTCTGGACTTGATTGGTGTAAAGATTATAAACATCACATCACACTTACATTATTAAGATGCTGAGTAACTTAATTGTTAGTTGTACTTGATCTTAAACTCTTCATTTTACACTTTTAGCATTTGCAGATTTAATGAGCCAAGCTTCATTTTAGACACAGCATGATAGTGATATAGCTTGCTGACCTGCGATTGCCATCGACGGTGACACGCTTTACACTTCCTGTTACAGACTGTTAACCCTCATTACTCTTTCACACATTCTTCCCCAGACTGACGGTCTCACACACACACACTCAAACACACTTTCACACTTAAATTTCAAGTGCTGTGAATCACAGCAGACTTTCTAATGTTAACCTTTTCAGCCGAATCATCACTTTGCGGCATGTGTGTATCTAGCCTCTGGAGACAATGTCTTAAGTTCATGACCGCAAATATTTGTAGTCTACTGAGAAATTAGGTATGTTGTTGACATGGAAATATCACTGAATGTTTTCTTTATACACTTAAGATGCATCTGTAGTTGAAATATTTTTACTCTAAGGTCATGAACGCTGAGTAAATCTGTAATGTCTGGTCTCATTTGGGCCATAATCAGTTTTGAGCTCTTGTAGCCATGGAATTCTTTGTTTTTTGGATGCAGTTCCACTTCGTGTTTGCTTTTACGGGAGGCTCTTAATAGTTTCAACAGCCTTGTAAGACTGAAACTGGATCAGCAGGTGCAGGATCTGTTTTGTTTGCACTAAAATAATTTAAAAAGGCTTTGGACTACCAGAGTATGCGGTGTTGGATTTTTGACCAATTAGATTGCAACAGAATATCCTGCTTCTCACTGTTGAACCTGCTTGAGACTAATTTAAATTTACATGGAAGAGATTGTGTGTGACTTTATCACACTATTACACTGCAAGTCCTAATGGCCAGAGCCAGTATTTTGACACTTACCCGTTTTTATGTCCTGACTGTTTACATTCATTTAAGGCATTATCGACTGTGTTTACATTTAATACCGCGCCAAGACACACTTTTCTTTGACATGAAGTACCATTGAATTTTTTTTTCTTGTTAATCACTGTGTCATATCAAACCCGCTAAAAAAATATTATATACACAGTCCCAATTTCAAAACATTGCTTGCAGTAACATCCCATAATTTATATATAAAAGAAAATATTAGTACAAATCAACAACATTGTATATTCTTTAAAAAAACGATTGCTCATGCATACAGTTGCCACCATGATACGTAGAGTGGTTGCCAGGGTGTTGCTCTGATGATTCTGTTGAGCATATTTGATGTTTAATATGCAGTTAGTTTTTGTTTTTCACATGTTTGCAACAATATCTGTGCCAGATATCAAAAGCAAAACAAAACAAAATTATTGACAGTATAAATATATTCTTAAATTATACATTTATTCTTATTTAATTATTTTAATATTTCTTGAAGTAATTTTTTATTAGATTTGTATTGATTTTATTATTAATAAATATGTTAATAAATATAATAAATATTATAATAAATATTTTAATTGTAATTGTATTCATAAATTTTTAATTGTAATTTAACCTAATTTAAATAAATTAAAACCACATTCATACTTTTTCAAAGTATCGCTTTGACAGTAATGTATAACATTAATATAATTAAAATTAATATGAAAATTATTGAATAATAACACATGAATTTTTATTCAACTATTTAATATTCATTTTAATTAATACATTTATGTTATATAAAGTATAATATTACTGTTATATATATATAATGTATATTATATATTATATAAATTTAATATTAATATATTTATTTACAATTTTTAATTAAAATAAAGTAGGGATATAGCTTTAAGTTTGAAAATGTCCAGCTCCAATAAAACAACAGATTTTCAGCTCTCCAGATCATGCTATCGGCTCATGCCTAGCTGGGTCACCTCCGTCTGGGCTAGCGTTTGAACACGTGTCCCCTAAACCCCCTGACCTTCAGCTGGCTGACCTCTGACTCTCTGAAGGGGGGCGTCTTTGCAGGTGGGGTGGAAACTAGGACGGGTAACAGGAATCACTTTCAACCTTTTTTTAAATTCCTTTTTTGTTCTTGTCTGTCCTCCTTTTTCATATTTGATAACCCATCCTTTCAACCGATGATTGATATATTTCTGACCAAAAAAGCTGGTTGTGTGCCAAGTAGTGTACATTTTTCAATATGCCAAAACACAACATACATCCTACCTCTGGATGTTGACAAATGATAATGGCAATAACAGAGAAAAGGCTGACTGCGTTACTGCACATGGGTTGCTTTCTTTGGCCCATGTGCTTCTCGAGGCCGACTTTTAACCCGTCCGATAGAGTCGACCTTTTGCTTTTAATGCATTGGACCACATCACTAAAGCGTGAGTCGTCAATGAAGAAAAATACTTCTGAAGTTGTGTAATAATTTATGAATCCTGGATGTTGAAACATGAGCCCTTCAATGCTCTGGAGTCGTAGCTCATAATACAAGTTTATTTTGAGAGTGTTCAAAGTTTCTTTTTTTTTATTTGATAAATGAGAAGTAATGCCGTTTGGAACAGTGTACTTGGAAAAGGCTGTTTAAAGAGCTGCCGCCAGTTGCGTCTGTGGGATCATGTTGTGTGTTGCATGTGCAAAAATACAAGTCCGAGACCCTAAGTGTGTAGTCATGAGACTCCCCTGTCTGTCACAACCGCTCCATCCGTGAACACATGTATTCTGTGTCTTTTCTAAAGGACTGTTGACGTTGCCGCTGGCCCAGAACCAGCTCTCTCTAATCACCCGCATAAAAACAGAATTCAATGCAGTATTTTTAGATCAATGAATCATGTTTTCCATTCTGGTACAAATGCGTCTCAGATCTGCCCTAGAGATCTGGACAAGCATGATTTGATGTGTGAAAATATTTGAAAGTTGAATGAACAGGACCATCAAATCTATGAATCTAAAAATGTATTTCTTTGATTGCAGAAAGTCCTTACTTTGGCCTTTAGCTGTCGAATGGGTTTGTTCGGATAATAAGCTATTTTATGAAGGCTGATGAACATGAACTTTTGATTGTTTGTTTGTTTGTTTGTTTGTTTCCTCTGATCCTATGCTAAAATCTGAAGTCTTTGACCATTCGTACAGTCTGGCAAGCAATAATCATAAAGGACTATTATAAATCGCACAGTGTGCACCTGGCTTTAGTCAAATATAGCTTGTCTTGAGTCTTGACAATGCCATGCAGTAATGTGCTATGATCCATCTAAAACTATTTTAAACTGCATTTTAGTAGTTGCCGATTTATGACCTTATATTAATTGAGAGACCACAGAATATTTGTCATTTTATAAATTAATTTCAATGATTTGAATTGAATTTCAAATCTCGTAATAGTTTTAGCATGTTATTGACTATGGCAATGTTAATGTATTTGGTTTGGCGGACTAGATTTGCTACGCTGCTGTAGCTTCAGAGCTAGTATGGACTTGCTTCTGTGTACACAAAAGACCTATTTCTCTCAAATATTGTTCACAAATATGTCTAAATCTGTGTTAGTGAGCACTTCTCCTTTGCTGAGATCGAGATAATCCATCCACCTCACAGGTGTGGCATATCAAGATGCTGATTAGACAGCATGATTATTGCACAGGTGTGCCTTAGGCTGGCCACAATTAAAGGCCACTCTAAAATGTGCAGTTTTATCACACAGCACAAAGTTTTGAGGGAGCGTGCAATTGGCATGCTGACTGCAGGAATGTCCACCAGAGCTGTTGCCCGTGAATTGAATGTTAATTTCTCTACCATAAGCCATTTCCAAAGGCGTTTCAGAGAATTTGGCAGTACATCCAACCGGCCCCACAACTGTAGACCACATGTTACCACACCAGCCCAGGACCTCCACATCCAGCATCTTCACCTCCAAGATCATCTGAGACCAGCCACCCGGACAGCTGCTGCAACAATCGGTTTGCCTAACCAAAGAATTTCTGCTGAAACTGTCAGAAACCGTCTCAGGGAAGCTCATCTGCATGCTTGTCGTCCTCATCGGGGTCTCAACCTGACTGCAGTTCGTCGTCGTAACCGACTTGAGTGGGCAAATACTCACATTCGATGGCGTCTGGCACTTTGGAGAGGTGTTCTCTTCACGGATGAATCCCGATTGAATGGCATCGTGTGGGTGAGCGGTTTGCTGTATGGTATGGGCAGGCATATGTTATGGACAACGAACACAGGTGCATTTTATTGATGGCATTTTGAATGCACAGAGATACCGTGAGGAGATCCTGAGGCCCATTGTTGTGCCATTCATCCACGACCATCACCTCACGTTGCAGCATGGTAACAGCATGCACAGCCCCATGTTGCAAGGATCTGTACACAATTCCTGGAAGCTGAAAACATCCCAGTTCTTGCATGGCCAGCATACTCACCGGACATGTCACCCATTGAGCATTGATGCTCTGGATTGGCGTATACATTATTTTATTTTTTTTGGCCAGGCCTCATCTTTTATGAATACAAAACAAAGACGTGAACTTTTATTAATTGTGAATTAAAGGGGACATAACACACACAGTTTCTGCCAATCTCATGTTAATCTTGAGTACCTATAGAGTAGTATTGCATCCTTCATATCTCCGAAGAGTCTTTAGTTTTATAAGATTTATAAAAGACAGAGACAGCTTTATCGCTTCTTTCCGAAAACAGTCAAGCTCCTTGAGGCGTGCAGCGCTGCTGATGACTTCCGTAACCCGAACGAAGCACGTTGATGTGCGAGCTCTTGCTCTCGCTCTGGTTGATGTGTGCGCGCGCTCTTCCAGGAGAAGTGCCCATACAAGGCCATACTCGAAAAAAACTTTCCAAAACTTATACGAACCCAGAAGGGTTGTATTGGGAACAGAAATACTCTGTCATACATCCAACACGTTTTTTAAAAACTTTGGCCATGTTTAGCATGATAATCCAACTTTTTAACCGTGGAAATAAGTCAGAATGCATGAAACAACATTAGACACATTAGACACTTGCTATGTTGAGCAAGCAATCTCATTGGCTGCAGGATCAGCAGAGGCAAATCAGCTTGTGCCATGTGGAGATGGGGCGATTGCTTGCAGATTCCATGTAAAGGACCTATCAGCCTGCGCCCTCTAGAGTTTCAGGACTGAACTAGATATTTCAATCATGACAACTCTCTGAATAGTTGTAGTGTGTTATTGAATGTTTATGTATTTGGTCTTGGCAGACTTGATCTGCTATGCCCTTATACATTTACTGAACAAATTTAAACTATATGCTATTTCTGAAAAACTTTTTTTATAGATATATGTGGTTTTGTGTTTAATCAAAAATGTGTTGTGTGTTTAGGGTCCTCCCGGGGCTCCAGGGAGAGATGGCATGAAGGTACGGTATGTTTTCTATCTATCTTTATCTCTCTATCCACCACTTTTCAAAGCCATGGCCAAGGGCTATTTTCCATGTGCAGAATGCAAATATTTGGAAAAACAGGATAAAGATGTTTAAGATCAGTGGTGACCAATCACTAATGAAATAAACTCTCGTGTCGATGTCCAAAGGCCAAAATGTTCAAATATGACATCATAGATGGCGTGACGAATTACAGATATTTCAGAATGTCAAAACACGATTATTACGGTCTTGAAATGGCAAATATGATTAGTCAAAATATTCAGGTTTTTATTGAGTAATTACACTGAGGGATTTCACAATACACCACAGATAATCATGGTATATAAAAGCTTTGATATCATATTTATATCATCACATTTATCATATTGTATAACTGTCAAAGTTTGTGAACTACAGATATATTAAAGGTCTATGTCATCACATGTGAATCAAGTATAGCACAGTACTGCCGTTTACTCTCAAGTCTAACCGTTACATGTGATCTGCTAGCTCATATCTACAAACAATATAAAAAACAAGCACAATGGTAAAAATTGGCTGTTTTGCCAACTATTATATCAAATTATGGAACTAAATTACAAGGTTGTTCATGTTACAGTATAATTGAGGTAGGCCACTTAAAGCCATCAATGCTAGGCTTGGAGACAGACATTAAAATCCACTAAAAATAACTAAATCAGAAATGGTTTAATTATCTACATGAGCAAATGCTTGTTCAAAACATTGCAAGTACACAAAGTTCATTTTTGCATTACTGTGGTGGTAAAAGGTGACCTTCAAATTCTGTGCCATTAAACCGGATGCTATTATTCAGGTAGCTAGCTATAAATATGTCGTCAGTTTAAGTAACTTTAACCAGATTGATTGTCCCACCGTGACTGTAATTGATCTAAAAGAAAAAACTGATTTCAGAAGTAAACACTTCACTGTTGCAGCCTTTAAAGTAACACTGCTTTCGCATTATGAAAGGTTATGTTTTTGAAAGAAGATTCTTTAAGGCTGCATTTAATCTAGTAAAAAAAGAAGTAATATTGTTTAATATTATTACAATTTAAATGTTTCATGAAACTGTAATACACCATCATTCAAAAGTTTGGGGTAAGTAATATAAGGAAAAGGAAAGAAATTAGTACTTTTATTCAGCAAGGATGCATTAAGTTTATCAAAAGTGACAGATGTTACAAACGATTTCTATTATTTTAAATAAATGTTCACCTAAATCAATTTATCAAAGCATACTCAAATATGTATCAAGGTTTCCACAAAATATTAAGCAGCTGTTCCAACATTGACCATAGCAAAAAAAAAATCTTGAGCAACAAACTAGCATATAATATAAACGTATAATAATAATATTTCACCATATTACAGTTTTACTCTGTTTTAATTGGCGAGCATTAGGGACTTCTTTCAAAAACATAAAAAAAAATCATAATTATTCCAGACTTTTGACCGCTAGTGTGTCAAGTATGTCTCAGGCCTTAGGTGAACTGCTATATAAGCATTGCTTTTCCATTTTGTTTGTTTTCCAACATGTATGTGCACAGAGAGGTTCAAGGTTGATCCGCGTATAGTATGTGTGTATAGTGTGTTTTTCTGGTTTTGTATCCACAAATTAAAAACATCTGGGCCGCTTACCACCTCTCCGTGAACCCTGACCCTACGTAATCCCCACAGAGGGGTCAGAATCTCACAACGTCTGTCTGTGTGGTACCTACTGCCATACCTCGCCCCAAATGAGCTATAGACCAGCTTCAAATGGTGCGCAGAAACAGTGCTCAGATAGCATTCGTGATGTTGAATGAACCCATCGCTGTCTTTAGGTTTTATGTGCCAGTTAAATTGTATTGTGTAGTGATTCATTTGCTGGCGTTTGAGATGCTGAACGATGGAGTAGAGACGTTTGATTTTGACTAGCGATGGCTTGTTTTCTCACGTGTGATCATGTTACTGAGAGATAGCGGGCAATAACTGTCCTGTTGGACTTCTCATGGCTTCTTTACTGTAATCCTGCTAACCCAAATATTTGTTTGGTTTCTCCAGGGAGAGAAAGGGGTTCCCGGCCCTTCCGGACCTCCAGTAAGAACTTCTTATCATGGCACTTTCTCTCATGGTTCTTATGTCTGAAATATATTTGTCTGTGTTAGCCTCTCTCGCTCTCACCTTTGATCAGTTTTCATCTGTCCGTCTCTCTCAAAGTACTAAAGCAGAGTGTGATTCTTCACAAAATCAAGTCTAGACGATTTGTTTTTCTTGAAAAAGACCCAAAATCTCTAACCCTTGCAAACTGTGCCATGCAGCTTAGCATCAATAATAGCAACTCATAGTAATAGTAAAAAGAATTATTATAAATGTATTGAAGTATTATACATTTTATTATATATTTAAATTATCTGTGGCATTTATATCAAAGCCAACTCGTGTTTTTGGTCTCTACCCTTGTCATTTAAATAATCTTTTTTTTTCTTCCTAACAATATGTATTTGTAGTTGTTGTTACGTTTAAAATTAATTCTGTACGTAAATATTTTGCTATTCTAAAATAATGCATGCAAAATCACTGAAAATAGATCTATCTATCTCTCTATTGTTTGTTGTTCTATTTATCTTTCGTTTGTCATTCTATCTATCATTTGTTCCGTTGTTCAATCTATCTTTTTTTCCGTCATTCTATCTATCTATCATTTGTTCCGTTGTTGTGTATATATATATATAAAAAAAAATTCTGTCGTTCTATCTATCGTTTTTGTATTTCTATCGTTTGTTCTGTCATTCTATCTATTGTTTGTTCTGTATTTCTATCTATCGTTTGTTCTGTCATTCTAACCAACGTCTGTTCTGTATTTCTGTCGTTTGTTCTCTCGATTTATCCATCAATCGTTTCTGTCATTCTATCAACCGTTTGTTCTGTCATTATATCAATCTACCGTTTATGTTGTTCGATCTATTTTTCGTTTGTCGCTCTATCTATCGTTTGTCGTTCTATCTATCTGTCATTTGTTTCATCATTCTATCTATCGTTTGTTCTGTATTTCTATTTATCAACCGTTTGTTCTGTCATTATATCTATCTTTTGTTCTGTATTTCTATCCATCAATCATTTCAGTTGTTATATCTATCAATCATTTGTTCAGTTGTTATATCTATCAATCATTTGTTCAGTTGTTATATCTATCAATCATTTGTTCAGTTGTTATATCTATCAATCGTTTGTTCTGATGTTATATCTATCAATCGTTTGTTTTGTCGTTATATCAATCTATTGTTTGTTCTGTCGTTATATCTATCGTTTGTTCTGTCATTCTATCTGTCTATTGTTTGTTCTGTATTTCTATCTATCAACCATTTGTTCTGTCATTATATCTGCCCAAGCTCCACAGTAAGGGAGGAACAACAGTAATTTAGACATACAGAAAGAGAGCCAGTGTGTTGAAAATGTGACTCATCTGTATTTTACATGAGTGCTTTATGCCCATTTCTATTAATCCTGAGGATTTGGGACAATTCTTACTCCAGCGAGGTGGAATTTCATGTGATGATGATGCGGTTTGCGTTTTCAGGGCCCGCCAGGATCCTTTGACTTCCTGTTACTCATGATGGCTGACATTCGTAACGACATCGCAGAGTTGCAGAACAAAGTGTTCAGCAGACCGTTGCACTTCTCAGGAGAGGACTTCCCGTCTGCCCCAGACAATTGGAGGGATACCCAGGAAAGTCTGGACTTCGGCTCCGGAGAAGACTACAAACCCCAGAGCCCCCCGAAGAGCACCAGAAAGAGGAAATTGCCCCGGACCTTAAACAATCCAGATTGGCCAATTTGAGACTGTCCTCGAACAGAGTCAGAACTGAAAGAAAGAACTGATTAAAGAGAGAATGAGTAGTGTAAATATCACAGAATGACTGCTATTTAACTGTATACTCGCTGAAAAAAGGCTGAATGTATTTCATTGTATGAAATCTCTATTTTTATAACATAAAGGATGTACATTTTTGTAATTTGGGCATTTTGAAAGTGTCATTTGTCTACCAAAATAACTAATAGGGTGACACATGCCATGGTTCTCTTTACGCTAATTTCTTTGTAGGTCCAAAAATATTTCTCTAAAAAAACTTCTCTAAAGATATATTTATACATTAATCACTGTAAGTTGAAGTTAGGATCATTTCCAACTTAAATCCAAAAAGGTATGAAGTTTAATTATTTATTGTATTGTTTCAAATATTAAGCATTTCAAAACTATAAAACATTCAGTGTACAACT